>NW_024080819.1:1439533-1769217 GCF_003009895.1 Hyaena hyaena | reverse complement strand
GCTTGGGATTCTCTCTTTTCCTCTCCTCTCCTCTCCTCTCCTCTCCTCTCCTCTCCTCTCCTCTCCTCTCTTTCCTCTCCTCTCTTTCCTCTCCTCTCCTCCCTTTTCTCCCCCCCCACCTGTTCTATCTCTCTTTCAAATAAAAATTAAATATAATAAAATAATTTAAAAATAAAAAATAATTTAGAAAAAGAGAGAGGATAAGTGGATCAATCACCTTTCAAAGTCATTTCCTAACAGTCATATGACAAAACCTGACACAATATATTATTTCTTTCATTTTTTTATCCAATTAAATTTTAATGTAGTAGTAGCAAATTAGAATGTAGTAACATTAAAATATTTGGTTACATAGGACAGATTTCTAAAACTTTGAACATCATAATTCCAGTAGAATTTCCCAAATTGTTACCATGGTACAGTACAGACAAAGGCACATTTACAGAATAGTAGTCTATTGCAAAGGAAACATAAAATATCCAGGCATAAAGCAAAATAACAGTTAAATAACACAAAAATCATTTAAGAATGAGGGGAAACCTGGGTAGCTCAGTTTAAGTGTTTGACTCTTGATTTTGAGATCAATCCCCATGTAGGGCTCCTTGCTGGTCATGGGGCCTGCATAAGGTTCTCTGTCTCCCTCTCTAAACCTCTCCCCCTCTTGCTTATGCTTTAGGTCTTTCTGTCTCAAAAACAGAAACAAAAACAAAATCAAAAACAAAAACAAAAACAAAAAAGAACCACCTATTGTGATCAGTTAAGTTGATATCTCCAGAATTAAAAAAGCTAATTATTACTAGAGTCAATATGGCCATCACTTGCTACAGGAGATTAGAAAACATTCAAATCAAAGAGAATTGCTTGTTTCCACTCCCTCCATGTATACTTATCCCTCTCCTTCCTCACCAATTTTGATTTTCTGGTAACAAATGGTCTTTCACTCTATATGAGAGAAGTATCCAGTGGAAAAATGGCATTTCCATATCTTTTATGATTTTTTTTTGTACTTTTGAAAACAAATTGCTTGATTTCTCATTACATTTCTGACAACTTCATTATAATCCTTAGCTGTTCAATGATTTTACCAAAAGAAAATTCTCAGAGGAGTTATTCCATTTTGTGTCTTCTAGCATGGAAAAGGAAGGGACATGACAGAAATTACTAGAAAAAAGGTGTTTCTAGAAGTCTGGAGCTATTGCCTGAAATATAGACTCCTATTCTCTGTCTGGAGAATAGAGAATAGACAGAGAACAGAATAACACTTTGTCTTGAACGAGTGCTATTCCTGTCAAATCTAGGAGAAAAGTTAAATATATGAGATCAGAATAGATAGCCAGTTCTAGTAAACTTTAGTTCAAACCTGAAACAATTTAAACACAGCTTTAACTTGTTTTCAGATATTATTTTAAAAATATATCAATAATTAGTTGATGAAACTAATAACATAATAGGGGCATCAGAAATTCTGTTTCTATAATGAATAATAGGAATCACAGAAGATACCCCATTCAGTGAAAGTAAATGCTATTTAACACATTTTTCTTCTTTTCTGAAAATGATGGATGACAGCATCAGAACTTCAAGAAGTAGAGGTAATTCTGTGAAAATCAGTAAAAAAGAGTCAAATTTTGCTATCAATCATGTATATGTTCTAAGTATTCCCATTAACATACACAATCTGATCAAAGTTTTGGCTTTCCAGCAGGTCTCCTTAAATTATATTCACAACACCTCAAATTTTTGTAGTGTTTAGTTTCAATTTAAAATAATTTGAAATTAAACTGGTGGGTGGGTAAAGATTGAAATGCAAAGCAATGCAGGCCATAAGGTAAAGTTAAGTTTGAACTTTTTGCTTTTGCTATAGCATCTTATTATAAATATGCTTAAAATGAAGTCTTTGTCTTTGTTGAATGATATGGGAAACTGTGGAAGTTCTATGGGGGCAATTAAAATAAAGAGAAATCCAAAAATACCATTGGATTTGAGGTATCCAGAAAATGAATGGAAAAGTTTTTGGTTTTGCTTTGGTTTGTTGATGTCATCATTGCTATAAATTTACCACTTATTGCATTTCCACAGGGTTTTTTAGAACAAGAGATAAAAGGATACTTTCCAGAAGCATGTTTGTTGGACAAGAGCTAGAGTGAATTATGACTATAGTCTATACAAACATACAAAAATCCACTATACTTCCTTCTTCTCACTCCTTTCTTGGGAATATCTAAACTTTTTTAAAGTTTATTTACTTTTGAGAGAGAGTGAGCACAAGCTGGAGAGGGGCAGAGGGAAAGGGAGAGAGAGAGGGAAAGAGGACGAGAGAGAGAGAGATAGAGACAGAGAGAGACCCAAATAGGCTCCATGCTGTGAGCATGTTGTCATTTATTTTTAGACTTAACTATAAGTTTTATAGTTTTTCTTACTCAATTATTACTTTTGAAATTCACAGTTTTTTCTTATACTCATTTTTTAAAATTTTGCTGGAACTTATACATTAGTAAATCTTTGTGAGAAATTCTGTGGATGGTAAACTTAATGAAACTTTACTGGTCTTAGTATTAGTTTGCATGTCTGGTTCAAAATTATTTTCCTGTAGAAATTTTGAAGAAGTTGTTCCCTATTTTCTTGCATTCACTGTTACTGATGGAAGGTCAATAGACTGAATTGATGAAGAACAAAGTAGGTTGATTCTTGAGTTTATTTGTTTATTTTGTGAATGTTTATTTTTGAGAGAGACGGACAGAGTGTGAACAGGGGAGGGGCGGAGAGAGAGAGAGACAGAATCCAAAGCAGGCTCCAGGCTCCAAGCTATCACCACAGAGTCCAATGTAGGCCTTAAACTCACAAACTGTGAGATCAAGTTGGACGCTCAACTGACTGAGCCAACACAGGTGCCCAAGATTCTTGACTTTAAAGAGTGAAAGTGGTAAGGGAGTTCAGGGTGTTTGCAATGAGTGATTAATCTGAACAAGGAGAGAAGAGGAGTGTTTGGGCAGTTCAGTTGGTTGAGTGTCTGACTTTTCATTTCAACTCAGATCATGATCTCACAGTTCAGTTCCTGGGTACGAGCCCTGCATCAGACTCTTCATTGTCAGTGTGGTGCCTACTTGGAATTCTCTCTCTCTCCCTCTCTCTCTGCCCCTTCCCCACTCATGCTGTCTCTCTCTCAAAACAAAACAAAACAAAACTTTTGAACTAGGAGAGAAGAGTGAGCCAAAGGGATATGTTAAGATTTTGAAAGCTGTAAGGTCAATGGACTGGACATTCCAACAAGGTCAAAACATAGTAGGAATAGGCATATAGAGTAGGTGTGATGACTAATTTTATGTGCAATTTAATTGGCTCATGGTGCCCAGATATTTGGTCAAACATTATTCTGGTTGTTTCTGTGAGGGTGTTTTGAGATGAGGTAGCATTTAGGTCAGTACACTTTGAGTAAAGCAGATTGTGCTCCATAATGTAGGTGGGCCTTATCCAATATCTATATATGTAATATATGTAATTTCTGGTAGATTGAAAACATTATTGATCGTTTTTTAAGTGCTTCACCCATTCACAGGGTGTAATAAAGCATAGAGAGAATATACCTATGCATAGTTTCTCAGTTCACTAAGGATATACTTAAGGTTAAGCTGTGTTCTTATGGTTATACTTCATATGATAAAAATAAATAATAGCTATGATAACCAATGATAACAAGTGACATTAGTATCAATAGTGATATTAAAAGCTAATAACAATACCTTTGTGCAGTGCTCTGTTACACACTTCATGTGTGTTACGTCATTTAAACCTCACAATAACTATGGACTATGTGTAGTAGTTAGCTTTATTTTAGAGATGTGGAAACTGAAACTTCTAAAGATTAAACAAATTGCCCAAGTCCGTACAGTGACTAAGTAGCAACACAGTGCTGGAAAACAGATCTGCTTGCTTGCTTGCTTGCTTTATTATTTTTAATGTTTTAGTATTTATTTTTGAAACAGACAGAGACAGAGCACGAGCTGGGAAGGGGCAAAGAGAGAGGGAGACACAGAATCTGAAACAGACTCCAGGCTCTGAGGTAGCCGTCAGCACAGAGCCCAACACGGGGCTTGAACCCACAGACCGCGAGATCATGACCTGAGCGAAGTCGGACGCTTAACCGACTGAGCCACCCAGGTGCCCTCAGATCTGCTTTATTACTTCACTTAACTTTTTGTATTTTTAGCTTAGACACAAATATATAATAATTCAGAATCACTACCTTATTCTTCCATTCTTCCTTCTGGCTTTTTCTTTTTATGTGTTATTATGCTCCTCAGACTTGTCTCTAGTGACCTTGTGACCCTAACTAGAATGTTCGTCCCGGGGCAATTCATATCAGCCCCGTAGAGCTTTCCATCTTCTACAATGTGAGGGAGTTGACCAAGATGCCCTCGCTTCCCCTCATTTTGTGAGAGTGTGCATTTGCCTAACATATACTTTGGTAGTTGTGTTTGTTTTCTTCTGCTGTGTAAAAAAATCAGGGTGTTAATGCAACACAGAGTTATGATCTCAATACAGAATTCTTGTATTCCTCAGGTATTAGGGCACAGTGTGTTTGAATTCTCTAATACTTGGGTCTATGAGCTCATCTGAGGCTCAAGGTCCTCTTCCAAGCTCAGCAGTTGTTGGTAGAATTCAGTTCTTTGTGGCTGTAGGCTCAGGTCCCTTTTTTCTTGCTGGCTTTTGGTAGGGAATCACTCTTAACTTTTAGAAGTCACCTCGCGTGCCTGACACATGCACTGTCCACACAGCACTTTCTGTTTCTGTGGCCCCCAGAAGAAGATCTGACTTTGCTGTCTTTTAGAACCCATATTAATAGTATTTATTTCATTAGATCAGCCCTATTCATATTTAAGGAAAGGAGATTTTTGTCCAAGCAATATGTTTTAGAAGGCCATCCTTTCTGATACATGTTGCTCTTACTCATTCACTTTTTTTCAAAGTTTATTTGTTTATTTTGAGAGAGAGAGAGAGAATCAGAACAGAGCCAGATGTGGGGGTTGATCCCATGAGCCATCATATCAACACATGAGCAAAAATCAAGAATTGGATGCTTAACTGACTGAGCCAACCAGGCATCCCTGCTCATTCACTTTTAATTGCTATATTAATTCCTATTATATGGACATACCAGTTTTCCTTCAGATCTTAGTTCAGACATTTCTTCAGAAAGAACTTTTCTAATTTGGCAAACTCCTCCCAACACCTAATGGGGCACTGTGACAGCACTCACAAATTTTCTTTGTAATGCTTCTTTACTATTTGTAATTATTTTAATTATTTAGTTAATTTCTCTCTCCCCCACCAGATTATAAACCCCCAGGTTTATTATGCTCACTATTGTGTCATCAGATCCTAATACAGAGGAGCTCAAAACATATTTGTTGAATGAAGAGTATTCCTAAGCAAGTGTTTCTAACAGCATAATTTTAAGTGAACTATCTGGCTGTATGCGTTGATGAAATGCAGAAGGCAGAATTTCAGTCAAAACCCCTGTCAATAAAAGCACGAAACAGGAGGTTGGTGCACACAGGGCACCTGACTTTGGAGCTGCATTACTGTGGGAGTCCCTGAAGTGAAGGGCAACCATTGCTTCTTGTTTCTCTGTTAATAGAGAATAAAATGTGTCTGTTGTCAGAGCTCAAGGTCATTTTCCTTTGAGACCTTTAATTGAAGGAAGGTTAAATAAAGTTACACATTTTTACTTAAAGGAAACAATGAAAATGAAGAATTACTTTATGAGCAATGTGTCAAAAGAAATGTTTCCCAAATTAATCTTTTCTGGAAGTGAAACAAATTTTCCTATAATTCATTTTGACTCTTCTTTTGAAAAGGAGGAGGGCAGATTCTCTTACACACACACACACACACACACACACACACACACACACACAGATAATAGTCAGCTTTTGCTTAGATTACAATAAACAACATGAATTAATTGTAACCATTAAAATTTTTCTTCTCAAGATGTTTGCTTTCCAATGACTTATTTCCTTACGTCAGCTCTGAGAGAAGTACCCCTTTCTGGTTAAAGAGGCTCATTCTGGAAAGTGACTGCAAAAGCCTTAGTATTCCCCACCAAAATGTCTCATATCCCAGGGATCAGGGGTCAGAAATGTTACAAATCCAGTTGTGTATTTTAAAGGCAGTTCAACTTAAAATAACTCATGGAGAAAGAAAGCAGAACATCGTTGGAATGGCTTGACTGTTAACATTTGTTCTTAATCTATCAGAATTCTTCTACTCATGTTCACTGAGTTACTGAGTAGTCTCTGAAGCCTTTGAAGAGTTGGAAGTCAGTTGAATCCCAGTAGTAGGGTAGGATTTAAAAAGGTAGAGGAGACATCCTATTGTTTATTCTTTCCTTCAATATCAACAAGTCAGAAATCTCTAAGACCTTCTCTCATAGACATCAGTGTTTGGAGTTCTTTTTCCTCTTGGTGTCCCTAAGGGGAATATGTTGGGCATTGGGGTGTAGAAAATTACTAAGGGAAGTGTGGGAAGAGGAGGTATGGATCTTAAGGCTGAGGATGGTAAATAGATGGTGAAATTCTCATGATTTAAGTAGCCTCCTCTAACTAACCTGTTGTAAGCTCTGTATAGTGACATAATGGTCCTGTGAAGTGAAATTTTCCAGTGGGGAAAATTGAGGTTTTCTATACACTAAATTCTGGCTAAAAGCTGGAATCTTTCAGGGTTTGTAGTCATGTTCAAACTGGCCATGTTTTTGCTTTGTTGTTTTGTTTTAACTTTCTGTACTCATGCAGATTTTCTGGAAGTTCAAGAAGAGAGCTCACAATGTGTTGGCCTTGCCTGGTACAATTTAGAAGCAACAGTAATCCCTGCAGTGTTTAACAACAATTGGACAAAATACACTCATAAGAATACAGGATAACTTCATATAGTACTAAGAAGAAATCAGCATAAAAGTCTAAGAAATGTTAGATCTGTGAGCAATGCTAGAGCAGAGTAGCAGAGAAACAAGTCACTGAAGCTAAGGGGCTAAGCCTGAAGCTGTGTATATGGCAGGTAGCAGGGAGTAACATGTCAAAAGGAGCAGGTCATCTACCTCTATTCCTTTCTCAGCTGAGAAGGTCAACCAGATATTTAAAAAAAAAAATGACTAAGAATCTGGAAAGAGAATATTGGGTCGTCTTCTCCCCACATGCAAGAGCAAGGGCCATAGTCTTTAGAATAAGTGAGAAATAGATATTCTCAGCTCACCACACAGCACCCCATAGTATAGAAACTGATGATTCTCTCAGGGTCAGATAAATATCTTTAGAGGCCCGTGGTATTGAAAATATTAGGTGGTCCTGCCCAGTTGTAATTCAGAATAATACCTAAAGAGTGAAACACAACTTGCAGGAGTGCCAGAATTATTATTTTTTTAATGTTTATTCATTTTTGAGAGGGTGGGAGGGGGAGAGAGAGAGAGGGAGACACAGAATCCAAAACAGGCTCCAGGCTCTGAGCTGTCAGCACAGAGCTCAACACAGGGCTCAAACTCATGAACCATGAGATCGTGACCTGAGCCAAAGCTAGATGCTTAACCAACTGAACCACCCAGCCACCCCTGGAATGCCAGAATTAAAACAGCTACTTTCTAGATATTTTGATTGCAGAATTCTGGATGAGTTCATTTGAGCTTGGCTTCTAGCAATTGCATTTGGTGGCTCAGCTTTACTGGTATCTTGTACCCATACTGAGTCTGCCTGTTTATTTACCCAACAGTGAACTCTTTCCAGATCCAAACAGGGCCTGCAGAAAACAGAGGGTGAGGGGCCAGGGCTTACACTGAATCACTGTGAAAAGCCTTTCAGAACCATCTTCCACCCAAGTGGCCACCTGTAAAGGTCTTAGCGCTCCTGGGTGTTGAGGAGGGCATGGAGCAGCTCTCTCCCTTACCATAGGATGCCGCCTGCATTTGCGGTCAGGTGGGTGAAAGTTGGGCCCTGATGGTGCCATGGTGGTCACGTTGCAGTTTAATTCCCAGGCTGTACAGTAACGGCACTGAAGGGAAAATGTCTGCCCTTAAAGTAATCATAGGCTTTCTCCCCTAATACCAGCTTGCCCTACCAAAGTGTCAGCAGCACAAAGGGCCCCAGTCTTCTTCCTCCATCACAGAGTAAGCAGCGCATCCCCCTGCCGCTTGGCTCCCAGCTCCCTGTCTGGACAGGAACACAGCTGGGCTTTCATCTAACGAGGGGTGGATTCAAGCTGATTACTTTTGTTTGGTCTTCAATGAAGAGAGCAGAGCAGGAGGTATTTTACATTTTCCTTGTGTTCAAAGCCCCAATGTGGGATGACTCAAGAACATTTTCTTCTCAGAGCAAAGGCTGTGAATGAAAAAAATCACATTTTTTTTTCTTAAAAAAGGAGCCTTAGGAAAATACTCAGAATTCTATGTAGAAAGCATGTACTGCTGGCATTATCAGAAAAAAACAACAGGATTAATTTACTAGAGGGAAAAAGAGGAGATTATCTGAACATTTTAAGTATTATCTTAAGGATAAATTGCTTTCTTTGCCTACTTCGTCTTTGATCTCCTTAATCTCCCCTGTCCCTGTGCCCCCCACTTTCACTTCTAGGCTGAGGGTTCCCAAAATATATATCCTCAGCCTTGTCTTGCGTATGAGCTCCAAATGCATGTATATCCAAACGACTACTTGCCACCTCAGTTTTTATATATCACAGCTTCCTCAAACTTACACCTAAGACACCAATTTTTTTTCTTTTTCATGACCTTTCCTCAATCTTTACCCCCATCTATATTCTTTCTTCATTCATTACACAATCACTCATTTTTCTCACTTTTGTTCAAGTTATCCTTATATCTCCCCTCTTATTCATTTCCCTTTATCCTATCATTTGCCATATCTTGTCAATTTCCTCTTTCCAGGATCATCATACTCCCCAGTATAATAACACTGACATGTGTTGAGCACTTATGTCATGCCAGATACTACTCCGATTGCTTTATATGTATTATCTTATTTAATCCTCACAACAACTCTAAGAAGCAAGTACTATTAAAATCCTCATTTTATGGTTGAGGAAGCTGAGGTACAAAGATGTTATTTAACTTGCCATGTAACATCATACAACAGGTAGGCATAGGTTTAAGATTTCAGACCCAAGCTGATTAATACCAAAGCCTAAGCTTTCAATCCCAGTGCTATATACTGCCTTCTAAAATTGTGTAAAATTACGTACTTATACATGTATTTATGTATTCACATTGCCCCCCATCCTTATTACTTAGTAGATAAAGCTCTAACCAATTGTATCAAGTTGATGCCTCCTCCAGAACTGAGTTAAGTACAAATGTGTTCTCATCACCCTCCTGCTTAAATTCAGTGGATCTCTAGAAGTGGTTCTCACTTGACTATTTTCTTAACTGGTCCTTTTCTCAGATGCGTTGCCAAAAGTAGAGTCCTTACTCTAGTCATCATTGTACATCAATTCTGAATGTAGTGAATAACACATCATAGGTGCTGTATAAATATTGGAATGAAAGAAAAAGTACTATTTCTAAACTATTCTGTTGATCAGGTCATAAATGTGGTATTGTTGTGGATGAATTACCTAGATAGCATATTCTCTCTTTTTGTTGTTGTTTTTATCATTTTTGTGCTACAAAGGAGAAGATACCAGAAAGCTTTGTTTCAGGTAGTTGGCCCTTTTCCTCAAATAACACAGAAATACCTATTGTAAAAACTTCCAGTAAAGGACCACAGATCCTCTAATGGAATCTCAGGGTAAAGGAAAGGAGTTTCTGTATGCCAGCAACTTAGTATTTTCCTGAAGCTGTCCTGCCAGGGATTGTAATTCAGGAACCAATCTCAAACTAAGCAGAGGAAAAAATGAGATGCTTACTGAAAATGGCCAAATGTCATCATCAGATATTTGAGAGTAGCTGTGTCAGGAGCCATCCACAAGTAAAATGGACTTTCACAAAATTCTGGCCATCTTCAGGGTCATGAAGACTCAGAACACTTATGTCTCCTAAGGGAGCCTTTTCAGTTTTGTGCTTTTTTCTGATGCAAGAAATACAGACACGTGTGATTTACTACTGGGCACTCATAAGTGTGGAGTAAGTTATTTACTAACGAACTCAAAGACCAAAATGAGACATTCAGAAAATAAAAATTTGTTCTTTAGTATAAAACATATATGTCTGAAAGCTTGAGGAATAAGATAGAAATCAAAAATTCTGGTTAATAAATTTGCTGTATATTAATGAGAGCCTGAAAATCCTTTTGTTTCCAGTATATTTTTGAACTTTCTAAACTACATTAGTTTTCCTTTTTTTGCCTTAGGAATCACAGTATAGTGTGCGAGAGAGCATGATTATAAACAAACATTAATTTCACTGAACAGACCTTTGAAGTTAGAGCATTTTGATGTTTGAGGTCACAGTAGCGTATTACAGAGAAGGAATGTAACACAGAAGGAGTAGTGGGCTCCAAGTTAGAAATGCTAGAGTCTAGCTTTATTATTAATAAATTAGGTAATGAGGAGCAGTTCATTTAGCCCCACAAAATTTCAGGTACTTCATATCTAAGATAATTAGAAAAGGCTATCTCTATCCTTCCGCTCGCTGTGTTCATACCTCAACTCATAAAATGGGAACTTGCTAATACTTCTTACTCACAGGTAATTCTTTGATGCCAAGCACAGCTATTTTTGCTGCATTTTACTCCTCTTTCCCCCAGAAAGGAGTGAATTAATTGATGCAATTAGAGTCTAACATCTATTAGTCTTGGTTCCTTTTCTGCGAGGGGTGATGCATTAATTTTCCTGATTCTGTGTGACCATTGTGTTTTTGAGGTGGAAGACTGTTATCTTTGTTTTCAACTATTTTGGAATAGAAAAGAGGGGATGAATGATTAACTTGTAATCTCACTGATTCCAACAATAAAACGTATGATGTTCATTCCAGATCAAGAAGGCAGAATGTGCAACAAATTTCCTATTGACCCAGACCCTGGAAATCCCAGTGAGTTTAAGACATATAGCAGTACTGGGGCGCCTGGGTGGCTCAGCTGGTTAAGTGCCCAACTTCAGTTCAGGTCATGATCTCACGGTTTGTGGGTTCGAGCCCCGCGTCGGGCTCTGTGATGACAGCTAGCTCAGAGCCTGGAGCCTGTCTTTGTATTCTGTGTCTCCCTCTCTCTCTCACCCTCCCCTGCTTATGCTGTCTCTATATTTCTCTCAAAATGAAATAAAAACATTAAAAAAAAGATGTATAGCAGTTCTAAAAAGCAAATTCATTAACAAAGAAATTAATAATGGAAGATGCAACAGGGATTATAACAAAATTTTGAAGGACAGAAAAGGGGTAAAATGCTACTGACATATGAAATAGGACAGAGGAAAATATAGGCTCAAATATACTAATTGCAGACTGTAGTAGAGATGGAGGTGGGAGTCACTCTTTCCTTTGGAGGCACCAATTTTAAGTTTGCAAATAAGTGCAAGTGTGGAAATGAGAAATAAAGTAAACAGGAAGATTATATGGAGGCTTGTAAACCAAAGACCCATCCAGTGTACTTCTCATTTCTCCTACTTACACCAGAAAGTAGAGAGCCAAGCAGGCTGAAGTCTCTTTGATCAATAAATTGATTGCATTGCTAAAACTTCTGTTGGGGTATAGAAGTTTAAAATTTGTTCTGTCATTTAAAGAAACTGCACCTGTCAGCTGATGTCTGTATCACTCACCATGAAGCAAATAGGTTATATAACCCACCCTTGCTCACATACATAAAACTGTAAGAAGTCATTTTTTTTTTTACAGTTTATTGTCAAATTAGTTTCCACATAACACTCAGTGCTCTTCCCCACAAGTGTCCTCCTCCATGCCCATCCCCCCCCTCCCCCCCACATCCATCAGTCCTCAGTTTTTGTCAGCATTCAAGAGTCTCTCATGGTTTGCCTCTCTCCCTTTCCCCCACCATTTCCCCCCTTCTTCTCCCCCTTGTTACTCCGTCAAGTTCCTCCTAATCCTCCTATACGTGCAAACATATGATATTTGTCCTTCTCTTCCTGACTTACGTCGCTCAGCATAACACCCTCAAGTTCCATCCATGTTGCTACACATGGCCAGATTTCATTCTTTCTCATTGCCATGGAGTATTCCATTGTATAAATATACCACATCTTCTTGATCCATTTGTCAGTTGGTGGACACTTAGGCTCATTCCACGTTTTGGCTATTGTTGAGAGTGCTGTTATGAACGTTGGGGTCCATGTGCCCCTTATGCATCAGCACTCCTGTATCCCTTGGGTAAATTCCTAGCAGTGCTATTTCTGGGTCCTAGGGGAGTTCTATTGTTAGTTTCCTGAGGAACCTCCACACTGTTTTCCAGAGGGGCTGTACCAGTTTACATTCCCACCAACAGTGTAGGAGGGTGCTCGTTTCTCCACATCCTCGCCAGCATCTAGAGTTCTCTGATTTGCTCATTTTAGCCACTCTGACTGGCGTGAGGTGGTATCTCAGTGTGGTTTTGATTTGTATTTCCCTGATGAGGAGGGATGCTGAGCATCGTAGAAGTCATTTTTTAATGCACTGGAGGGTGCTTTTGGGAAAAGGCCTATTCATACACCAGCAGGGGAAACTTACACCAATCACGCAGGATAAAGAGCTTCATTATTCTTAAAAGTGGTTGGATAACAAAAATTATATATATAGGAAAACTAGAATCACAAAAGAAAAGGACTCAGATAATATATCAGAGAAACTAATTCTTCAGAAAACAAAAGAACTTAATGACAGCACTTATATAGCCCTCGGTTGGTATAAGACATTGTTGTTACAATTTATGTATTCCTCAAAACCACCTTACCAAGTATGTATCACCACTATCCTCATTTTACAGAAAAAGAAACTAAGGCACAGAGAGGTGCAGTGATTTACCCAGTAGCATACAGCTGTTAACAGGTGGAGCTATGATTCCAACAGAGTCAGCCTGGCCCCAGAGTCGGCTCCGTTAATCAGTCTGCCAATTCTAATTGATACGCTGGGTATGATGTGGACACATTACATTATATCACATTCATGTAATAAGAATACAACACAAATAAAAAGGAACAATGCAGCTGTGTGGGGAAATAGGTTCTACTTACATAAATGGGTTAGAAAAAAGCTTAGGGTAGAAAGCCGCCACCACAGGGTGAAAACACCCGAGGTTAGCTAGTGAGATAGCATCATGGGATCACAAGAAACTTGTTATATCACCTGCAGGGAATTACTTTCCATTTGGTGCCAATGTTCCTTGATCACATACACCACTTGCCCCCCCCCAGACCCTTTTGCTCACACACACAAGTTAATGATTACTGTCTGATTGTTTTTTTTTCTATGTTTACGTGTGTAAGATCTTGTTTTCTTCACATTTACCACATGGGTAGCATCTTGTGAGCTCAATAAATATGGAGACGAAACGTCCACTCAGGGCTCTTGTCTCCTCCTGGATATTAGCTTTGCTCATATCTTGATTCTATATCTGCTCTTGTTGCACAATAGAAAACTCCAGACTCAGTCTGTGACATAGCTGCAAGGAAGAGATTTTAGAGATTAAAATTCTGACAGCTAAAATAGAATAAACATAGTGACTTGCTATGGAGTGGCCAACAGGAATAGTTGAGCACCAGCCCCCCTTACATAAAGTTAATGATCCCTCAGGAGCGTGGAGGAGAGAACCTCCTCCTTTCCACCATTGCAAACCATACTCTTTATCACACAACACAGGCTCAGCCTTCTGGGCTTAGGGGAAGGGGGAGTTGCTTCTCAGATGAGGGTAAGCGTTCAAGGTCTCAAATGAGGAGATCTGCTTTGTGCATGTAGATGTGCTACAACACAGATTCTCTGAGGCATAGCAACCCAGAAAGTCCCTGTGAGGAAGGGGGGAATTTCCTTATGCCATCTCTGTTTTGCCCATTTCATGGTATCACAGAGAGCCTACAGGAAAACGTCACCCTTGCTGTATCTACTCCCTTGCCCTCTCTGATCTTCCTCACTTCCTTCCCTGATCTATGGGAAGGGAAAAAAAAAATCACCTATGGAAGAAATAGAGAGGGAAATTTTCCTCTGCATTGGTCAAGGTTCTTAAAAGCAGACATCAGAATCCATTCTGCTAGCTAGGAAGAGATTTACTAAAGCATGTTGAAAGAATCACAGGAAGACCACAGACACAGTCTGAAAAGAGTTTCTGGGAATAATTCCCAGCTCCTTGCCACACCAGAGGACCAGCCTGGAAGAGGACATGCTTCACCCCAATGAACAATCTCCACAGTGAGGAAGTCGCCCCTCCCCACCAACCAGAGATCCACGCTTCACCAAACCAAGCTGGAAAGCTTGAGGTATCATCACACACCCATCCTACCCTGCCCCAGCCAAATGGATGCCACGTCTGCTAGCTTCTCACATTGCTTATTTATAGAACCAGGACTCTTGTGGGCATGGCTGTGGCAGAATAGTGGTCCCACATCTTCTCCTGACTGGCGAAGGGGCTGGGACAGGCAGGACTTTAAGTTCTATGCTGGGAAAATGAAGTTCACTCTGTAGAGCAGTCATCAAAGTGTGGGAAAAGCTCAAATCCATAGAGACAGAAAGCAGACTAGTGGTTAGCAGGGGCTGGGAAAAGAGAGCAATGCAGAATTAGTGTTTAATGTGTATGGAGTTTCAGTTTAGGATGAAGACAAAGTTTTGGAAATGGATAGATGTGCTGCTTGCACAACAGTGTGAATGTGGTTAGTGTCACTGAATTGATCACTTAACAGTAGTAAAAATGTTAAATTTTTTGGTATGTATATTTTACCACAATTAAAAAAAAAATTCCCCAATAGTTATTTAACAATATTGACGCAATCATGAGCGAAAGATATTCACTGCAGCTCCACTCTATTTGCCTAATTGCCAAAGTGAGTGTAGAGACATTTGAGAAAAATTGTGAAGTAGTACTTTATTTAAAACATAAATTACACAAGTGGAATTTATTCTAATATGGAAAGATTGACACAAAAGGAAAGTCCACAAATTTCCTCCCCTTGCAATATTTAACAGCCTACATTATTAAGAAATTCTTCTTCATATCTAACTTAAATCCCACTTGCAACCTTTTAAAACATTCCCTTGTTTCCTTCTTTGGTAAAGATGGAGAACAGCTGGCCTGTATTTTGTGTGCTTCGCTTTAGGCCAAAGTAATTCCGGTTGTTTTAACCCTTCCTGGAAGACTATGTGCTCTATCTCCTGACTTCATTTTCTTTTATCTCTTCTGAATCCTCTTTCTATTTCTCTGCCACTCCATTTCACCATTAGGGCCTGTCTGGGGACTGACCCATGTGAAAAAATGGATTTGATCCTTTTCAACATTGTCAGCCACCAATTTCTAGCTTGTAAACAACATTATTAGAAGTACTTGAATTCACACTGAGTCATAGTGAGTAAATTATATCCTGAGAATACTGATAATAGAAGGGAAATTACACTACCATCTCTAGGACATGGGAACATTACAAAGGGACAGCTTGGAAAAGGGGGCAACAGGAAAGAGCAAACTGTGGGTGTGGTGGAAGGACAGTGAGGGGCTAGTGTGCTCTGTGGAAGGGCGAGCACAGCTACTCCTGTGTCCTGGGCGTGTGTGCTCTGGGAGGAAGTCTGTGTGTGGTGAGGCAGCTGGGTCACATCCCTAGGGTGGTGGCAATTGAACACAGCTTGTGGGAGATGGAGAGGTGGGGTGAATGAACCATTTGAATGGAAAACCCTAGTTCTGAGGATGACTCTTCCTTCTGGCTGCCAAGGAGGGGACTCTGCTGCCCTGTGGGGGAAGTAGAGGTGGTGAGATACCAGGTGCTGACACTGGCAGTGTGGAGAGACTTGGGTCAGTTAGAGCAGAGCCTCCATGCAATCAAATACCGTTAACACTTCCTATTTATCTAGCACACTATGGCCTACAAAGCACTCCTACATCCTTGATCTAATTTATATCACACATCACCCTGTGCTGGTATCAGGCCACTTCTATTATCACCACAGTAGTGGAAGAGATGCACAGAGGATCACATGACCAGGAGAGAGACAAGCACCTCACCCTTTGACTGGTGCTCTTGGTTCTAGACCACACTGCTTTTCTTATGAAAGTTGTCAGCACAGGGTTCAGCGAACACTTCATTGAGATTCTTCTTTAAGGAACAGCATACTACTTAGTTAGCTAAGGATTTCCATCACCTGAACCCAAGCCATGCACAAAGCATACTCCCTAAACACTAAAAGGAGGTGGTAGTTAATAAGATGAAATGGTGTGGAGGAAGAACTTGTTTTCACTGGCACATTGAAAGGCAGCCTGTAGACTTCCCAAATAGTTGATCATCCTCAGAAAACATTGTTTACAACATGGTTTAGGATTGAATGAGTTTCCCTTTAAACACTGTTGTAGTCTTTGGTAAATAAACACTGAACAGTAAGAAGACAATTTTTAAAAATATATGTCTTCTTTAATAATATAAAAGAATATATTCAATGAATTATTAATGCTATTTCTTATTCATAATACCCTAAAACCAAACAGTATTTCAAACTGAATAAACTGTGTACATTGAATTGTTCATGAGTCAAATAAGAAATGAATACTGTATTGAAACCAAAGCAAAATTAGTTATTTTTTCCCTAGCAAGAAAGGACTCCTTCTTCCCACCCCCAGAATTTCCACACAGATTAGAGAATGGTCTATTTTGTTTTAACAAAGCTTTTGGCAAAATGTTAACCAGTCACAAATGTGGCCTCTAAGCACAGGCACCAACGGAACTAATACTGTTCCTTTGAGAAATACAGTTTGTCCAGCAGATGAGAGAAATAGAAAACTGGAGTTGTGTTGAACCGGGTAAGTTAGTACATTCAGCTATCCCCATTATAGTGTGAAATTTCTCATAAATTACTGGCCATCAAGTTACATTGTACAATATTGATTTTTCCCCTATTTTGTGGTGGTCCCCAAGATAAATTAATGGTTAGCTTGGTGTGTTCAGTTGTTTATTCATTCGGTACTCTTATGGGAACGTGGAAACATTCAGTCTGTACAATGAAGTTAGACCACATGAGACTGCCTGTAGAGAACGAGACAGATATATCTGGTGCCTGCTCCATAGGGCAGTCAGATAGGTACCTAGAGCCAAATCTTCCTGACGAATCAAAGAATAGCAGTTATATGTCTTGGATTCAACCATGGATGGAGAACTATGTGCAATAGAGTAGGAAGGGCATTCTGAATCCTATGAGGTTTTCAGTGGAAAAGTATAGAAAACGTATGTTGTATTTGACTTCATAGGTTGATCATTTTAACTAAAAGGTTATTCTTGGTCCTTAGAAGATAACTTTTCCTAATGATATTCTTCATTCAATATGGATTTTCTTTATGTATCCTGATTACTACAAACTTACAAATTTAGTCAAGGGATCACAGTATTTGTGGCACTTTGTGGGCTTCCATCCCGCATCTCATATATGTCTGAGGTATATTCAGTCTTATTTGTTCAATACCTCAGCAGTTACAATCTGTCTAAATAGTGTATCCAGTCATTTATCTTAGCTATTGGTGCAAATAAGGCCAGGTAGTATCTTCAGTCCCTCTAAAAGAGATGCATTTTATACGATGACAAACTGCTGCCTGGCCACCCTGTGGCAGACCACAAAGGAGATCAGGCATCTGTGGACGATCATTGCGTACCTAATGCCTGCCAATGAAAAGGAAGCTATTGGGGTCTACTAAATGTGGACTTTGTACCATTATCTCCATCTGCAACCTCCTAATCTGATTATATAGCCTCTGAAATAATAGTCCATTTGACACAGCCAGTGAAACCACAATGAAAGCCCTTGAAGCACCAGGAAATCAGTGTGTGTCCAGAGCTTTCACCAAAAGTCATCTTCATGATCCCACCACTTCTTTGTCTGCGCCTAGACTGGATATCGTCATTTGGATTTAGGCTGGGATGGCAGAGTCCTTCATCCCCTGTGACCATGATTCTACATGGCTTTTATTAACTGAGCAGAGAATGCAGCTTACTTTAGAGCCAAACTATCATGTGGTAGAAATTCCCTGAAGGTATAAAAGTGAAGGTCATGTCCCCTCCCTAGGGGAGATAATGTCAGGAGGGTGACAAATATGAATTCCACTTCATTAGATAAAATACACAATCCCGAAGGCTTTTATCTGAAAGGAGTCTAAGGACTAATGAAATACCATAGAAGTTCCACCCTATAAATGGAGAAACTGATAAACCAAAAATTTACTGAAGTTATTAATGCAAATCAGTAAGAGAATGATATATTGTTTCCTAGAGCTGCATTAAGAAATTGTTGAAAGCCTAAAATAGCACAAATTCATTATCTTAAGAGTTCTGGAGGTCAGAGGTCTAAATGGCTAGCAGGGTTGTGTTTCTTCTGGAGGCTCTACAGAAAATCTGTGTCCTAACCTTTTCTAGCTTCCAAAGGCTCCTGACATCCTTGGCTCATGGCTCCATTGTCTATCGTCATAGCAGCAGCATAGCATTATCAAATATTTCTCTTCTCTGTTCTCTGCATTTGTGGTCACATCTCCTTTTCTTTCTTTTTTTTTATTATGTTTTTGTTTTTTTTTTTTGAGAGAGAGACAGAGTGTGAGCTGGGGAAGGGGGAGAGAGGGAGACACAGAATCCAAAGCAGGCTCCAGGCTCTGAGTGTCAGCATGGAGCCCGACGTGGGGTCCCAAACCACAGACCGTGAGATCATGACCTGAGCTAAAGTCAACATTTAACCCACTGAGCCACCCAGGTGCCCCACATCACTTTTTCTGAGCCTGACCCTTCTGCCTTCCTCTTACAAAGACCCTATGATTACATTGTGCTCACCTGGATAATACAGGATAATCTCCCCGCTCAAGATCCTTAACCACAATTGCAGACTTTCTTTAGATAATATAATCACAAATTTGTGGTGTATAATGGGGAGAGGAGTGGGGGGGACATTTGCCTACCACAAATAACCAAAAAGTCTAAACATTACCATCGATTAAGGATCTAGTGAATGTATGTGTTAATTTTATTCAAAACATATTTAAGAATTGGGGTGCCTGGCTGGCTCATTCAGAAGAGCATGCGACTCTTGATCTCAGGGTGTTGAGTTTGAGCCCCATGTTGGGTGTAAAGATGATATTTAATAAATAAATAAACTTAAAAAAATTAAGAATTACTTACTAGATTCCAGATAATGTGATTACAAACATGGCAAAGCAAATAGTAAGCCAGAAATGCTCTTTAATCTGCAAAGATATATTTCAAATGGAATTCATAACTAGAGAAGACTTCTTAAAGATCATTTAGAAAGAAAAACAGTTAAGAATGAAACAGTGCTCATACTCAACAATGAGACAAAGAGCTCATACTCCCAATATTAAAAAAAAAAAAATTGTAGAAATAAAAATGGGATGAACAACCCCATAGAAAGCATGGGCAAAATGGACAGTTCACATAATAAAACATATAAATGGATAATGCATACATAATAAGAAATTCTGTTTTACTGCTCAGATCAAGAAGAGTAGAAAGATTAAAAATATTGGTGATTAAAGTCTTTATAATGGCCTGCATGGTCTAGCTCTTCTGTTCCTCTCTGATCCTCTTCTGTTCTTCCCTGATCTAATCTCCTTCTTACCTACACCTCATTTGTTTGTTCCAGCCAAACAAAAAATGCCGTTCACACACTGTGATAGAATGTGCAATATTGATTAAAATTCAAATATATACATATACCATTTGCTTTAGCAATACATTTACAGGAATTTAACATTCATTTATATTTACTCAAATGAGAAAGGTTATATTAAAAATATATAATTTGAAAGCTTGGTAATAACCTAGATGTTAAATAGAGATTTGGTTAGGTACATCAGGGTACCAGCATAGTAGGGTAAGGCCCCCCTTCTGAGTGGCTGCCTTCTTCATTGTATTCTTACATGACTGAAGGGGCTAGAGATTTTCTGAAGGCTTTTATAAGAGTACTAATCCCATTCATGAGAATTCCAACCTGATGATTTAAGCACTTCTCAAATGCTCCATCTACTAATACTATCACACTATTTTGGGGAGTTAGGATTTGAACATATGAATTTAAGACAGACACAAACATTCACATCATAGCATACACCTAGAGGAAACATTTCTTCAAATCATCTTTTTATTTTTCCTTCAGGTCAGAAAGAAAATATTTTTTTCTCTAGATTCTCTTCATCATCTCCTTAGGACCATCCTAGCAAAAAGGAAAAAAAAATGCTTTTTTAAAACATTGGAAAATCACAATTCTCATAGACCATGTTTTACTATTCAAAGTCAACACTTTCTGTTATATACATTATACTCAAAACCCTCTGGATATTTTCATAACATTGTATATTACACAGAGAAGACTTGGGCATCCTTCAAACTTTTATAAGCATATGTTCTCCCTTCCTTATGAGAAAATATAGAGTCACTAAAGTAAAATTTTCTAAAATAAGATATTTTAATGTATAGGCTTGGTGAGATGAAATCTGAAAGCCACAAACTTTTGCTACAGTCTTCAATGTGGCCAAAGTAATCCATAGCAAATTTTATTAAAGAAGCAGTAATAACAACCTTGTCTTATCCTTTCAGAAAACTCAGAATGATCTTATAGGCATATAGTGTTTTTTTTTTTTTCTGGTTTCTACATGTAAATTACATTCTTCACCTTACTAAAATGGTTTCTAATCATATAGTGTCATTAGATAAAATTATTTTGGATAACCAAATTGTCTATTTTCATGTTTAATGTAATCATTTCCAAACAATAATTTCCAAGATTGTTTTTAATGTGACAATTTTTTCTCTACATATCCATACATGCTATGCTATAAACAGTTTCCCTCTGGACAACATCGTCTCTAGTGAAAACTTTATTTGGTTGTAATTAAAAGCAAATCACTGTATATGGTAAAGTTAAAACAAATTAAATTTGAAATAGAGGCACTTTTTGTATTATCAAGGATGTGTTCTTATTTTTCCTCTTCTATTCTTGCAACTCAAACAAAAGAAGGCAAGAAATACAAAAAGAACCCACAAACTCTATTTTTGGCACAACTAGATAGCAGAATCAAACTACAGTTTCCAAAATAAGCAGAAGGGCTACCCAAAAGCAGCTAAGACCAGGCAGAAACCACACATAAAACATGAGGAAAGAAGCAAAGACAATTACAAGATGGTTAGCAAATTTCAGAAAAATATACTTCCTACAAGTGAGAGGTTCACTGAGAAGTGGAGAAGCTGTGTCCACGCTAATGGCAATAGATGTTGGCTCTGTGTGTGAGTGAGGCTGACAGCAGAAGTCTTCGTGGACCCAGTTAATTTGAGAGAAGCAGAGATGGCATGGCTGCATGTGAAATATCCAGCTAAGCCATATTGGAAGAAAGAAGTCTGTCTCTGAGGAAGTGGAATAGGAGAGAGCTCTACGTTAGAAAGCCTCAAGGACTTCCGTTGTACTTTTTCTTTTGCAGAAACTTTCTGCAAAAAGTTGCTTGGGAAAACCACACTGTGAATTAATAAAAGGATTTGGCACATTATTGATACAAAGATTATGTAACAGAACATATGGGAAATAGCAGTAAAACCTCCAAGTATGAGGAACTCTCACCGGAAGAATGTTGTGGCAAAGCAAATGAAAATCATAGCCACCTGTTTCATTGTGAATTTAAAAATTTAACAAGTCACTATTCTCTATGAAGGAAAACTACACAGCAGAAGTATAAAAAGAAAAATGGAAGAAGCATGGGGGAAAGGGAGAACAGATGAGGCAAAAAGTAAGTACGGAAGTTAGTCGATAGCCATGAGGAAAGTGGGGGCAAAGATACAGCTTTATAAAATGGAAATGAAATTCAGCAGAGTCCTGGAAGCTGTGAAGGGGAAACAATCTGATGGAATAGAAAGCTAACAATATTCAGGAAAATCTTCGTAACATGAAAGATGACTGAAAACCTTATACTGAAAGAGTACATGTGTGCTACGGAATATTAACACAAAATGGTCAACACCCTCACATATTCAGTACACATATTAGATTTTAAAGATCCAGAAAGAATAGTAAACATAATATTCAGTTAATTTGTAATGGGAAAGACTGTTAGATGATCCTCAGATGTCTCTACACCTTCATGCAATGTCAGAGGTTGTAAATCAGCACCTGTAAGATTCTCAGGGAAAGAAAATGTGAACAAATGATTTTATAGACAGCCAAGCTATCCTTCTGTATAAAGGGTACAAATAGTTTTGGGGCGCCTGGATGGCTCAGTAGGTTAAGCGTCCAACTTTGGCTCAGATCATGATTTCACGGTTCATGGTTTCGAGCCCCATGTCATGGTCTGTGCTGATGGCTGGCTCCGAGCCTGGAGCCTGCTTTGGATTCTGTGTCTCCCTCTCTCTCTGACCCTCCCCTGTTCATGCTGTCTCTCTCTCTCTGTCTCTCTCTCTCTCTCAGAGAGAGAGGGTACAAATAGTTTAGCTTTAATGAATCCAGGATTTACTGCTTCCCAAAGTCCTTCTTGATAAAACTGCTGCAGAACAAACTTCAGCTAATGAGAATTCAGAAATTAAGCCAAGGATTGGTGGCAGTGATCATAGAGTTTGTTTACTTTTATTTATTTGTATAATAATTTTCTAATTTAAAGTTTAGTTAATATACAGTGCAGTATTGGTTTCAGAAGTAAAATTTAGTGATTCATCACTTACATGCAACACTTAGTGCTCATCATAGCAAGAACCCTCCTTAGTATTTATCACCCATCTAACACATTCCCCACCAACCTCCCTTTATCAAACCTCAGTTTTTTCCTCTATCATTAAATGTCTCTTGTGATTTGTTTCCCAACTTCTCTCCCCCACAGATATTTTCATCCGTTTTGTTTCTTAAAGTCTACATATGAGTGAAATAATATACTTGTCTTTTTTTCTGATTGACTTATTTCACTTAGCATAATACATTCTAGCTCCCTCCATATTGTGGCAATGGCAAGATTTCATTCTTTTTTATGGCTGAACAATATTTCATTGTATCTATATATCACATCTTTATCCATTCATCAGTCGATGGACATTTGGGCTTTCTCTATGGTTTGGCTGTTGTTGATAATGCTGATATAAACACTGGGGTGCAGGTATCCCTTTGAATCTGTATTTTTGTATCCTTTGGTTAAATACCTAATAGTGCAATTGTTGGGTAATAGGGTGGTTCTATTTTTAGTTACTTGAGGATCTTCCATACTATTCTTGAGAGTGGCTGCATCAGGTTGTGTTCCCACCTGCAGTGCAGGAGGGTTCCCCTTTCTCTGCATCCTTGCCAACACCTGTTGTTTTTTCTGTTGTTAAGTTTAGCCATTTTGACAAGTGTGAGGCAGTTATCTTATCCTGGTTTTGATTTGTATTTCCCTAACAATGAGTGATGTTGAGTATCTTTTCATGTGTCTATTAGCCATCTGGATATCTTCTTTGGAAAAGTGTTTCTTCATCTCATATGCCCATTTCTTCACTGGGTTTTTTGTTTTGAGTGTTGAGTTTGATAAGTTCTTTATAGATTTTGGATACTAACCCTTTACTGGATATGCCATTTACAGATATCTTCTTCCATTCTTTAAGCTGCCTTTTAGTTTTGTTGATTGTTTCCTTTTCTGTGCAGAAGCTTTTTATCTTGATGAAGTCCCAGTAGTTTGTGTTTGCTTTTGTTTTCCTTGCCTTCGGTGATGTGTAAGAAGTTGCTGCTGCTGAGGTCAAAGAGGTTACTGCCAGTGTTCTCCTCTATGGTTTTGATGGCTTCCTGTCTCACATTTAGTCTTTCATCCATTTTGAATTTATTTTTGTGTAAGGTGTAAGAAAGTGGTCCAGTTTCATTCTTCTGCATATTGCCGTCAAGTTTCCCCAACACCATTTGTTGAAGGGACTGTCTGTTTTCCATTGGATATTCTTTCCTGCTTTGTCAAAAATGAGTTGACCATATAATTGTGGGCCCATTTCTGTGTTTTTTATTCTGCTCCCTGATCAATGTACCTGTTTTTGTGCCGGTACCATACTGTCTTGATACTACAGCTCTGTAATACAGCTTAAAATCTGAAATCATGATGTCTCCAGTTTTGTTTTTCTTTTTCAGGATTGCTTTGGCTATTTGGAGTCTTTTGTGGTTCCATACAAATTTTTGGATTGCTTGATCTAGCTCTGTGAGGAATGCTGGTATTATTTTGGTAAGGATTGTATTAAATATGTAGATTGCTTTGGGTAGTATAAACACTTTAGCAATGTTTGTTCTTTCAATCTATGAGCATGGAATGCTTTTCTATTTCTTTGCATCCTATTCAGTTTCTTTCATAAGTCTCCTATAGTTTTCAGAGTACAGATCTTTTACTTCTTCAGTTAGGTTTATTCCTAGTTATCTGATTATTTTTGATGCATTTGTAGATGTGATTGATTCTTTGATTTCTTTTTCTCCTGCTTCATTATTGGTGTATAGAAATGCAACAGGTTACGGCATGTTGACTTTATATCCTGTGACTTTGCTAAATTTATGTATTAGTTCTAGCAATTTTTTGATGGAGTCTTTAGATTTTCTACATAGAGCATCATGTTATCTGCAGACAGTGAAAGTTTGACTTCTTTGTCAGTTTGTAGGCCCTTTATTTCTTTTTGTTGTCTGATTGCTGAAGCTAAGTCTTCCAGTACTATATTAAATAGTAATGGTGAAACTGGGCATCCTTGTCTTGTTTCTGACTGTAGAGGAGAGTTTCTCAGTTTTTCCCATTGAGGATAATATTAGTAGTGGGTCTTTTGTACATGCCCTTTATGATGCCAAAGTATGTTCTATCTATCCCTACTTTGTTGAGGGTTTTATTCAAGAATGAAGGCTGTTTTTTATCAAATGCTTTTTCTCTACCTATTGACAGGATGGTATGGTTCTTATCCTTTCTTTTATTAACGTGATGTATCGTGTTGATTAATTTGTGAATACTGAACTAGCCCTGCAGGCCACGAATAAATTCCACTTGATCATGGTGAATAAGTTTTTTAATGTACTGCTAAATTCAATTTGCTTGTATCTTGTTGAGGATTTTTGTATCCATGTTTATCAGGGATATTGGCCTGTAATTCTCCATTTTTGTGCAATCTTTGTCTGGTTTGGGAATCAAGGTAATTCTGGCTTCATAGAATGAGTTTGGAAGGTTTCCTGCCATTTCTATTGTTTTGGAACAATTTGTGGAAAATAGGTGTTAATTCTTCTTTAAATGTCTGGTAAAATTGCCCTGGGAAATCATCTAGCCTTAGACCCTTCTTTGTTGGGAGATTTTTGATAACCACTTCAGTTTCTTTGCTGGTTGGGAGTCTATTCAAATTTACTATTTCTTTCTGTTTCAGTTTTGGTAGTTTGTGCATGTCTAAAAATGTGTCCATTTCTCCCAGATTGCTCAGTTTGTTGGCATATAATTTTTCATAGTATTCTCTTATAATACTTTGCATTTTTGTGGTGTTGGTTGTAATGTCTATGTGATTTTATATATTTGGGTCCTTTCTCTTTTCTTTTTGATAAGTCTAGCTAGGAGTTTACCAATTCTGTTTATTCTTCCCAAGAACCAACTCTTGGTTTTGTCAATCTGTTCTACTTTTTTTTTTTTAATTTCTGTATCATTCTTTCTGCTCTAATATTTATTATTTCCCTTATTCTACTGACTTTAGACTCTATTTGCTCTTCCTTTAGGTGTAAAGTTAGGTTGTATATTTGGGACCTTTCTTGCTTCTTGAGATAGGCCTAAGTTGCCATGTATTTTCCTCTGAGGACTATCTTTGCTGCATCTCAAAGGGTTTTCATTGTCATGTTTTCATTTTCATTTGCTTTGTATGTTTTTTTTTAAATTTCTTCTGTAATTTCCTGGATAGCCCATTCATTCTTTAGGAGGATATTCTTTAACTTCCATGGATTTGAGGGCTTTCCAAATATTTTCTTGTGGCTCACTTCAAGTTTCATAGTGTTGTGAATGGCAGGAAGTGTGAGATTCCCCCTTTGGGGACAAGAGATTGGGGTGATGCCATTTCCCCCCCAATATCAACATGTTTGGACTTCAGAGAGCAACATAGTGGCCCCCAGTCAGGGTGCGACCGGCTTAGATCACTGGCCCCCTCCCCTGGCAACTGCTTATTTACTGGAGCAGGACTGACTCTAAGCCAGAGCTCTAGACCTCTCCTCCCAAAGACCAGCACACGCAGCACCTCACATGCACCAAGAACACTGAAAATTGAACACTTGAAAACAACACCTGCAGTTCTGGTGGAAATAACACCATGCTTACTTTTTTTTTTTTTTTAATTTCAATTTTCTTCTTCTTTTTTTTTAATGTTTATTTTCAGAACGAGACAGAGCCTGAGTTGGAGAGGGATAGAGAGAGAGGGAGACACAGAATCAGAAGCAGGCTCCAGGCTCCAAGCTGTCAGTCAGCACAGAGCCTGATATAGGGCTTGAACTCATTAACCATGAGATGATGACCTGAGCCAAAGTGGGACACTTAACTGGCAGAGTCACCCAGGCACCCCTCTTCTTTTATTAATTTGGAATCAGACTTACTCATAGTTTTTTGTTTGCTTGTTAGTTTGCTTTTTTTTTTTTTTTTTTTTTTTTTGGTCCATTCTTTTTATTTGGAATCAGACTTATGGTTCTCTGATTATCTGTTTGTTTTTCATTCCTTTTCATTTTCCCTTTTTTCTAGGAACAGACTCCCCCCCCCCTTTATTCCAGGCTTATATTAGCAAACAAATCAAAGCACACCTAGTTAAAGGTCCAAACACTCCCCACTGCAAGCAGGGAGGAGCTCTGCAGAGGACTGATCACAGGGAAAGAGCAGCCAAAATGCAACAGCAGAGTGCACAAAGCATACCACCAGAAACACTTCCTGAAGTGCCAGGTACTAGAGAGCATATGACCTCTTTTTGACCTCTTTTTAATACAGTATTATTCTCAGGTGCAAGAAACATAAAAAGCTTTCAGAATACACAAAAGACAAAAACTTAGCCATAATGACAAGACAGAGGAATTCTCCTCAAAAGAAAGTTCAAGAAGAAATCACAGCCAGAGACTTGCTCAAAACAGATATAAGCAATATACCTGAACAAGAATTTAGAACAATGGTCATAAGACTACTAGCTGTGCTTGAAAAAAAGGCATAAAAGACACGAGCAAAACCCTTGCTGCAGTGATCAAAGACCTAAAAATTAGTCAGGCTGAAATTTAAAAAAAAAAAAAAAAAAAAAGGTACATCTGAGATGCAAAACCAACTGCATACAGTCACAGTGAGGGTTGAAGAAGCAGAGGAGAAAATAGGTGATATAGAATATAATATTATGGAAAACAATGAAGTTGAAAAGAAGAGGCAATATTAAATCATGAGGGGAGACTTAGGGATCTTAGTTATTCCATAAAGTGAAACAACATCTGTGTCTTAGGAGTCCCAGAAGAAGAGTGGGTAAAGGGGACAAAAGATTTATTTGAACACATATAGCTCAGAACTTCCCTAATCTGGGGAAAGAAACAGACATTCAAGTCCAAGAGACTCAGGGAATTCACTTCAAAAACAACAAAAACAGGTCAGTACCACAACATATCATAGTGAAACTAACAAACTAAAAAGATGAACAGGGAATTGTCAAAGCACTTAAGGACTAGCAGCAGACCTGTCCACTGAAACTTGTCAGGCCAGAAGGGTGTGGCATAAAATATTCAACAGGCTAAATGGGAAAAATATATAGCAAAGAATTCTTTATCCAGCAAGGCTGTCATTCATAGTAGAAGGAGAGATAAAGAGTTTCCTAGACAAACAAAAGCTAAAGGAGTCCATGACCACTAAATGAGCTCTGCAAGAAATTTTAAGGGGGATTGTTTGAGGAGAGAAATATTAAAAGAAGACCAAAGCAACAAAGACTACAAAGGACCAGAGAACATTACCAGAAACACCAACTTTACAGGTAACACAATGGCATTAAATTCATATTTTTCAATAGCTACTCTGAATGTAAATGGACTAAATGCTCTAATCAAAAGACATAAGGAATCAGAAAACAACAACAACATAAGATCTATCTCTATGTGGCTTACAAGAGACTCATTTTAGACCTAAAGATACATATAGATTGAAAGTGAGGGGGTGAAGAGCCATCATCATACTAATGGATATCAAAAGAAAGCTGGAGTAGGGAGAACGGCAAGATGGTGGAGAAGTAGGGAGCTCCGTGCATTTTGCTTGCACCCATCTCTCAAACAGAAGGCCTGAAGTCATAGGACACTGAGTCACACGAGTTTGGGAAGAGAAAGAGACAGAGTACACTGGGAAGGAAACCTCATAAGTGCATGAGTGCAAACTGGGGAAGATAAAAGTGGGACAGGACCCAGAGATATGGAGAGAGGGGAGGGAACCTGGTTTGTGTGCAGCTGCGGTGAGTGATGAACCATGGTGAACCGTGGTGATCCGCAGCCATGGTGAGCTGCTGCGAGTCCAGGGGAAAGGAAAGAGAAGCTAAGATTGGTCATAGTTCCGTCCCTGGAGAAGAGAAAAACCTCAGGTTGGAAAGAGAGTGTGTTTTTTGTTCTGGCTGGGATGCTGACTTTGTACTAGGGGCCCCCGGTCCCAGAAGGCGCCAGAAAAAACTGCACTGTAGTGCTCCCGGCACCATCACTGGTGGCAGTGGCCAAGTGGTGCCACAGCACCACCTGCATGGCAGCGGTGGCGAGGACTCTGTGGACCTGAAGTTGCTACGTTCCCCACACGCACTCGGGTTGTATTGCTGCTTGACCCCAGAGGATCTGAGGCTGCGACACTTCACCCGCCCCCCCCCCAACACCGGGCAGCAAGGAAACAGTGACCTGCGGGACTGTTTAGAGCAGTATAAACAAAGCCCGCAGACTGGGACCTGGAAACGAGGTGGGGCGCGGGATACAGAACCCAGCCCACCTTGGCTACATCCTCAGCACAGGGAGATCAGACCCAAAGGAGTGATTTGCAATGCTTGGTTGAGAAGGGGTTGGGGCGACATCATTCTTCTTCCCACAACCACCAAAGCAGGGCCTCAGGGAGTGGCCAGTGGGACACAGTGGAGGGACACCTGCCTACAGCAAACCATGCCCATCCCCTCCAGATAGCTGTTTGTTGTTGTTGTTGTTGTTGTTGTTGTTGTTGTTGTTGTTTTCTCCTAAGCCTGGGTTTGCATGTTTATTGGTTTTGTGTCCACATTTGTGTACCCTTGTTCTCTCTGTGGTTGTCTGTTTTCTTTTTCCAGTGCTACCTCAAGAAACAAGCCAAACTACGCATGGTGGAGAGTCCCAAATACCTCTACGAGTAAGGAAACAAAGTAACCAAACGCTCAACAAGAGAAAGCAAGAGACACCATCCAAAGAACACTTCTGAACAGACAGGCCCTGAACAGTCAAAAGAGCCCTCTCTAGTACAGCAGAACTCGCAGGAGCAGAGTATACAACAAGCTTTTAAAATTAACAAGAGATAGGAAGCTAACCAAAATGACGAAACAGAAGAACTCTCCTCCAAAGAAATTCCAGGAAGAAATGACAGCTAAAAAACTGCTCAAAACAGATATAAGCAACATAACTGAACAAGAATTTAGAACAATGATCATAAAATTAATTGCTGGGCTTGAGAAAAGCATGGACGACATCAGAAAAAAACTATGGCTACATAGACTATGGAGCTTAAAAAATAGTTATGATGAATTAAAAAATCCTATAAATGAGATACATAATAAAATGGAGGCGTCCAGTTCACGGACTGAAGAGGCAGAAAGGAGAATAAGTGATTTAGAAGACACAATTATAGAAAAAGAAGAAACTGAGAAAAAGATCAACTGATCCAGGAACATGAAAGAAGAGGTCAAGAGCTCAGCAGTACAATCAAATGGAACCATATCCGTATCATAGGGATCCCAGAAGAGGAAGAAAGAGGGAAAGGTGCTAAAGGAGTCCTGGAACAAATTATAGCAGAGAACTTCCCCAGCCTGGTGAGGGAAGTAGATGTTGAAATTCAAGAGACACAGAGAACACCCCTCAGACGTAACTTGAATCAATCTTCTGCATGACATATCATAGTGAAACTGGCAAAATATGAGGACAAAGAGAGAATTTTGAAAGCAGGTAGGGAGAAAAGGGCACTAACATACAAAGGGAAACATATCAGAGTGGTTATAGATCTATCTACTGAAACTTGGCAGGCCAGAAAGCAATGGCATGAAATCTTCAATGTGATGAACAGAAAAAAATATGCAGTCAAGAATCCTCTATCCAGCAAGCCTGTCATTCAGAATAGAAGGAGAGATAAAAGTCTTTCCAAATAAACAAAAATTGAAAGAATGTGTCAACACTAAACCAGCCCTACAAGAAATCCTGAGGGGGACTCTCTGAAGGAAATGTTGCAAAGAACACAAGATACTAGAGACACCACCACAAGCATGAATCCCACAAAGGACGCAATGATTCTAAAGCCATATATTTCAATAATAGCACTGAATGTAAATGGGCTGAATGCTCCAATCAAAGACATAGGGTAGCAGAATGGATAAGAAAACAAATTCCATCTATTTGCTGTCTACAAGAAACTCATTTTGGACTGGAGGACATCTTCAGATTAAAAGTAAGGGGATGGAAAAATATCTATCATGCTACTGGAAGTCAAAAGAAAGCTGGAGTAGCTATACTTATATCAGGCAAACTGGAGTTTAAATTAAAGACAGTAACAAGGGATGAAGAATGGCATTATATAATAATTATAGTGTCTATCCATCAGGAAGAACTAACAATTATAAATGTTTACACATCGAATATGGGAGCACCTAAATATATAAAACAATCACAAACAAATAATCTTATGGATAAGAATATGTTAGGGGCGCCTGGGTGGCTTAGTCGGTTAAACGTCAGACTTTCACTTAGGTCATGATCTCGCGGTTTGTGGGTTCGAGCCCCGCGTCGGGCTCTGTGCTACTGCCAGCTCAGAGCCTGGAGCCTGTTTTGGAGTCTGTGACTCCCTCTCTCTCTGACCCTCCCCTGCTCACGCTGTCTCTCTCTCTCTCTTTCCTAGAAATAAATAAAGCATTAAAAAAAAAAGAATATGTTAATAGCAGGGGACTTTAATACTCCACTTACAGCAATGGATAGATCAACTAGACAGAAAATTACTAAAGAAACGATGGACTTGAATGACACATTGGACTAGAAAGATCTGACAGATATATTTAGAATTCTACATCCTGAGGCCATGGAATTCACTTTCTTCTCAAGTGCACATGGCACATTCTTCAAGATAGATCACATACTGGGACATAAAGCAGCCCTCAATAAATATAAAAGAATTGAGATCATACCATGCACACTTTCAGATCATAATGCTTTGAAACTTGAAATCAACCAGAGGAAGAAATCTGGAAAACCTCCAAAAACATGGAGGTGAAAGAACACCCTACTAAAGAACGAATGGGGCAATCAGGCAATTAGAGAAGAAATTTTTAAAAAATATATGGAAACAAATGAAAAGAAAAATACAACAATCCACACTCTATGGATGTGGCAAAGGCAGTCCTAAGAGGAAAGTACTTTGCACTCTAGGCCTATTTCAAGAAATTAGAAAAAGCACAAGTGCAAAATCTGACAGTGCACCTAAAAGAACTAGAGGTAGAGCAAAAAGAGCACCCCAAACCCAGTAGGAGAAGAGAAATAGTAAAAATCAGAGCAGAAATAAACAATATAGAAACCAAAGAAACAGTTGAACAGATTAATGAAACCAAGAGTTGTTTTTTAAAAAAAGTAAACAAAATTAACAAACCTCTAGCCAGGCGTCTCAAAAAGAAAATAATTTTCTATTTTTTTGTCTATTTATTTCTATTTAATTTGTCTATTTGAGAGAGCACTCAAATAGACAAAATCATGAATGAAAATGGACTTATTACAACCAACCCCTCAGAAATACAAGCAATTATCAGGGAATACTATGAAAAATTATATTCCAGCAAATTGGACAAATTAGAAGAAATGGACAAATTCCTAAACACACACTCACTACTAAAATTCACACAGGAAGAGATAGAAAATCTGAACAGACCAATAACTAGTGAGGAAATCAAATCAGTTATCAAAAATCTCCCACCAAATAAGAGCCCTGAACCAGATGGCTTCCCTGGGGAATTCTACCAGACATTTAAAACAGAATTAATACCCAAAAAATAGAAATTGAAGGAAAATTCTGGTCTCATTTTTTGAAGCCAACATCACTCTGATTCCAAGGCCAGACAGAGATCCAGCAAAAACAGAGAACTACAGGCCAATATCCTTGATGAATACAGATACAAAAATCCTCAACAAGATACTTGCAAATTGAATCCAACAGCACATAAAAAGAATTATCCACCAAGATCAAGTGGGATTCATTCCTGGGTTACAGGGCTGGTTCAGTATTCTGAAAGCAATGTGATACATCACATCAACAAAAGAAGAAATAAAAACCATATGATCCTGTCAATAGATGCAGAAAAAAACATTTGACAAAATACAGCATCCCTTTTTAATAAAGACCCTCGAGAAGGTCGGGATAGAAGGAACTTACTTAAACATCATAAAAGCCATCTATGAGAAGTCCTCAGCTAACATCATCCTCAACGGGGAAAAACTGAGAGCTTTCCCTTGAGATCAGGAACATGACAGGGATGTACACTCCCACCACTGTTGTTTACCATAGTGCTAGAAGTCCTTGCATCAGCCATCAGACAACAAAAGGAAATAAAAGACATCAGAATTGGCAAAGAAGAAGTCAAACTCTCACTTCTCGCAGATGACATGATACTCTACATAGATAACCTGACGACTCCACCAGAAGCCTACTAGAGCTGATCCATGAATTCAGCAAAGATGCAGGATACAAAATCAATGTACAGAAGTCAGCTGCATTTTTATACACCAACAATGAAGCAATAGAAAGAGAAATCAAGAAATGGATCCCATTCACAATTGCACAAAAAAACATAAAATACCTAGGAATAAACCTAACCAAAGATATAAGAGATCTGTGTGATGAAAACAATAGAAAACTTAAGAAGGAAATAGAAGACGACACAAAGAAATGGAAAAACATCCCATGCTCATGGATTGGAAGAATAAATATAGTTAAAATGACATTACTAACCAAAGCACTCCACACATTCAATGCAGTTCCAATCAAAATTGCACCAGCATTCTTCTCAAAACTAGAACAAACTATCCTAAAATTTGTATGGAACCACAGAAGACCTCGAATAGCCAAAGTAATAGTGAAGAATAAAACCAAAATGGGAAGCATCACCATCCCAGACTTTAGCCTCTACTACAAAGTTGTCATCATTAAGAAAGTATGGTATTGGCACAAAAACAAACACATAGACCAATGGGATAGAATAGAGAACTCCGATTTGGACCCAAAAGTGTACAGCCAACTAATCTTTGACAAAGCAGGAGAGAGTATACAATGAAAAAAACACAGCCTCTTTAACAGATGGTGCTGGGAGAACTGGACAGCAACATGCAGAAGAATGAAACTAGATCATTTTCTCACACCATGCACAAAAATAAACTCAAAATGGATAAAGGACCTGAATGTGAGACAGGAAACCATCAAACCCTAGAGGAGAAAGCAGGATAAAAACCTCCTTGACCTCAACCACAGCAGTTTCTTACTTGACACATCCCAAAGGCAAAGAAATCAAGAGCAAAAATGAACTGTTGGTACCTCATCAAGATTAAAATCTTCTGCATGGCAATGGAAACAGTCCATAAAACTAATAGGCAACTGACAGAATGGGAAAATATAGTTGCAAATGACATAATAGATAAAGGTCTAGTATCAAAAATCTGTAAGGAACTCATCAAACTCCACACCTGAAAAACAAACCATCCTATGAAGAAATGGGCAGAAGATATGAACAGACATTTCTCCAAAGAGGACATCCAGATGGCCAACAGACACATGAAATGATGCTCAGCGTTCCTCCTCATCAGGGAAGTACAAATCAAAACCACACTGAGATACCACCTCACGCCGGTCAAAGTGGCTAAAATGAGGAAATCAGAGGACTCTAGGTGCTGGCGAGGATGTGGAGAAACGGGCACCCTCCTACACTGTTAGTGGGAATGTAAACTGGTACAGCCCCTCTGGAAAACAGTGTGGAGGTTCCTCAGGAAACTAACAATAGAACTCCCCTAGGACCCAGCAATAGCACTGCTAGGAATTTACCCAAGGGATATAGGAGTGCTGATGCATAGGAGCACATGTACCCCAATGTTCATAGCAGCACTCTCCACAATAGCCAAAACATGGAAAGAGCCTAAGTGTCCATCAACGGACGAATGGATCAAGAAGATGTGGTTTATCTATACCATGGAATACTCCTTGGCAATGAGAAAGAATGAAATCTGGCCATGTGTAGCAACATGGATGGACCTTGAGGGTGTTATGCTGAGCGAAATAAGTCAGACAGAGAAGGACAGATACCATATGTTAGCACGTATAGGAGGATTAGGAGGAACTTAATGGAGGACTGTGGGGGAGAAGAATGGGGGAAATAGTGGGGGAGAGGGAGGAAGGCAAACCACGAGAGACTCTCGAATGCCGAAAACAAACTGAGGGCAGATGGGATGTGGGGGAGGGGAGGGGGGTGATGAGCATGGAGGAGGGCACTTGTGGGGATGAGCACTGGGTGTTATATGGAAACCAACTTGACAATAAGCGATTAAAAATAATTAAAAAACAAAATTAAAAAAACAAGAAAAAAGAAAATAAAGCTGGAGTAGCCACGCTTATGCTAGACAAACTAGATTTTAAAACAAAGACTGTAACAAGAGATGAAGGACATTGTATCATATTTAAGGTGTCTATCCATCAGGAAGAGCTAACAATTCTAAATATTTATGCCCCCAACTTGAAGGAATCCTAATATATAAACCAATTAATAACAAGCATAAAGAAACTCATTGATAATAATATAAGAATAGTAGGAGACATTAATACCCCATCTACAGCAATGGACAGATCATCTAAGCAAAAAATCAATAAGGAGACAATGGCTTTGAATGACACACCAGACCAAATGGACTTAACAGATATATTCAGAATATTTTATCCTAAAGCAGCAGAATACACGTTCTTCTCAAGTATACATGGAGCATTCGCTAGAATAGATCATATTCTGGGTCACAAGTAATCCCTCAACAAGCTCAAAGTGTATTAAAATGCAATAAAAAATCTAAAACAAATGTGGAGCTGAATGTGACCAAATAAAATAGAAATTTTATAAATGCTGGCAATGTGGAGATGTTACAGCTAAGAAAAATTATGAGAGAAAAAGAAAAGGAAATAGAAACTAGAGTAAATTTTATCTTTGACCCTTGAAAAAAGTGAAAGCTAAGTCCATTTGAGAGTAACAATGAACATTTAGGAAAGATAATATTAAATTGGGTGGTAGAAGTCAGGAACAGGAAAGAAAGAGAAAAGAAAACATTAACTCTTCCTTATATAGACTAACATATACATTCTAAATAAATCAAGAACTAAGAGTATTTTATGTAGTAATAACTATAAAATTAAGTCTTTGAAAATACAAATCTTTCTAAATAATGAAAGGGAACAAAGACCAAGCCAATCTCTTATGTCAGTGAAAATAAACAGACTTAACTTACATATGTAAAAAAACAAAACAAAACAAAACAAAACTGTTTTAAAGATTAAATCAATCACATAGCAAAACCCAACCCCATACTATTGAAAGAAATAGAGTTAAAAAGAAACAAAGATTCACAAAGGTTGAAAATAAAAGGTTTGGCAATAATATACGAGGCACCTGGAAACAAGCTAAAGCAGTTCTCATGATTTGGAACTTAGATTAGAAAGCATTAAATGAACAAATCATGAACCAAGGAAGGGCATAGAAAAGTAAGTGAAAATGTAATGAGAATAAAATTGATAATAGCTATACCACAATAACCTAGCAGTGACATTTAAAAAAGCATAAATTAAAGAAATTTCTGAAGAAGTAAATAGGAGCACACTAATAATTCAACTTATTTCCTTTTTTGTAAAGTCTATGACCTCTGAAGCACACACATAATAACGATATGAAAGACTGTGGTAAGATGATAAATAAGACACCTCTGATTTTTATATATCAAGTTTTGTGCACTATAAAGGGAGAATGCATCTTCTTGCTTTGAACATTCATGAATGTTGCCTTCATTACACTGCAATGAATGTATAATAAATTCTAAAAGAGGTAAATAGTACATAAAGCATTCTTTTGTTACAATGCAATTAGATTAGAAATGAATAATAAAACTTGAGTTCATGCCTCACACAGACTCCAGGATAAATATAAAAAAAAATTAAATTTAAAAGTATTAGAAGAAACTCTGAGAGATCCATTTAAATCTTATAATTTTTCAACTATGACTGGAAACATAGATGTCATAAAACATAGGTAATACATTCAAATATGTAAAATAGAATAATATTTTGCATGTAAAATGAAGAAATATAAGCAAAGTCTAATAATGATAATCTTGGAGAACGCTACATATCATATTATAAAAGTTAATTACTCTCATACATAAGAAGCTCTTATAAGTTGATTTTAAGAAGAGCATTGACTTAGTGGAAAAAAATGGGGAAAATATACCAGTGTACCTTTCACTGAAGAGTAAATAAAAATAGGTCTTAAACATATAAAATTCCCTGATAAGTTCTTAACAATTGGATTGAACAGTTTACTCCTAACTTACTTTAAATTATGCTAGATTGTTTCATAACTTAGTACCTGATGAATAATAGATATTAAATAAACACTTGATAAAAATGAATTGCAGACTTCTTTTTATCCTGTTTGTTACACAGTCTGTAAAAACTTGTACCTTTCTGTATCAGTTAGCTCTTGCTATGTAACAAACCAAGCCAAAATTTAGTGACTTAAGCACTAATGATGTATTATTGCTCACAAGTCTGTGGGTTTCATAGGCAGTTCTGTTATCTGGGCCATGCTAGCTGACCTTGGTTTAGCTCACTTATGCATCTGCAGTCAGTGGAAGTTGGTTGTTCATTGGGACAATAGAGATTACTGGGCATAGGTTTTTAACCATCTAACAGGCAAGCTCAGACTTATTCTTGTTTACATAGTCATGAGAGAATTTCAAGAGTGTATGGAAGCACATGAGGCCTCTTGAGGTCTAGGTTCAGAACTGGCACCATCACTTCTGTGCATTTTATAAGCCAAAGCAAGTCTTCGGACCAGCTTACATTCTACTGGGGAGGAAAAAGACTCCCATCTTTATGGGGAAAGTATCAAATATGTATTCCTAAGGGTATGGAATATAGGAGGGGTTAGGAATTTAGAATATTTTTGCAGTCATTCTGCCACACTTCTAACTGTGACCTACAGCAAAGTGAGAAACATGAATATGTAGCAAGAAAGGAGTATAAGAAATAGCCGGAGCACTGGACAGATGCTAAAACAACACACAGTCTCTCTTTATCTTTTTTTTTTTCTTTTTTTAATCCTCTCTCTCACTCTAAAGTTCTTTTACTCCTTGTGACTAGTCTTGCACACTCTCTCCATTTGATTTTGCTTTTTTACATTATCATGTTTATATATTGCTATCCCAATCCCTATATTTCCTTACTTTTTCTTGGTTTCTACTTTTCAGCTTCTTTAGAAATATATTATTCTCCTCACTCACAGTATGCATTTGGAGCATTTACCTCAAAATAATTTCATGGGATTGCTTTCATAATTCATGGTTTCATAATTCATAGTAATGTTTTTTCTGATATCAGATCAGAAGACTGACCTTTCTTTTATATCATTTAAATGTTTTTTACATGTCTTTCTTATTCATTAGATTATTTCATTTTTCCAAAAAAGGAATCATAAAATATTTAACCATTTCTGTTTGGTTTACCATCACATTGAGGAATTCATTTAGTGCATCTAGGTCAGTATTTGCTTGAATTTTAGCAACACAGCATTTTAAAAGAAAAAAAAAAGTCATGAGTCATTAATGTTAACTATAATTTTTCACTATAATATTAATTGTGCACATACCAAAAAATTAATTGCAAGCTATTTTCTCACAGTAGTGATACAACTATAAAATCAAAGCAGATTTACAAATCAGTGTGCACAGAATTATAGAAACAATAAAATAAAATTGAAATTAACAGATTATGTGGCAAACGATATTTTACAGAAGTGAAGTCACCGTCCATGAGACAAGTAGAGACGTCACATGCCAACACCTCTGTAGGTCTTTTGAAGATTCAATTTTCCTTCCAAGTTTTTTTTTTTTTTCAGTTTGAAATTCTGCCTAATGATGTAATTTGTTCTTTACTTGGTGGGAAGCCATCATTTCTAAATTAAGTTATCTTTTGTTCTTTTTCTAACTAGCACATAACAAGAACACGGTACTTTTGGCATCATTAAGAAAGTTGACAAAAATACAAGTGCAGCACTAAAATGAGACAGTGTTGTTCAACTATAATCATTCTGGGTAGCACAATAGGCTTCTATGAATTTTATTTTAGCTCATTGTTGAATATAAAACACAGACTTTAAAAATTATTTTTAGTGTTCTCTCAGACTCCCTTTGGGAAACACTATTCTAGACTTTCAGAACCCTAAAAATCCTATAACCATCCTCAGATAACCAGACTTCATGTGTTCTTTGTAGGCCATGTCTAATTTTATGGTATCCCGTGATTCTTGCTGTCTGAGTCTCATACTGTACATGAATGTCATTCTGTGATTGGTTCTAAGGCTTACTTCAGGGTGGGAACCTCAGGAATTTAATGTTTCACCTTCTCTGAGAGTAATAAAGAATCTGAAGAGTAAAGTTCAGAGTAGGGTTACACAGATTTAAAGAGTCAGCTAGAAGACTTAGCAAGACTAGGATATGTAATTAGGGATCAGAATCAGCCCCAGTAGACAAATGGGAGGACCTTGGAGGTAGAAAAGAATAAAAACACTAAGGAATATAAAAATATAAAGTGTTGTTGCCAGTACACATTGCATATATGTGTTGAAGGAGGATTTGCAGACATCTGTGGAAGGACCCAGAGTCACCCGCCCCCCCCACAAAAAAAAAAAAATACCAGGAGATTCCACTAATCTCATTCTGAGCATTGAAGTTGTAGAGGCTTGGGCTTTTATCAGATGCCTTACACTTGCTGGTCAGCTCCTTTTATGATAATTGTCATGCCCTCTTCCATATGTGTCTCTTTACCCACTTGTTCTAGAAAGAAATGCTGTGGAAGTCCCTTCAAGGCATTGTCTTTTCTACAGGAAAATAGATAACAGCAGGTGCTTGAGAGGTGTTTCCTCCACAGAAATAAAGATAGAAAATATTTTTGGTCTCTCTTAAAAGATAGAATTAAGTTAACATTTAAGCCATGACTAAAATCTGTAAATAGAATTAGCCAGTTCTTGACTACATTCTACATGTGCTTGTAATTGATCCATTAATATATATGTATATGTATATACATATATATTAAATGTATATGTATATGTATATACATATATATTAAATGTATATGTATATTATATTAAATATATATTTAATATATATATTCAGATTAAAAGCTTCAGGAATTAGATTAATAGTTGCTTTCAATGTTTTGTCATGGAGAGCACTTTTAAGAAATGAGAACTAATAAAAATACTGGCCCAAACCATACTAATTTTATCATAAAAATATGATTTAAAAAAACAGAGCCAGTAGAGTGTAGTAACTACACAGTTGTTACCACACAGGCCTGGTTTAGCAAAGGGAAACTGCAACAGAATTCTCATGTCTAGACCCAGAATTTAGGTTCTCTAAGAAAAATGCACTATAACTAACAGAACTGAGGGTCTACCCCTGTATTTGCTTAAATTTGCTATACTAACTCAGTTTTTTTAAAGATGTGTCAAAGATGGTTTTCTCTCCTTGGGCTTTCTTTCTTTCTTTTTTTTTTTTAATTTTAATGTTTTATTTATTTCTGAGAGAGAGAGAGAGAGAGAACAGAGGAAGGTTAGAGAGAGAGAGGGAGACACAGAATCTGAAACAGGCTCCAGGCTCTGAGCTAGCTGTCAGCACAGAGCCTGATGCGGGGCTCGAACCCACGAACCATGAGATCGTGACCTGAGCTGAAGTCGGACGCTTAACCGACTGAGCCACCCAGCCATCCTTGGGCTTTATTCTAAATTATGGTATTTAGTTCAGTGCAATCCCAGACTATAATATGCTAGCAGTAACTAGTGATATGCTGCTAATACTCTGCAAAGTTTTATTAACTGTGTCCTTGAAGGAATCTGACAACTTAGCACCATGCATCTTGAATAGTTATGGATCACACATAAGAACAAATATTGTCCTTGGGGCGCCTGGGTGGCTTAGTCGGTTAAGCGTCCGACTTTCGCTTAGGTCATGATCTCGCGGTTCGTGGGTTCGAGCCCCGCGTCGGGCTCTGTGCTGACTGCCAGCTCAGAGCCTGGAGCCTGTTTCAGTCTGTAACTCCCTCTCTCTCTGACCCTCCCCTGCTCACGCTGTCTCTCTCTCTCTCTCTCTCCTAGAAATAAAACATAAAAAAAAAAAAAGAACAAATATTGTCCTTTTATGTTTTCTCTACTTTAATCTTTTTCAACATGATACCCCAAGAAATCTTGTGTTGAACTGCAAGTTTTCTTTTTTTCTCATTTTAGATAAAAAGATACTGCATGATTTAAGACCTCCCTGTTTTCAGATGCCTGACTACACACATACCTTCTGTTATCACGACTAACATTTAAAATGTCCGGGTGGCATACTTCCCCTGCACGTTACTCTTAGAAGTGGTCCTTTCTAACTGAGGAAATAGCTTTGATTCATGTAGTAGACTTCTAGGGTCGCCGTAACAAAATACCACACACTGAGTGGCTTAAACAACAGAAATTTATTTTTTCACAGTTCAGGAGACTAGAAGTCCAAGATCAAAGTGTCTGAAGGACTGGTTTCTCCCAAGGCCTTTTTCCTTGGCTTGCAGATGGCCGTCTTGCTGTGTCCTCACATAGTCTTTTTTCTGTGTGTGAGCATCGCTGGTATCTCCTACTCTTTTTATAAAGACACAAATCTATTGGCCAGGGGTGCTCCTTGTGACCTCATGTAACTTTAATCATCTCTTTGAAGGTCTTATCTCCAAACATATGAGTTTTGGAGGAGCACACTTAGTCTATTACAACTTATGACCTTAATGAGAAATATCCCAGCAACAGATAAAAACAGCATCACATTTTTTTTCTCTAGACTCTACAGATCTTCTGATGATTTATAATGTTTATTTATTTTTGAGAGAGAGACATAGTGCAAGTGGGGGAGGTGCAGAGAGAGAGGGAGACACAGAATAAGAAGCAGGTTCCAGGCTCTGAGCTGTCTGCACAGAGCCTAACACGGGGCTTGAACTCACAAGCCGAGATCATGACCTGAGCCAAAGTCGATGCTTAACTGACTGAGCCACACAGGTGTCCCTATGATTTGTATCATCTTAACTCCAGGGTACCATGTCATGCCATGTATCTTTGCAACTAATATTATAATAGACACAAATACTCCCATATGTTCTTTGTGGTCTGTATCAGCCTAGATAGAACAGGCTTCATCATCTTTTTTCATGCCAGAGATTGGAGAGATGATTCTATCGTGTTCTAACTGGTCAATGTATATATGGCTGGAATTAATTCAAGTGGTATTTTTTTATCTGACCAAATTAAAATATGACCTCCTAAAGCAAACAAAGGTTGAAATTATGTGGGTTAGAGAATACAGATCACTTTGACAGTCTAGTCTGTGATGGAAGGAATGCTCAAGTAAGATCCTGATGGTGCATCAAGCCAACAAAGTGTCTCTAATGTTAAGGACATTGTAGTATCACTGTCCTAACAAGTGTCCTTTAAGTTAGACCTAGAACATCTCCTCTTCTTTAAGTGAAGGTTTACAGGGATTTTTGTTTTTAATAAAATGCATAATCAGTCCATTTGTTCTAGAGGGAGGGGCTGAGTAAAACACAAACACAGAACGTGACCACTTGGTGCCCAGATAGAAGTTAGGAGAAGTGACCTGTGCTCTAAGAAAAAGAATCTTCTGTCAGTACCAAAAACTGGAAACTCCACAGACTCTCCCCTTTCCTTAGGAGAGTACAACGGGAAGATACACAGTGGACAGGCCAGGTTAGGAAAACAGAAAAGAACGAATGCAAGATTGCATTTCCTTCTCGTTAACCACTGGAGCTTAATCTTAAAGTAAATGAGAAAAGGAATCTCCCCAAAACAAGTTGGTCATTGTTGATTACTGTCCGGATCTCAGCCTGATTCTCTCCTTAGTGCTCTGAATGAGTAAAGAGCCACACAAGACTGTTAATGCAAATAAAATCATATACACTAATGGGCTAAACGTTGATTTGTGTAATTAGCCAACCCTGAGAGCTTTCAGTAGAAACTGCTTTGATTTTTGACTTTTAGAAAGTTGTTCTACCAGAGGATTATTATGGTAATCGAAATTAGGAATGGAATTATGGTTGAACCCTAAATAACATGATATAGACGCTAAAACTGTTATTTAGCTGTTACACTGAACAATTAGGAACAATGGAAGGGACAGGGTGTACTCGTGAGAGCTCTAATTTTAATTTTGGGATTGCCAATTTGTTAGCCTTTCACTCCTTCCTTAAAGGAAATGTAGGGTCTTAAAGAACTTGCCCCAGGCCCATATTCAAGTAGAAAATTATGAGCTTCACTTCTAAGGAGAAGATATTTATCTTCTTCCTCCTTTGAGGGTGGTGCGTACTTCACATTCAGAGGTCTCAAAATCTCTGCTACAAAATGAGAGGTTCTCTGTGATGAATCAGTTGTAAGAGCTAATTACTTTGGTAACAAGCTCTTTCTTTACAAGTGTTTGCATAGCTCATTATGTTTCTGGAGGAAAAAAGATACATGAGAGGCTACTACAAAGGTGTGATTTATAGGCAGCATAATGTATGATAGAAGATCAGGGCCAGAGTTCAGTTGTCATAAAACATAATTCTGACAGGTAATTTGCTCATATTTTATCTGCTAAGACATTAGCAGACATTTGAATGTATGGGTATCAAGAGCAAAGAGTTGTTATATATCTTCATTAGATGATGAAGAGGATTATTATGGTAATAGAAATCGGGAGTCACAAGGAATCAAATTAGAGATTTGAGAATCACAAGAAGCAAGTCAGTGAAAAGTAGGAAATATTCATGTTTTGTAAAAAACAATAGTCATGTCTTATGCTTCCCCTCAATTGACAGTGTGTTTTGTTTTCTGTCCTTACCTTTAAAAATGTATTTTAGGAAAATACATGCATGCTGTGGTATCTGTACACAACAGAACTCGAGTCCTTGGTATCATCAGCTTGCAAGAGATATGCACTATTAAGAGTTTGGTATAGGGGATACCCGGATGGCTCAGTTGGTTAAGTGTTTGACTTTGGCTCAAATTTCAGCCCTGCATCAGGCTCTGCACTCACAATGTAACCTGCTTGGCATGCTCGCTCTCTCCTCTCTCTCTGCCCTCCCCTGCTCATGCTCGCTCGCTCTCTCTCTCTCTCTCTCTCTCTGTCTCAAAATAAATATATAAAAGCTTAAAAAATAGTGTGGTGTGTTAGTTTTTCAAATTTATATATTATATATATTCTGTCATGTAACTATTGCTGTAAGGATGGGTATATATAATGTTCTACAATATTAAACATATTATGGGTAACTTTCTATATTGTATGAGGGAGAACTGTCTTAATCACACAGCACCAATCAATGCATTACTTTTTTTGGAAGAAACATAACAAACTATAGACTGCTTTGCTCTACCGAGTGGAAATAGAACTGAGGACAGTGGTTGGAGGACTTTTAATTCTCAAATTTGTCCCAAATGATTTAAAGTGTATCCATTATGTATCATTTTTATCATAGATAGCTACAAAAAGCAAGTGAGCAAGAGAGAGAAAAAGAGAGAAGCTAAATTTGAAAAGATAACTTTGAAAGAATAAAGTAGAAAATAACCTAGTTTGCTTGGTTATAATTTTTATACACAACAAAAACAAAATGAAAGATTGAATATGTTTAATCTCTTAACTTTTTGGCCATTTGTAGAAAAATCCAGAAACAGAAGGAGTTTTTATACAGATTTCCAAGACTATTCATTAGCTCTGGTACAACCAAATCAACTGTCCTAAGTCCCCTTGGACAAGCTCCATTCTGAGCAGCCCAATTCTGTTTGATTCATGTGCATTCTGTTAGTTCTAATCCAAGACTTTTTGTGGCCAACCTGACTAATGACTCTAATGAACAGAGGGTCCAGTAAATTCCCTGAGAAGTTTCATTTCTACAGACCACTTTTTAGTTATTTTTTAGTCTGAGGTAATACTCAGACCCAGTGGAGGGTACTCTTTATTTACTTTGATCTCACTAAGAGCTCATTTAAAACAAAGGTCCCAGCTGGGTACCTCTATGTGAGAACAAATATACTAAAAAGTATGATTGCTTGGCATTGTGTTTCTTTCCAGTACACGGCACAGAGTCTCCTCTATGAGGACTCCAGGGAAAATTTTCTTTCTGGTCTCAGAAAGAGTTGAAAGCAATTGAGCAATTAATTTGTTTTTACATTATGAACAATGTAGATTTTGCAATAAAGCCTGTTTCTGGTTTTTATATTATTTTAAATGTGTAACCTAGATGTCCCTAGACCCCATCAGCTTAGAAGCACAAATGAGTCACATTAAAATTAATTCCCAAATACTCTAGGCTTATGGGCCTCAACCCCCTACAGAGAAGACCCTTGCTCCAAACATTTCAGCATATCCCTTGGGGTATATCATATGTGCTTATATTTGTTGGTTTTAAGTAGAAGAAAAAAACTGTATTAGCTTATGCAAAGAAAAAGAAATTTATTGTAAGGAGTAGACGATTTATAGAACCTAAGGGCAAGGATGCACCCTTGTATCAGAAAAGACTGGAACCAGATTCAGGAAGTTCTCTCTGTCATCTCTGCTCCTTCTTGTGTAATTTCTCTCTGTCTCTGTCTCCGCCTCTGCCTCTCCCTCTTTTGCTTGCTCTCTCTTAATCAGCTTCTTCTGCTGAGCCAACTCCCAACTCAGTAACAGAAAATGAAGACAACTAGGAACTTCCATGTTTACATGACATAAGTCCATCTGCTTGGAGAGGAACTGGAAGTATTTCTTGGTCTCAATTCTGAATTTCTGAAGAAGAGACTCATAATCATAGCTAGAGCAGAGTGCCCACTTATGGGCCACCTCACTGTGGCAAAGGTGGCAAGAGGCATGTGGCCCCAGCATGGCCTGGTGACACTCTGGGCAGGAGAGTGCAGTCCCAGGGAAGGAAATGAGCAGAGCTAAGCTGACAGTTGAGAACAGCTTCAGGTAGAAGTGAATATCCGTTGGGAATGGCTGCAGTTTTCCCAGGGCCCCACCATGAGCTGCCGGGCTCCTGTGAGACTGTTCTGCATCGCTCACCTCATGGGATGGTCTTTCTTCCATGTTTCCCAAGCCGTCTCTCCACCTGAACAACACACCCCTGCACTGCCTGTAGTGACCCCCTTACAACAAATCTCAAAGATGAAAGTACTAAAAATGCTGAAACATTATTAGGGCTATCTGTACACCCTCAGAAAGGTGAGAAGAGTGTCTCCCCGTAGAAGGCAAATAGCATCCCTAAGTTCAGGCGACATTCACTTTGCCCAGTTTTACACACCACAGAGTACAAGTGATATTTGAGCCCACAAAATATTTGAGTGGACCTCTCATTTTTTCACAACCTAAAAAAAAAAAAAAAAAAAAGTTGAAAAACTATACAGGGGGTGTATCTTGCTTTAGTCAAATCCTACAAGTCCCGGCATTAGAGGAAATAAAAGCTTTGGAAGAACTGGAATAAAGACAAGGCAAGAAGATGCCCATCCCTTGTGCTGCCTGCTTCCTGAGGTCAATGCCAGAGGATTCCTTGTAAATTTTTGGCTCCACTGCCTCTTAGACTAGGTTGGTAGAAAAATCACGCTAAGTTTTTAAAATTTTAAACAAAAATTTAATGTTTATTTATTTTTGAGAGAGAGGGGGTGGGGTGGGGCACAGAATCTGAAACAGGCTCCAGGCTCCTAGCTGTCAGCACAGAGCCCCACGCAGGGCTCAAACCCACAGATCAGCTCATGACCTGAAGCTGATGTCAGACACTTAACTGACTGAGCCTTCCAGGTTTGTCGGTTTTTAAAATGTTTTAAATGTTCAACTGTTGGCTACCTAATTTTACTGCTGGCATAAAATTGAGAGTGCATTAATGTTATGTGTGTGTCTCTGGAAGAATATTAAAAAGTGAACCCAATTTGGACCAATGTTAGCAAGAAGGACCACAAAAACATCCAGTTCTACATGTTAATTTGAGTTTGCTTTCCCTCAAAGTCCTATTGAAATATTTTTATACTAAAATTAAAAAGACAAAAAACAGTGTATGTCTTACTGATAGAAAGGAGAAAAGGGAACCATCAATAAACCAAACACTTATGAGGACTTTCTAAAAGATAAGTGCACATGGGACCTCATTACAAATGTAGTAAACTGCCTATGATTCAACAAATACAAAGAAGAATTTTTTGATTATCATTTTATTTTTTTCTATAGTTTATTGTCAAGTTGGCTTCCATATAACACCCAGTGCTCATCCCAACAAGTGCCCTCCTCAATGCCCAGCACCCACCTTCCCCTCTCCCCCACCCCTCAGCCCTCAGTTTGTTCTCAGCATTCAATAGTCTCTCATGGTTTGCCTTCCTCCGTCTCCCCACCTGTTTTTCCCCTTCTCCTCCCACATGGTCCTCTGTTAAGTTTCTCCTGATCCACTTGTAAGTGAAAACATATGGTATCTGTCTTTTTCCGCCTGACTTATTTTATTTTGCTCAGCATAACACCTCAAGTTCATACACATTGCTACAAATGGCCAGATTTCATTCTTTCTCGTCGCCATGGAGTATTCCATTGTATAGATAAACCACATCTTCTTGATCCATTTGTCTGTTGATGGACATTTAGGCTCTTTCCATTATTTGGCTACTGTTGAAAGCGATGCTGTGAACATTGGGGTACATGTACCCCTATGCATCAGCACTACTGTATCCCTTGGGTAAATTCCTAGCACTGCTATTGCTGGGCCATAGGGGAGTTGTATTGTTAATTTTTAGAGGAACCTCCATACTGTTTTCCAGAGGGGCTGCTCCCATTTACATTCCCACCAACAATGTAGGAGGGTGAGTTTCTCCACATCCTTGCCAGCATCTAGAGTCTCCTGACTTGTTCATTTTAGCCACTCTGACCAGCGTGAGGTGGTGTCTCAGTGTGGTTTTGATTTTTATTCCCCTGATGAGGAGGGACGCTGAGTATCATTTCATGTGTCTGCTGGCCATCTAGATGTCCTCTTTGGAGAAGTGTCTATTCATGTCTTCTGCCCATTTCCAAAGAAGAATTTTTTATGGCCCAACTAGCTTTAGAGGTAAATTGCATTCCTCTCTTCCTGGAATGACATTCACATGACAAAAAGACTGTTTCAACAACTTTAAAGGATGGACTTCTAAATCAAGAATCAAAAATTCAAGAATATAAAATTGTTCAGGCTGTTTAAGGTTTTTGTTGTAGTTATTTAATCAAATATTATTGTTTATTCCCCTTGAAAATAAGAAGAAAAGGTCATATTGGCATGTCTAGGTTTTTGTTTAATATACCATGATTGGAAGATTGCTTTATGTATTTCTTTTTTTTTATGTTGATTTATTTTTGACAGAGAGGGAGAGACAGTGTGAGCAGGGGAGGGGCAGAGAGAGAGGGAGACACAAAATCTGAAGCAGGTTCAAGGCTCTGAGCTATCAGCGCAGAGCCCTGTGTGGGGCTCAAACTCGCAAACCATGAGATCATGAATTGAGCTGAAGCCAGACACTTAACCGACTGAGCCACCCGGGAGCCCCCATATATTTCAAGTCACGGGCCCTAAGAAGTCATTAATATTAAACCTATTACAAGATTCCTCTATTCAGGGGAAAATTGTGATTCTCCTATCTCCAGAGCACAGGTGAGAGAATAGGTAAATATGTTATTTGGTTCCACTTCTTCATTTTCCTTTTAGTCAAAAAGAAACAAGTTAGCTTCTTTCGTCTTTTAAGGGTCTGGTTGTAAACATACTTAATTTAAGTAAGCTATACAAGAGGGTTAGGCATTTGAAAAAGCTATTTATAATTACCTAAGGTAACCTAAGAGTTATTCTATAACTCCAAGCTAGGAATACCTAATGCAACAAATAAGACACACACAAATCTAGTTTTAGCTCATTTATTTATAGATATAAAAATCTTAAATAAAAGTAAGTCAGAAGCCCTAATGTATACACTATGTCTAAAATAGCAGTTGGTTTAGGAAAATGTTATAAAGATGGTTCATTTTATTTTTAAAATTATTTTAAAATTTTAATTCCAGTGTAATTAACATGCTGTGTTATATTAGTTTCAGGTCTACACTCAACACTTCCATACATCAACTGGTGCTAATCACAACAAGTGCACAAATTAATCTCTATTACCTCTTTCACCCATCGCACCACCCAGCTTCCCTTTGGTAGCCATCAGTTTGTTCTCTATAATTAAGAGTCTGTTTTTTAAGGTGGCTGCCTGGGTGGCTCAGTTGGTTAAGTGTCTGATTTGGCTCAGGTCGTGATCTCACAGTTCATGGGTTTGAGCCCCTCCTCTGGCTCGTGCTGACAGCTCAGAGCCTAGAGCCTGCTTCAGATACTGTCTTCCTTTCTTGCTCCCCCTCCCCTGCTTGCGCTCTGTCTCTTTCTGTCTCTCAAAAATAATAAATAAATATTTAAAAAAGAGTGTTTCTTTTTTCTTTGTATGTTTTCTTTTTTAAATTTGACTTATGACTGAAATCATATGACATTTATCTTTTTCTAACTGAATTATTTCACTTAGCATCATACCCTTTAGATCCATCCATATTGTTGCAAGATTCCATTCTTTTTCACGACTGAATAATATTCCATTGCATGTGTATAATCTATATCTATATTTATCTATCTGTATCTCACATCTTCTTTATCCATTATCTATTGATGGACACTTGGGCTTCTTTCATAATTTGGCTTTTGTAAATAATGATGCAATAAACATAAGGGTGTATATATCTTTTCAAATTAGTGTTTTCATATTCTGTGGGTAAATGCCCAGTAGTGGAATTACTGAATCTTATGGTAATTCTATTTTTAAATTTTTGGGGAAACTTTGTACTGTTTTCTACAGTGGCTGCACCAGTTTGCATCCCTATCAAGAGTATATGAGAGCTCCTTTTTCACCACAATCTCACCAACATTAACTGTTTCTTGTGTTTTTTTTTTTTTATTTTAGCCATTCTGACAGATGTTATGTGATATCTCATTGTGGTTTTGATTTGTGTTTATCTGATGATTAGTGATGTTGAACATCTTTTCACATTTTAATTGGATGTCTTCTTTGGAGAAATGTCTATTCATGTCTTTTACCCATTTTTAATTGGATTACTTTGTTTTGTGGTATTAGGTTGTATAAGTTCTTTATATATTTGGATGCTAACCCTTTATTTGATATGCCATTTGAAAATATCTTCTCCTATTGAGTAGGTTGTCTTTTAGTTTTGCTGATTGTTTCCTTTGCTGTACAGAAACTTTTTATTGTGGTATAATCTCAAGAGTTTATTTTTGTTTTTGTTTCTCTTGCCTGAAGAGACATATCTAGAAAAATGTTCGTAGGGCCAATGTCAGAGAAATTACTCCCTACGTTCTCTTTGGAGTTTTATAGTTTCAGGTCTCACATTTAAGGGTTTGATCCATTTTGAGTTTATTTTTTTGTGTATTGTAAGAAAATGGTCCAATTTCATTCTTTCACATGAAGCTGTCTGGTTTTCCCAACACCATTTGTTCAAGAGACTAGCTTTTCCAATTACATATCTTTGCCTCTTTTGTCAAAGATTAATTAACTGCATAATTATGGTTTATTTATGGGCTTTCTATTCTTTTGATCTATGTATCTCCTTTTGTGTCAATACCATATTGTTTTGATTACTACAGCTTTGTAGTATACCTTCAAATCTGGGATCGTGATACCTCCAGTTTTGTTTTTCTTTTTCAAGATTCCTTTGGTTATTTGGGGGTATTTTTGGTTCCATACAAATTTTAGGATTATTTGTTCTAATTCTGTGGAAAATGCTATTGATATTTTGATAGGGATTGTATTGAAGCTGTATATTGCTTTGGGTAGTATAGACATTTTAACAGTGAGATAAAAGATTTGTACTCTAAAACTATAAAATACTGATGAAAGACATTGAAGATGACATAAACAGAAAGATATTCTTTCATCAGTATTTTATAGTTTTTAGAGTACAAATCTTTTATCTCACTGGTTAAGTTCCTAGGCATTTTATTGTTTTTGGTGCAATTGGAAATGAAACTGTTTTCTTAATTTCTCTTTCTGCTACCTCAAGATCAGTGTATAGAAATACAACAAATTTATGTATATTGATTTTTGTATCCTGCAACCTTATATAATTTATTAATCAGTTCTAGGAGTGTTTTGGTGAGGTCTTTAGGGTTTTCTTTATAGAGTATCATATCATTTGTAAATAGTGGAAGTTTTACTTCTTCCTTACCCACTTGGATGCATTTTATTTATTTTTCTTGTATGATTGCTGTGGCTAGGATTTCCAGTACTATGTTGAATAAAAGTGGTGAGAGTGGTCATCATTGCCCTTTTCCTAATCTTAGGGAAGGTTCTCAGCTTTTCACCATTTAGTATGTTGTCAATTGTGGGTTTTTTACATATGGACTGTATTCATTGAGGTATGTTCCCTCTAAGCCTACTTTGTTGAGGGTTTTTATAATGAATGAGTATTGTACTTTCTGAAATGCTTTTTCTGCATCTTTGGAAATAATCATATTATTTTTATCCTTTCTCTTGTTGATGTGATGTATCACATTGATTCATTTGTGAACATTGAACCACCACCCTTGCATTCCAAGAATAAATTTCATTTGGTCATGGTGAATGATTTTTTTTACTGTACTATTGGATTCAGTTTGCTAATATTTTGTTGAGAATTTTTTCATCTATGTTTCTCAGAAATATTGACCTGTAGTTGTTTTGTTTGTTTGTTTGTTTGTTTGGGTTTTTTTGTTTGTTTGTTTGTTTTGTTTTGTTTTAAGAGTGTCTTTATCTGGAGTTTGGTATCAGAATAATGCTGGCCTTCTAGAGTGAATTTGGAAGCTTTCCTTCCTCTTCTACTTTTTTGGAATAGTTTGATAATGATAGGTATTAATCCTCTTATAAATATTTGGTAGAATATACCTGTGGAGTCATCTAGTCCTGGACTTTTGTTTGTTGGGGGTATTTTGATTACTGATTTCAGTGTCAGTGATGGTAATAGGTCTGTTCAAATTTCTTACTTCTTCTTGATTCAGTTTTGAGAGGTTATAGGTTTCTAGGAATTTATAAATTCCTACTTCCAGTTTGCCCAATTTGTTGGCATATAATTTTTCATAAGATTCTTTTATAATCCTTTGTATTTTGGTGGTATAGGTTGTTATTAATCTTCTTTCATTTATAATTTTGTTCATTTGGGTCCTCTCTCCTTTTTTTTTTTTTTTTTATGAATCCATCTAAAAGTTTATCAATTTTGTTGATCTTTTCAAAGTGATTCACCATTTTAAAATCTATGTATAGTTCTTATTAAATCTTATCTTCACAGAAACTACAAAATCATTTGGTGAAGTATTGCTGATAACAGGAAAATTTTTGGTAAAAATTAGAAAAAAATATAGTTCTTTTACATATTAAATAACTGTCTAAAAAATAGTTGCCATTACTTACAGAGAGAGTTACCATTAAAATTTATAACAAGATAGGATTATAATCATTACTATTTAATGTTGTGTTAGATGTCCTAACCACTTCAGTTGAGCAAAAAGAAAAAAAAAATGTATAGAAAATAAGCAGAAGGTAGCAAAATTCTACATAATGATATCCTTTATCTGAAAATTCCAAGAGAATCAATTTTAGAACTTAAAAAATATGATAGAAGACCTAATAAACTAGCCAGCTATAAAACAAACATATACAACACTTTCTTATATATCAACTTCATAAGTTAAAAATTAAATTTTAAAAAACTGGCCACATAAAATATCCCAAAACAGATTCAATAATTTATACAGAAATTTAATATATGGCTAAGGTAGTGTTTGAAATTACTAAGAAAAAATAAAATATTCAATAATTGATAGTAGGACAAATGGGCAACAGTCTGAGAATGTACAAAGTTAGAGGCAGACTCCTAACTTAGATCAAAATAAATCCCATATTGGTTAAAAGTTGAAATGTAAAACATGAAGCCATAAGTTACTAGAACAAATTTGAATAAATATTTAGATAATTTTTCAGTAAACATGCACTTTCTTTTTTTTTTTTTTAATGTTTTTTTTTATTTCTAGGAGAGAGAGAGAGAGACAGCGTGAGCTGGGGAGGGTCAGAGAGAGAGGGAGATACAGAATCTGAAACAGGCTCCAGGCTCCGAGCTGGCAGTCAGCACAGAGCCCGACGCGGGGCTCGAACTCACGAACCGCGAGATCATGACCTAAGCGAAAGTCGGACGCTTAACCGACTAAGCCACCCAGGTGCCCCAACATGCACTTTCTAAAGGAAAACAAAAGAAAAATGGAAAGATGTTCATTGTCTATCAAAGTCTTCAGAATGTTTAAACAAGCACCATAAACAATATTGAAAGACAAAGCACAATGTTGGCATATAGCAAAGACTGAGTAGTTATTCCATCTAAAGGAAAAGATGAAAAATGTCTTAAATAATTCTGAGAAGTGGAAATAAATGATTAATAAATGTATGAAACAGGAAAAATCCAACTGCACAAATAGTCAAATAAACGCACATAATAATGCTATTTGAGTGTCTGGTTAGTTTTTTTCCTTATTCAATTTCTAAGCAGTTTAAAAAAAAAATTTAAGGAACACAATATTTACCAAGGATATGAACAAACTGGCACATTTAGATGTTGGTAAAAAACCTTTCTGGAAGAAAATTTGGAAGTATTTTAAAGCCTGATATTGTGAAGACTTTTTGTCCCATTTCTGGGAATTCATCTAAGAAAATAATCACAGATGTACACATAGCTTTATCACATAACAAAATTGTTTATAGTAGAAAATTGGTATAATGTTAAAATGTTATGGTGGTTGAATAAATTATAGCACATTCATATCATGGAATGTTATGATCATTTAAACATACAATGTTATTATTTATTGACCCAGAAAGATGGTTACATATGATAACTGGTTTGAAGCAGGAAAAATACACAGCATCTATTAACTGGTCATTCCTGGTTGAATAAATTTGGTTGATTTCTATTTTTTCCATATTGGTTTATTTTTGTTTTCTAATTTGCTCTCAGTGATCATGTGTCACTTGTATAATACTTTTTTTTAAGTTTTTGAAAAATCAGTAAGTGATACAAATTCTTTCTGTACATAAATGTTACCCCATCATTAGAAAGAAATAAGTTTGTCCATCATTCTTTAAAAAATAGAACAGCTCCTGTAGTTATTTAGATTATTCTCTGTAAGTCTCCATATATTAAGTTCACAATCAGTATTCAAAAATTAGAGGAGGAGAATGGTAGTAAAGAAAACATGAACAGGGGATGTAATTATAAAACCACTCTGTTTCACACCTTTCCCAGTTCTCCATCTTTCAATGGTTCTCAAACAGGAAAGGTACCACTCCTATGGACATTTTGGGTGAAGGGCCTTTATTGACTGGAGAAACTAGTGAGTACCACTGTCATTAGTGGCTGTAGTGAAGAGAAGCTAAACTATTCTGGAATGCTTGGAAAGTCCAGAACAAGAAAGACTTGGCCTGTCCAAAATGTCAATAGCACTCTTCACTGAGACACTCTGTTAAACTAAACCATAAAAATGTATACTGTAAACCCAAAGCAACCTCTAAAATAACAAAGGGATATAGCTAATGGTCCAATAAAGGATATAAAATAAAAACATAAAAAATATCTTAAAACAATAAAAACACCAGAACACTCTGCTTATCTCTCTGGCCTAATTCTGTACTTCCTTCCTCCTTTAGGCCTGCATTCACATCCCAAAAGTTCCAAGCTTCAAATGAAGCAGATTTCAGAATAAAAAAGTATCACATGGGGTAAAGAAGGCCGTTGAACAATGATAAATGAATTAATCCATCAAATGTATATAATGATCCTGAATGTTCACACACCTAATAACAGAGCTTCAAAATACATGAAGCAGAACTAATAGAATGTTAAGAAGAAATAGAAAATACTTCAATTAAAGAAAAAAATTCCAATACCAAAGATATATGTAAAATCTCCAAATTTTTGGAAACTAAATTAGACATTTAAGGTCTGTGGGTTAAAAAAAAATCAAAATGGAGATAAAAAAATAATTTTGAACTGAATGAAAATGAACACATAAAGTATCAATATATATGAAATAGTGATAAGGGGAAATATCTCTAATTGCCTATATTAGAAAAGAAAAAAAGCCCATCTTAAAAAAAAGGAAAAAGCCAATGAAACTGAAATTAGGCAAAAGGAAGAAAATGACAAAAATCACAAAGGAAGTCAATGAAAACCAAAAGTTAAGTGTTTTTTTCAAGATCAATAAAATTGACAAATCTCTGCCTATACTTATTACAATTGAGAGAGAGAGAGAGAGAGAGAGAGAGAAATATAGATATTACTAAATCCTGACAAGATTTGCTCATTTGTTTTCAGCGAAACCATAACTTCTTCATAGGTAGTAAATGATCTTTGAACAAATGTATTTTCTTCCTTGTCTTGCATCTTACTGAAAACAGAAATGTCTCAGGTTTGTATGTATGGGGGAAAAAATGTCTAAAATGCATTACAGATTGTTTTACCAAAGAAGCCAGAATATCCCAGCACCAGGAGATTACGTCTGGAAATGAAACTGCTTATGACCCCTATCGTTTCTAAAAATAATTGATCTTTGTCCAGTGGAAACAGTTGAAACCCCATTTTTCTTTGAATGTGTATACATTTTACCTCAAAATCCTATGACATTTCAGGGTGAACTGAATAAAGTCTTTCAGTGCCCAGACCTCAAGTGTACAAACATGCCTGTATTTTCCTCCTGTCTTGAAGACTGACCTGTGTGTCTTCTAACCATGCTCTAAACATCTCTATCTTTATTTTTGCTTAAAAAAAAAAAAAAGGAAATCCTCTGAGATTAGTCAACTAACTTTGTATTTAGTGCTTATTTGCATCTTTTGGGTTTCATGAGGACAGAAGAAACTTATTATATGTATTTCTCGACATTTTCTGATTACTAAAACTGGAGTTCTCACCAACATTTTACATTTAGCATCAGAAAGAAAGATGAAGGGAAGAAAGGCAGTGTTTATATAGGGAAGCTGGGCAGTTGTTCAAGAATGAGTTCCAGATGCTGTGACCTTGAAGACCTTGGCTTCCATGGCAGGCCTTGTGTCTTTCATGGGATAAGATGCTCAGGAGGATAAATTTCCCTTCGAAACCAGATGAGTCAATCTGGTCAGTAGTTGCAGCTTGAAAGAAGAGGATTTACTTAGCCTGTCAGGTTATGTCAGTCCGCTTAACAGGCCCTTGGTGTGGACAGGTTTGTCACAGCAATCAGAACATCTCAGAGGAATCTGGGTCTATGTAATACAAATTTATTGGAGAACCTGCTATTTTAATTCTGCTGATCATTTGTCACAGTTCAAAAGAATGAGAAGTTTTTGATAATGTCATGTATGGGAAATGGCAAAAATCAGAATTTGTTGGAAGACTTTTCTGAGGGATTTTCTTAAAGAAGAGTTTAATGTCTTTATAGTTGCTTGTTGGATAAAAGATTGTAGTACACATGAATGCCTGATGAAATGTAAAAGACAGTTCTACCTGAGGTTTTCTGTGAATTATACCTTTCCTACCATGAATTTTGTGCATGTTATTATGTATAAATGAAACATTTTTTGTGTCACTCTCTGATTAAAGGGAAGGCTTTCTGTTATCAGTTTTACAGACCTATTGAGTGATGACAAATGTACTGAGCAGCAACTACGTACGGCACTGATGCTCACTTATAGCTCATCCATCAACTCTCAGTTCTGCCAGTGCTTTCTTACAATCTATTCTCCAAACAAAAGTCATGATTTTTTTTTCAAAATATAAACAAGTCATCTTTCTTTTGCTCAAGACCCTCCAGTAAGTTTCCATCAAATTTAGAATAAATTCCAAACTCCTTAGAGTTTCTCCCTATTCACTCACTCTGCTCCAGCCACCTTTACCCAGTCAGCTGAGATTTATAGATTCCATTTATTAAAGAGGGTTTTAACCTACCAATTGCCACTTCCCACTGTTAGGTCCCCTTCAACACTGAAACAATCTGTAATTCATCTCCCTAACTCTGCACACCGTAGGCAGAGTGATCTCTTGAAAACACTACTCAGATTTTATCACTTGCATGCTTAGAATATTTAAAGGGCACCTCATTGCCATCACGATTGCATAAAAACTCCCTAACCTGGTTTATGAGGCATGTCGTAATATGGTTGCTGTTTAGTTCTCAGGTCAAATTCCACACTTCATCCTCTCAAACTATCCTGTACTCCCCCACCCCACGACTGCCACACTCCTGCCATAGTTTGCCAAGTTTAATCATGGTGTCAAATCACATTTAAAGTGTTCTTTTCTTCTACTGTAATGTCCTTTCCATCTTTCTTTGCCTTAAAAATGTCTTACCTGGGTGGCTCAGTCAGTTAATCACCCACCTTCGGCTCAGGTCATGTTCTCACAGCTCGTGAGTTTGAGCTCCACATCAGCTCTGTGTGGACAGCTCAGAGCCTTGAGCCTGCTTCAAATTCTGCCTCTCTCTCTTACCCTCTCTGTCTCTCTCTCTCTCTGCCTCTCTTCTACTGACACTCTGTCTCCCAAAAATAAATAAACATTATTTTTTTTAATGTCTTACCCATGACCAAAAAGCAGGTGGGCCCCAAATGTTACAACTTTTTTAATAATGTAGGTCTTTCAAAGGACAAACATGCAATATTTCTCCATGGCATGTTCACAACATCAAAGTATGACATAATTAGAATAGATTCCAGCATCTATTCTGGAATAGGCTGGAATAGTGCCAGTAGTAGGCTGGCACTTCCTCTCTGCTAGCTAATTTCTCTTACCACTTCTCACCCCCAACTTGGCAGCACCAGACCAGACCCCCTTCCTCTTAGGTGAGCTTAACATCATGGCCCTCTTTGCTCTTTGCCCTTCCTGCAAAGCCGACCCCAAATGGAAGAGCCTAACTGTCAGACACAGCTTCTGTCTTTTGGCCTCCAAGTACAGGAAAGTAATTTCCCTTTCCTTTTTCATTCATTAGGTTTCTATAGCAATTTCCAGAAGCCAAATGCAAATGGATATGTTGTGGGAAGAGCCGCTCTCCCCCAGGGCCTTGACCAGCCAAAAATATCTGGTTAAATACAATTTAACAATGTTATACGTAACTACAGCATTAAGTTTTTCTTTAAATTAAATGATGTAGATGATTTTATCATAGCATGCTGAGTTTAAGAAATTATTTCCCAGGAAGAGAAGGCACTCAAATAGTTTTTGATTACTCTGGTTACTTAGGACACAATTTCTCACCTTGTCACCTCCATGTGTTATTTCCCCCAGAAATGTGAACATCGTGCTTTCCCTTAGTTACTGAAAGGCCTGGACCTAAATGAAGAGCCCAGAAACTTTGAACACATTTGCTTCCTAGGACATACAGAGATGTAAAAGAGAGCATCTTACTTCTAATTGTAAGTAGACTTGTTTGATAGTAGTTGCTGCCCAGTAAAAATAACAAAAACAAACCAACAAACAAAAAACCAGAAGGATGAAGAAGTCTCTTATCTATAGTTCCTATCAGCAGTGTAAGCAGAACCATCCTTTTTTTTTTCCTACAAATGTGGGAAGATGGTGCTTATTGTATGTTAACAAATAACGCATGTTCAAAGGAATTATTCTGCAGTTAGAGACTCAATATGCCTAGAGAGGATTCCACCCAGCTTTTCCTTCCTTGTGTGTACCAACTATACTCTTCCATCAATATCCTCTTTGTACATCCCAGTTATGATGGATATTCTGATGTAGGAGATTGAGAAAAGAAGAAGATAACTAAGAAGTCCTCCTCAAATTAAAGCAGGTTTGAAAATTAGTTTATTTCTTATTTAATGTTACTCAGACTCCTTTTCATTAGCTTATATCTCCATTCACAGTTTCAGAATCATTCATACTTGAGAAATCCCATAGGTAAATGGAAATAATGATTTGGGGAATTCTGCGTACATTATTCTAATTTTATTTGCATACTGACTGCTTTGCATTTGCTTACTTATGAGACAAAGACATGAGGGGCAGCATCAAGTTGTCCTTAGGTTTATGCCCTACAATTGCAAACAAGGGATACCTCTATCTGCAATTGTATTTTAATATGATCTGTGTTGTTGTTGTTTTTAATTGAAGTATAATTGACACCACAAAGTTATATTGGTTTCAGGTGTACAACATAGTGATTCCACAATTCTATACATTATACTGTTGTCACCACAATTAGCTGCCATCTGTCACCATACAACACTATTACAGTATCATTGACTATTGTCTCTATGCTTACATTTCATCCCTGTGACTTGCTTATTCCAAAACTGGAACCCTATCCTTTTCCCTTCCCTTCACCCATTTTGCCCATCCCCATACCCCTCTGTCAATCATAATTTCTGCTTTTCTTTTATGTTTTTAGAATCCAGATATAAGTGAAATCATATGGTATTTGGCTTTCTCCAACTGATGTGTGTCACTTAGCCTAATACCTTCTAGATCTATCCATGTTGCCACACCTGGCACAATCTCACCCTTTTGTATGGCTACATAATATTCTACTGTATACATATACCACTTCTTTTTATCCATTTGTTTGTTGATGGACACTTGAGTTACTGTCATATCTTGGCTATTGTAAATAATGCTGCCGTAAACAAAGAAGTGTGTAAAATGTTTTGAATTCATGTTTTCATTTTCTTTGGTTAAAACAAATTACCAATATTATTGGACCATGTGGTAATTCTATTATTAATTTTTTGAGCAACCTTCATACTTGTTTGCACAGGTGTTCTGTTTTCTTTACCTCCTCTCAACATTTGTTACTTCCTGTCTTTCTGATTTTAGCCATTCTGACAGGTGTAAAATGATATCTCATTGTGGTTTTGATTTACATTTCTTTGATGATGAGTGATGTTGAACATCTTTTCGTGTGTCTGTTGGCCATCTGTATGTTCTCTTTGAAAAAAAAAATTAATCAGGTCATGTGGCCATTTTAAAATCAGATTATTAGGGGAATTTTTTTTTGGTGTAGAGTGATGTAAGTTCTTTATATATTTTGAAGAGTAGCCCTTTCTTGGATATGTCATTTGCAAATATCTTCTCCTGTTCAGTATGTTGTTTTTACTTTTGTTGATAGTTTCCTTCACTGTGCAAAAGCTTTTTATTTCTGTGTAACTCTAATAGTTTATTTTTGCTTTTGGTTCTTTTGCCTGAGGAGACATATCTAGGAAAATGTTGCTAAAACCAATGTGAAAGAAATTACTACCTGTATTTTGAATACAATCCTTATCAAAATACCAACAGCATTTTGCACAGAACCGGAACAAATAATACTAAAATTTGTATGGAACTACAAAAGACCCTACTTGGCCAAAGCAATCTTGAGAAAGAAGAATAAAACTTTAAGTATCACAATCCCATATTTCAAGATATACTTCAAAGCTGTAGTAACCAAAACAGTATGGTACTGGTCCAAAAACAGGCACATAAATCAGTGGAACAGAATAGAGAGACCAGATATAAATCTATGCTTATATGATCCATTAATTTATGACAAAGAATATGTAATAGGGAAAAGACAGTTTCTTCAATAAATCATGCTATGAAAACTGGACAGCTACATGTAAAAGAATGAAACTGGATCATTTTCTCACAGCATACTCAAAAATTAAGTTCAAAATGGATTAAAGACCCACATGTAATGTCTGAAACGATAAAATTCCCAGATCCATGTTGTTATTTTAAGTTTCCTATCCATTATATAGCAATCTCCACTTTTCAGTTCAATCTCTATCATTTTAACTGCCGATTATTGAGCAATTGCTAAGGACTATAATCTAATTTGTGTAGTTTAAATGTAGCAACCCATAGGTATCTTGCAAGGTAGAATCATGGGGGCCATCTTATGCTTGTGGAAACAGTGTTTAAGTGGTTTATCTAAATTCATGCATCTGATAATAGCAACTGGCCTGCACAATGAAAGAACTTTGTTTTATCCTAGCCTGGTAAAATATTTGTGGCTGGTTAGCTCAGCTGGGTAGAGGTTAAAGGTCAGTGCTAATGAGGTCAAAGTCATAAATGTGAAATTTAAGCAAGGGCTTTTCTCTGATTCATAACTGAAAGTTCAGCATTTAACCCTAGTCAGTCAATGTGTGCTGCTGTTCACAAAAATCGAGTGAAAGAGTGGGTGGCTCAATATAAATCCATCACTAATACTAGAAGCAGTGCTTAGAAAATGCAATTCCTGATAAATAGTCATAATCATTTTTTCCCAACAACAGTAGTTATATTTAAACTAGGAAGTCATCTATCATTTTCACTCTAATAGCCAGGCAGTGGTAAAATCAGAGAATGGTTGAGCTGGATGCTACCATCTGATGTCTCTGTTACAATCCCTTCATTTGACAAATAAGAGAACAAATTAAAATCCATGAGTAAGATGAGTAAGAGAAGAGGCAGAGGTTATTCGATTATTTCCCTAATGTCTCTAAGTCAGAGGTAGAGAGTAGGGAATGGAACTTGATTTTTCTCACTCCTAGTTTATGACTCTTTACCAAACTAGGGAGAGGATGCACTGTGGCCCCGGGCCAGATAGAAGTGATTTTCTGGTCACCTGAATGTGAGGAGCACATAACTAACCTGCCTCCAGATGTAATGGAGAGAATGGAGTTTATTGTTTCCCTTAGGAAATGGCTTGTTCTGAAGGACACCTTTCCTAATTCTCATTGAAATTCTCTACTTTTCCTTTAAGCTTGTTGAAATTAACATTTTTTGTCTTTCTTTGCCTTATTGATTCCCATTTTTTCTTCTCAGAATTCTAAACCATACCATTCTCTGTGAACAATAACCCCAAGGTTGGCTTTCATCAATAAAACACCAGCCAGCCTCTCCCAACTTGTGAGAATTACTTCAAGAAATGTGCCTGTCTATGTGGATTCCTTTGCTTTCTTCACATAGAAAATTCTAGGCATTTTTTAGACTGACTTTTATAGAAATACTGATTTCTAGGATACATCTTGTTGTGTAGGTGAGGTCTCCTTTCATCTTTAAGTTGTGTGATTTGTCAGGCTGTTGGTAATGAAGGCAACAAACATATAAACTAATCAGTTGTATAAAAAGGAAAATAAAGTAAAACAGGAATCTAAATATTTAGTATCCACATGACTTAACATTGTTTTCAGCCAGTTAGAGTCACCTTTTTCATTGAATGATTTGAAAACTAATGGAAAGAAAGGGATGCGATGGTGTGGTAACACCCTTGTCTTTTGTCTATATCAATATCAGACTTTTAAATTTTACTTTCTATATTTGACTTCTTATCTCCATGATGTCCAGTGAAGACTGTAAAGAAGGTAATTGTGTGAGTTTTGTTCAAACTTAAGGCATTGTAGCTTAAGAGTATTCATAAGCTTGAAACCACAGTGTTGGAATTCTTTTTGATTTATTTATACTAGTGAGCAAGCTTAGCCAAGCATTGGGATCACTGAGAGGACTTGTCAAACACATAGTGCTGGACCCCCATTCCCAGGGTTCCTGATTTGGTAGGTCTGGGTAAGGCCTGAGAATTTGCTTTTCTAACAGGTGTTCAGGTTGTGCAGGTCCTGAGACCACATCTTCAAAGCACTGATGTATACCAATAGAAAAAAAAAAAAGTCTAAATTCTTTCTTTCTGTTGGTATAAATAGATACCCTATCACAAAAGCAACCTCAGACACTAACCATTTGACAAGAATCAGATTGGGATTTTATAAAAGTCTGGAGAAAATTATTGTGGCAATTTCACTTTGCCTGTCTTCTACAAAGTTGCTTGGGCCAGGTGAGTCTCAAGTTACTCACTCCCAGCCAGTGTGTCAAATCTAATTCCAAATACTAGGATATTTGAAAAGACAATAAAATGTTTATAAATGCAATTGATCTTGTGAATATCCAACAACTTCATAGTTCATAGTTCAAATTATGTAAATGCTGCATAATGTTCATAATGTGCAAGCGGGAAATCCCCAAAAAAAGAAGAAACAAACACTCAACAGTTTTGTTATTAGGAACTAGCTGGGTGGCACCATTCGTTCAGCCTTGTTAGCATCCTGAATGAAATCAGTCACTTCGCTGAGTAGTCAAAATAAATATGAGCAAGATAAGAAAGAGGGAAACAAGGAGGAAAGACTTGTATAAATAATTGCCTTGTAGTTCCTTGTAACATTACTGCAGTTTTTATGCACTGTAGAAATAGTTTCAGCTTTTCTCCCTTAAAAAAAAAAAGGTCTGAATTGTAATATATCATTCTCATTTACTTTCACCGTGACAGCGTCTGCTTAAACAACGAGCTTGTGGAGATTTATTGTGCTAGACAACTGTTTTAGATCCACAGAAGCTGTTTGGAGAGTAGATAAGCACAGCCTAACTTGAGAAATGCTAACTTTACTTCAGTGTGGTCTTTATGGATACTTGTTTTTTCCCAGAACTGTTTCCTGAATGGAAATCATCTCTTTTGCAGTACATTTTGGTACCTTTTGTTAGAGACACTTTATTCTCCTGGCCGCAAGCAAGAACCTCAGACTTTGTGGCATCAGGCTCCCCTGAAAGACCAGTATCAGCTCTGAAAGGACTTTATAATTTAAGGTGAAAAGGCATGATTATGAGTCTCAAAACCCTAAGTGCCAAAATGCATTTTAAACAGAGGAAGACTGGCAGGCCTGTCAAGCAGTAATGCATCTGTATTTGCATCTGTCCTGAAAGCACTTTCAACATCTGCAAGCCTAGGGAAAAAAAAAAAAAAAATCAGGTGAAGAAAAGTTGTCTTGGAATGAAAGGTTAACAACACAGCAAACTGCCTATTTCTGGCAGAAGAGCCTGTCACCCTAGCTCTTCAGCTGTCACCCAGGATCGGACATTCTTTGGAAGGAGTTCTGTCTTTAGGGTTATATATTTGTTTTCTTGCAGGCTAAAGTAAGGGTAAGAGGGACAAAAAGAATGCATTTCATGTCTTTTTAACTGCATTGAAATTGCAGGCGCTGGTTCAAAGATGAAGGCTGAGCTGTCTGTCAAATTGCATACACATCTCCTTTGTAAACACTTTTGTGATCAGCTTCCTTCTGGTGTGCTCATGGTGTTTATAATTACTTCTTAGAACAAGGGTAAAAGGAAAAAGGTATCCATTTCATTAGACTGACAATAGGCCATAGTCACTGTTGATGAAGTTTAGACAGTGATGCCAAAAATATTTTAACCTTGGACTTTTTATTTTGTTCCAGCATAACAGACCTATACATGAAATTAATGAATGGATCTTGCAAAGGCATATAAAACTTAGGGGAAAAATACTTAAGATTTCTCCTAGAGTTATCTGGCCATTACCCTCACTTGGAATTGTGTCTGTAACATGATATGGATTCCTGGGTTTGAATGGGAATTTGAAAATAATCTTAGTACACTGTATATTGTAAGTGTTGTATATTTTAAATTAATCAAATCTATATACTTTTCTAAGAAAGAAAGTTTTATAGTAATTCTGCACTATTTTCCAGATATGCTTAAGTCCAGTTTCAGTTGTGATTAACATAAGGAGAGTTCTCTTAAAGCTCTTTACAGCATGCAATGTCTCTAGGGGTTAGTAAATTGCATGCTTTTGAGGTAATTTCCTAAGGAAGAAGCTTTTATACCTTACTATGAAATCTCTTGGACACCTCCTATGTAGCTGCAGTAGACTTTTATAAACAGCATAATAACTACATGTCACAGAAAGAGTGATAAACTGTGGGTCTTCAAAGAAATAAAAGGAGCCTACCAGCTTTCTTTCTTTCTGTTGACATGTATAACATAAAATTAGCCCACAAAGACATTTGAAAATATACTTTCTTTTGCAAAGGCGAGTAATTATTTTGAACATTATAAAGCAATTGTAGATTCCTTGTTTAAAATATTGTTTATTGGTTTTTTTTTTTTTTAGGGGGGAAGACAATTCATCAATAATGTAAAGATTTTAAAATAAAATTCATATTACATGCTATGGCAGAAACAAGTAAAAAAATCTCTTATGCCAGTTTCAAGGGAGTGCTCAGCCTTCAGGTTAAGAGTGAGGAAATGAACATTAAGTGAGGCAATCCACAAACAACGGGTAGAGGCAGACAAAGGATAAAGCTTCTTCCTTTCATTCCCTGTGTAGACAATTCTGAAAAACCTTTTAGAAGGAGCTTTTTTAGGAGCCTTTGGGAAGGCTCTTGAGAAGACCAGCACAATAACATGCACTTAAAACAGATTATCTTCTTCCACTTTTCACTCTTTCTGGTCCCCAATTCCTGTTCCCTGGATCATAGCCCAGAATAAACTGTCTTGTCTTTCACTTTAACAAAAAGAATCTTACTTGTCTCCGGGGGAAAAAAAAGAAAGAGAAAGAATAGTCAGAGAAGTAAGAAAATCAGAAGGTAGTCATGGAGGTCAAGAGAGGAGTTTCTAAGAGGAGTCATTTTCCACCACTGTCACTGCTGTGTTCTTAGAGGCCAATATGAAAGACCAAAGAAAAGTAGACAAAATACAGAAAGGGGAAACAGTGTACTGTGCTGAAACATATTTGCTTTTCCTTGTGCTACAGAGTATCCATACACATACAGAGAACATGCACAATCCTGGTTCTTCCTAGCAGCTGATGGATGTGGTTTGTACCAGTTTCTGATTGTGATTTTCTACAATCTGAAGCTGAGAGACATTTCACAGTGATTATCTCTATGTATTTTCCCAAGCATAGTTTATGAAATAAAAGGCTTTATGTCTAGGGAGTTAATCATCTTCTCTGGATAACAATGAAGTTAACTATAATATCATACCACAAATATTTTTTAAGATTATTCATTTTCTTCTTAAAAGTACTTGTTGCAATCTTATATTTATAGGTAAATGTGGGGGGGGGGGGCTGTGTGTGCGCGTGTGTGCGTGGACATTTAGGAAGTTTAGAAGGACATATGCTACCAAAGCAGTTGCTGTAATTGAGTATTGGGATAACTGGAATTTTTTGGTTTTAAAAATACCTTGATGTATTTTTTGAGATTTTTGCAAAGGGCACACTTTTCTCATAATCAATACAGAAACTATAGAAAACTTTTAAAGATAAAAGTTAAAGTTGAATTATGTAAAAATGTTTCCTCCATAAATTGCTCCTTAAAACATCTTACCTTCAACATATTGTCACAGTTTTACCTACTTTCTTTTTTTATCAGCCCTGAAGGTGGAAGTTAAGTGGTACAGAAATGTCTCCCTGTGGGCTTGGTGTGAACAGATCGAGACAGGACAACTACATACTAAGCGGCTTTTATTGTTCATGGATTAAAATGTATTAGTTCTTATTGTAAATATGTGGGACATCAGCTGTGAATTAATTTCCCCTTAGAGGAGAGATGTGGAGGGAACCTGACAAAACTTAATTCTAAAATCACCTAATTCTGAATCATAGGTATTCTCCTCAGAAGGAGATGGTTGGATTGGTTTTTGTTTTTCTAAAAATATAAGTTTTTAATGTTTATTTTTTGAGGGGGGAGGGACAAAGAGAGGGAGACACAGAATCTGAAGCAGGCTCCAGGCTCTGAGCTGTCAGCACAGAGCCGAGCATGGGGCTTGAAGCCACGAACCACATGATCATTTGTGCTGTCTTTTGAAGTGTTCAACCTTGAATGGATTCAGCAAAAGTTTGTTGGTTTTCTCTGATAGGAGCCCGAAATATTTTCTCTTCTGAGGGTTTGAAGTGTATATAGAAAGTTTAGTACAGGGAAGGGAAATTCCTCAGTGTAAGTCTTTAATTTGCCAGTTGTGTCTCCAAAGGCATGGCTTTTGAACCTGCTAAAGATTTGGTGGTGGGTGAGCCCTGCAGGCAAGAGGAGTCTCTGGTTTACTGTACAAGGCATCAAATCCCTTCCATCAGTGGTTTGCAACTTCCCAAGACTTAGAACTCACTCTGCCAAAAATTTTAAAATATCAGAAGTCTGTGTAATGGTTGTTGATTAAAGTATTAGATAATGTCAGAGAGCTATTATAAATTCATTATGTCTTTGAATTATGTCATGTTTTATTAAATCAGTACTTAGATGCATTTGAATATACAGGTCATTTTTCTGAAAGTGTAAACAGTGAACACATGAAAAATGGAACGTTCCGGGGCACTTGGTGGCTCAGTTGGTTAAGTGTCCAACTCTTGATCTCGACTCAGGTCATAATCTCGCAGTTTGTGAGTTCAAGCCCCACATTGGGCTGTGTGCTGACTGTGTGGATCCTGCTTGGGATTCTGTCTCCTTCTCTCTCTGCCTCTCCCCAACTTGTGTGCTCTGTCTCTCTGTCTCTCTGTCGGTCTCTCTCTTGGTCTCTCTCAAATATAAATAAACATGTTAAAAAAATGGTCTCACTACAAAAATGTATCCTGACATCCTGTACTTTTTTAAAAAAATATTTTGGCAATTAAGAAATATTTTAAATATTCAAACTGCAATGTTTAACATGTCTATTGTATTCATCTTCTTTATTACTCTATATAACAGAAAGAAAATATAAAAGAATGCATCCAGAAATTTGGGGGAATGAATATTATTATATATTATTATTATTATTATTATTATTACTATTATTATAAATTATCCTTTTCTTGAATTGACCTAACTAAATTTTGGAAATGCCATTAATTTGGAACATATTATATCCATGCTGTCTGAATAAATACTCTTCCATGTAAGAAGTATTCAGAAGAGTAAGTTTTGAGCTTTTCACATATTTTTTTTTCTTTTTAATTTCCCTCTTTTGCACTATGAGCCTGGAACACAGTACATCAGTGAAGGCTCTATGACTGAGGACTCTCAACCATAGTGCAAAGTGAAGTCACCACAAAAGCTTGATTGGTGTTTCTGGAAAGTCCAAGACTGACTAGGATCAAAGCTCCAATGATGATATCTGTCTCTGTCCAGCTAGGCTCTACTCTCTTTGGGCTGGTTCCATTCTCGTGCAGGTCTCTTTCCAGCTCCCAGTAGGTCCAGGCCTATTAACTCTAGCAGAGGGAGAGCCCACCTTTTATGTACTGGGTGGGCCTTACTGTCCTGGCCCCGCTCTTCTGCCCATCTCTTGGCCAATCACTGAGGTCTAAGAAATGAAATGCTTTTATTGGCAAGAATTAGGTCATGTGTTTGTGATGGCAAAGATTCCTCTCATATAAACAAACTAGTAGTGGGGAAGAAGTGTATTCCCTAAGAAAGCCAAGATGCTGTAACCAAAATAAGGAATAGTTACTGGGCAGAGAAAAGCAAAAATAGTCAAATCACCCTGTCTCAGCAATTTTAACAGAGATGGAGGCAGAAGTTGCTTAAAGACAACATTCTGTCAGATCCTGAGCCTGTAGGGATCCAGGCAGCCCTGGAGCCACAGAACAGTGGCCCTTACAGAGTGACCAATGGGAAACATAGAGGCCTTTTCGTGCTTTGATGCTACACAAAGCCTAGCTAACTGTAGAGAAGGAAACTTTGTGATGCCTGTGATGGAATGTCCACTCAGCCTAGTATGTCGGGTACTTGATATTTGATGACTAAGATTTATATGATCACTCACATTATTCATTCAGAAATCAGAAAGTATTTAGAGAACATATGGACTCAAACTATCTTTGAAAAAATTATGACACTCTAGGAGCCTGTGAGCTCTGCCTTGGAAACCGCATTCCAGATCCAGTTCAGTAGTGTTAAGTATATACATATTGTCATGAAACTGATCTCCGGAAATTTTTCATTATAATTTGAAACTCTATATCCGATAAACAACAACTCCCTTTTTCCTCCTCCTGGGCCCTGGTAGCCACTATTCTACTTTCCAGTTTCTTACCATTGTGATCAGAAAAGACATTTTTCATGATTTCAGCCTTCTTGAATTTGTTAAGACCGGTTTTGTGGCCTAACATGTGTTCTGTCCTGGAGAATGTTTCATTTGCACTTGAGAAGAATATGTATTCTGTTATTGGGTAGAGTGCTCAGTATATTTCTGTTAGGTCTAATTGGTCTATATTGTTATTCAGGTTCTCTGTTTCCTTATTAATCTGTCTGGTTATTTTAATTAACATTTATATGTCTCATTTCCTCATCTGTAAATTGGCAGTATAAGCAGTACCTACCTCATAGGTTGATGTATAGATTAAAAAATCTACTCCTTATAAAGTTTTGGAGTTCCTGGGTGGCTCATTCAATTAAGCATCCAACTCTTGATTTCAGTTCAGGTCATGATCCCACAGTTCGTGAGTTTGAGCCCTGCATTGGGCTCTCTACTGACAGTGCGGAGCCTGCCTGGGATTCTTGCTCCCTCCCTCTCTCTGTGCCCCTTCTGTGCTCTCTCTCTCTCTCTCGCACAAGCACAAAATAATAAATAAATAAATAAATAAATAAATAAATAATAAATAGTTAACACACTTGATAGATAGCAACTGCTCAATAAATGTCAGCTACAAGTATTAATCTCCAAGGAAGTATGAAAGGGTCAGAGTATATCCACCACCATAATTCAAACATAAATGCAAAATGCTTAGCCTAAGTCTCTAAAAGTACAGTTGGCTGAATAATTAAAGAACAGTTTTGCCAAGCAGTAGAAAACAGAGATATTACTCGTTTGTTGTTGTTGTTGTTGTTGTTTTTACTGTAACCTAGTTGTTAGCTGAATGCCTTCCTACCTCCATCTGCAGTTATCAATCAAACAAAAAGTCTCTCTACCCTCACTGAGTTGCTCCCATCAAAAGATTTAGGCATCCTGGGGCACCTAGGTAGCTTAGTCGGTTAAGCGTCTGACTTTTGCTTTGGTCATGATCTCGCGGTTTGTGGGTTCGAGCCCCGCATTGGGCTCTGTGTTGACTTCCAGCTCAGAGCCTGGAGCCTGTTTCGGAGTCTGTGACTCCCTCTCTCTCTGACCCTCCTCTGCTCACGCTCTCTCTCTCTCTCTCTCCTAGAAATAAATAAAACATTAAAAATAAAAAAGATTTAGGCATCCTTAGTATGAACATCCAGAGTCCTCCCCAGGTTTTCCACTGATTCTTAACAACTTGTTCTCTGATATTTTCCCTCAATCTATGATGCCTTGTCTCAGCCTCTGCTGACCTAGATCCAAAATTCAGTTTCTGTGATGATTTCCACAAAAGATCAATTTGAACCAACAATTTCATGCATTCTAAAACTTTCCTAAAGTTTCACAAGGTCATGGGAAGAGGTCACATCCCACTCTACCATTTTGCTAGAACTGTTCCATTCACTCTCTTCTGCCTTTGCTCCAGCCTCTCCAGAGTAATAAGCATTCCTTACTCATATCCCCTAGCATGAGCTTTTTATTTCCAAGTGAAATCATTGAAATGTATTTTCCAAACAAATACAGTTTTCTTATTGAGGGATTCTGTTACAAATATTAGATAAATAATTCTTCTAACCTTGTGACATTTCGTTAGGCTTCATTATGCAGTCTCCATTCAGGAGTTATGGGATATACACCTACTTTGTAAAAGGTAACATATGGGGGAAGAGATCTTGAGTTAAAGAAGCTTCTCAATCTACCACAAATGAAATAACATTATATCTCAGTGTACCAATAATGAATGCCAAGAATATAATCAATCTGCAAGAATTTTGAAATGAAATGTTATTATGTCTAAAAACTACAAATTATTGTGAAAACTTAAGTGTTGACAATTGACAGACTTTTACTTTTGTCTCTTTTTTCAATGATGATATGTCATATGATTTATATTTATTGCATTAAGTGCTGGGGATTACCATTAAGACAAAGAACTTGATATCCTGGGCTGGAGGAAATGAAGATTTTCTTTTCTTTTCTTTTTTTTTTCTTTCATAGTTTATTGTCAAGTTGGTTTCCATATAACACCCAGTGCTCCTCCAACAAGTGTCCTCCTCCATGCCCATCACCCCCCTTCCCCTCCCCCTACCCCCATCAGCCTTCAGTACAAATTAAGATTTTCTTAAATCATCTGTATTCCTGAGAGAAGAGAATCCTGAGATGAAATCATTTATTTAGAAAGTTAATAATGAATAAAAACTTCGAGAATGCAAGAAATTTTATCTCTTTTGTTTATGAAAGTAATCCAAGCTCCTAGAACAGCTTCTGGCAGATACTCAATCTACACTTGGTAAATTAATTAGCAAATAATAACTTATAAAACCTCATTTATCTGACATACATTCATTATGTAGCTATTTTATGCTGTTTGGTTCTAGGTGAGTTAGATATTCAACTTACACAATTTATTTTTAAAATCCCCAAATATCGAAACTTCTACCACTTTCTTGGAGAGATTAATTGCCCTTACGGTTAGGAAACTTTCTTTGACAATTAAATGTTTCATTTTTCTTTCTGTATTTTCTCACAACTCAATTCTTCAATTTCCTTTTCAGGTGAACTTTACTGACTTATGTACAATTAACCAGTACCTTTTCTGAACTGTGTGACATGACCTAAACAAAGCATCATGTTCTAGCTGTGAACTCTTGAGTCATTTTGCAAAGAACTATCAGTTCTCTGGATTGAGGCACAATAATTGTGTAAGTGTAGCTTTTAGTGGCATTGAATTTTTATATTTTCACTGACATAATTGCTACTGAGAATTATCTTTCCTTTTTTTTAACCCTTATTTGGAGATTTTTCAGAATGACTGATTTTTGTCTTTTCCTCAGTATACAGATAACTCTGAGGACCATTTTATATACTTTATCTCATGCAATCCAACAAAATAAAATCTTTATGACAAATAGTTTTATCATGGCCATAATATCGATGGGGTCACATGACCACAATGAACTGAATCTTTTTGTTGTGACTCAAAGTCTTAACCACTCTGCTATTGTCAAGTTTATTTTCACTGTCTTTCTTTTACTTCTTTTGACAATATTAAAAAAATTTTTTTTTGTAATGTTTCTTTATTTCTGAGACAGAGAGAGAGACAGCGTGAGCAGGGGAGGGTCAGAGAGAGAGAGGGAGATACAGAATCTGAAGCAGGCTCCAGGCTCTGAGCTGTCAGCACAGAGCCCCACATGGAGCTCGAACCCACGAACCTTGAGATCATGACCTGAGCCGAAGTCGGATACTCAAATGACTGAGTCACCCAGGCACCCCGGCAATATTTTTACCTTCTGTGATTTATATCTCGGCGCAAAATCTTGAGATAAGAAGGCTCTTAGGTTTCTCCATGTTTGGTGCAGAAATAGATGCTCAACTTGCAAGTAAATGTTTCTTGGTGCCCTACCACGTGTCCATTCCTGTCTTTTCCCTTTCTATGAGCAACCACATTTTCCTTTGGAGATCGAATCTTCTCCCATTATGAGTCAGGCATGTGATTTGAATGGAATTGACGCCACTTCCTGCTCTAGGTGTGGAATCTTAACAGGTGTCAATCTGTGTGTTAATCTAATCGCTGGTGGTTGAGGAAGGAACAGTCAGTTAGGACACATTGTTCATCTGACTTCAGTGATTGGTTTGGGTTGGTCCAGAATGACTTTTAGGTGTGTATGCAAGGGTGGAGGGAAGAAAAGTTCTCTCTCTGTCTCTGGATAGTATGATGTATACAAATGAGACGTGGAATTGCTGTAGCTATTTTAACATGATGGAAGCCAGTATAAGACAAGCCAGTATGTAGAGCAAGACACAGACAAGTAAACTGCCAAGAAATGGAGCCAGATTCTTAGTCAAACCATGGCTGAAGCCTACTCAGTACAGCTGGACTAATAATTGTTAGTAGGGAGAAATGGGTGAGCTGTTTTGGTTTTGCTTTGTTTTAATTTAAATAAAGTCTGTTTCTCTTTTTAATTAAAAAATTGCTTTATACGCCAATAAATTTCTTTCACTGTTTGATTAGGCTTTTGTTACTTGGAACAGATATCATCTAAACCGACAAAACCACTCTCACTTTTATTTCTAAATTTAACTTTTATTTTCTTTTACTTAACTAAGAAATTTCTTTTTTTTTTTTTTTGAAAGATATCTTCTGTGTTTAATTTTGTCCTTGGAATAACATGAGTTTAAAAAATTCATTTAAATTTGTTTCTAAATTTCTCTAGTTTCCTAATCTTTTCTCTCTCGAAATATTTTTCCTGAAGTCCATTTATTAATGTACTGAATTATCAAAGTTCAAGGTCACCAGTTACAAATTCATCTCGTAGCCTTACACTGCAAACAATTAGTTCCTGTCAATAAATTGTAAATATAATATAAATATTCCTTCCAATAAGCTGTAAGTATAATATGGCTTTGCCTCCAGTCAGACCACAAAAACCATATAATGTTAGTGGTCAAAGGAACCTTAGGGGTCATCTAATTCTACAGATGAGAAAATTGTAGCCAAAAGAAATTAAGTGATCTGTCTAAGGTCACATAGTTAATGGTAGGTCTCCTGTTATTCCTGACTCTTTCCATTAAATCATGCCTCCTGATGTGCATTGAAGTGTACAAAAATTAAATAAATAAAACACAGTATTTTAGAAAAGTAGTATGATTCCACAAGATCTAACACAATTGGTGTTGCAACATAAAAAGGCCACTGAATTGAGTTGAATTGATTTTTAAGTCTCAGTGGAAATTAATGTAATTTTCTATAGTTAAAATTCTATTTGAACTTTGACAGTCACTTAAGATTAATTTTTAATACACTTTGGATTGTAAAATTGACTCTTAATGCTAGAAAAATTCATCTAAGATACACATCGATTATTTTTATTAAACAACAGAAATTTTGGTTATGAAAGAAAATATTTTTTTATAGACTTTCTTTCCCCACTGTAAGACAGTGATATTTAAATATGGATTTTTTTTATGTGCTTCCTCTAGAACAGATAGACATTTCTCTTTGTTCTCCTCATCTGTAACATAGCTCCTAAAAACCTCTCCGCTCATTGGGATCAGCCGGGGAGCTTTCTAAAATTGCAGCTGAATCCAGAACCAGAAACTCAGGCGATCTCAGACATTTGTATTGTTTTAAAAGTTCCTCTGGTGATTCTGCTCATTGGCCAAGTTTAGAAAGCACAGTCCCTTAGCATTCTGTAAATATTGTAAAAAAAAAAAAAGAAAAAGAAAAATCTACCAAGTACACACACTGGTTCTGTGAATTATGGATGATGGCTAGAATACTTATCAAGATAAATAGTCACATCTGTGTTGGTGAAAGTAGACATGCTAACAAAAACTCAAATTTTATTGACTCTAAGATGGGATTGAGTATAAGGTGCATCCTATTTATGTACCAGTAAGAAAAAAAATTAATAATTAAGCTGACATGCTACCCATTGTAAATTGCCTTGTAATTTCAGAGATGTTTAAAACATACACCTTAAAATTGATGAAGTACATTAGTTTTACCCTTATAACTGGAGTTATAATGATACTTGAAAGTGAATAAAAGAGGGAGATTAACTTCTACACTCTAAGGGGAAGAGGAAATCATATTAAAAAATCCTAGCAATGCTAGTAAGACACCTTTGTGAACTTTATATGCATCTACTTCTAAGGCTTTTCTGATAACTGGAAACCTGAGTTCCCATAATGTTTTGGGGAGCTTTGGATAAAATTGATAAGAGGATGGGGCCCTGTAGGTCTACAGGTCTGACTTTAATGCATACCACACATATACATGCATGTGCACACACACATGCACCACCTCTCAGGTCACCAAAAAACAAAAGCAAAAGCAAAAATAAATGCTAAAAAAAAGATGTTTCACATGAGTATCATTCAATTGTTATTGAGTATTAAGGTAGAGAATCTAATTTTAGTTTCATATCATTGCTTGGATGAAAATTATAGTTGTATTTCCTGATTTCCTATTGAGCTACTCAACTTGATTCCTATATCTAACTGCAGAAATATTTTTAGTTTGTCTTATTTTTTTTTAAGGGCCAAGATTTAAAATGAAAGTTTTGGTTTCAGTAGATGAGTAGTTATTGAAAAACATGGGCTAAACTTACATTCTAGCTAAAATAAACTTCTTTTCAATTCTCCTCCCTTGATATTCCTGAAAAATGATGCACTTGGATTTATCTCTTTTTTTTTGTTTGTTTCATAACTACCTATAACTAATTTCATCAACATAATATCCTTTCTTGTTTATAAAATTAATTTTACATATTTTAGCATTCTTTTCTGGCTGCTTCGCTAACTTGCTTTCCTTGGGTATTAAATATACTGCCTTCCTTTATGTGGGTGGTTTTCCGTAGTGTATGCTACTTTGGATTGTGCTTTCATCTTTATTATTCGAACGTCCTTATTAGATTGTCTGTAGCATCTACATGTAGTCTCTTTGGGAGAAAGTGGTAACTGGTGTCACAGCTTTCATGTCAGGCTATTTTTAGTGAGAAAGGGGCAGAGGCAAGATATACTATGGCTGTTTTCTTGATCTTGAATGACCCCTCTTCAATCGGGGGGCTCATTTTCATTATTCTCAATTGGAAGCAGACTTCCTGTTCAGGTTTTGTAGTCCAAGGTAGGGAGATGAATACAGCTCAGTGTGAATTTCTGCTCCTTACTACTAAACTCCAAATAATGATCCTATTCAATGCGAGCCCCCAACTATGCTTGGCTTCCTCTCCCTCTTTCCGTGCTTCACCATTAGGACTCCCGTACTTATAACCAGACCCAAAATTTCTCTGTTCAACTTGATTTCATCACTTTCCAACGTTCATGTACTCATCATAGATTTTGGTCTTCTAAGTTCTATGTCCTGTTTTCAAGTACGTATATATTTATGCTTGTATGTGTGTACTTTTAGAGAGTCAGCGAAGGAAGATTGAATGTCAGTTTGCTCTCTTTTCACTTCTTTGCTTCATATTGCAGGGAACTACAGTTTCTAGACTCCCTTGTGTATTTCTGGGTCACTTTGCTAATAAGAGACACTGGTAATATATTTGAAATATTAGAGGAGGGGAAAACCCAGGTTATTTCTCTCCCTTCTCTCTGTTTCTTTTGGCATTTCTAACAATGGCTCTGTCTTCTCTGTGGCTTCTGTACCCGCTCACCTCTTTCCTTTAGGATCCCAGACCATGGCTAGCCCCACAGCTGGATGGCCCCACCTTCTGAGCTCTGTTACCACAGTCTACAAATAGTGGCTTCCTGCTGTTATATGTGTTTTATTTCTCTCATTGCCTCCTGTTTTCCTTTTCTACACGTCCATTATGTGGTAACCAGTCTCCTGTATTAAATTCCACTCATTTAAAATATCTAGAATGGTTTGTTTCCTTGATAGTCCCTAAATGATAGAGTACAAGCCTAAAGCGTGTTCTCAATCCATTATTTGGAAATGCACATCTAAAAATGTTAGTATATTTTAAGAGTATAGCTTAAATGAAGTTTAAAATCATCTAGGAGACCATGAACCTCTTCTTTATCCTGAGTCCAGAACTCCTTAGCTAAGTAATGTGATAGGGCAGTTGGGACGATTCTGGCCTTACACAGCTCTCACACTCGTAGTAGTGCCTTAGTCATAATGATTATTATTTATCTAATACTGTCTATTGCACTTTTTATTATTGTAACCTCATCTAAATGAACAAGCCATTTTCAACTTTCACTGCACCCATTTTATGTTTAAAAGAACTTAAATAAATAAATAAATATAAATAAATAAAAGAATTTCAATTGTCAGAGTTCAGAGTCACTTCAGTGCCACATGCTTGACATGAAAGTCATTGCTTCAGTTACCCAGAGCTTTTAATTGCCTGCATCTTTCAATTGCTTTGGCAAGCACTTTACCTGTACTCGTTGTCTGTTTAATCCAATAAATCAAAATCCTTGCATTTTCTTTGTCCAAAAGAGAATTCTTTTCTTATATTCTCCTTGTCTCATGGCAGGTAAGGAAGAGACAGTTACAATGGAGTCAATGTTATACAAGCCATTATGCCCCAAGGCCATTTTCCTCCCAAGAATCATCTGCTATACTGTATAAATACTTTTTATGAAATGATTCAAGATTATTCATTAACAAGTTCAGCATGATGTTTTTTAACAAGAGCCTTTTAAGTGACTTAACTTCTTTTTTACTAATGAAGATTTACACTTTTGAACTAAATACAAGCTTTACGTCATCTGGGTGATGATTTTGTTCACAGGTTTTGTAATGAAAGCTAATCAATTTTAAAGTGCTATCTTCTATATGGACCCATCTTGTACTAAGAAGTGTAAGCATTTTTTATAATTAACTATGATAACTGAAACTTTTCAGTTTGTATCTTTTTACTCTAAATTCACAAGCAATTTCAGGGGTGCCTGGGTGGCTCAGTCAGTTAACCATCCTATTTTGGCTCAGTCATGATCTCAAAGTTTGTGAGTTCAAACCCCAGATCAGTCTCGCTGCTGTCAGTGCAGAGCTCACTTGGGATCCTCTGTCTCCCTCTCTTTTCTGCTCCTCCAGTCTCACATGCTCTCCATTTCTCTCTCAAAAATAAATATTAAAAAAAATAAATTCCCAAACAACTTCAGAGTTTTTTAAACGCTCTGTGAAGCTGCAGTTTGATAGCTACAATAGAAAAGCTGTTTGAAAAATAGCCTATGATATAGCAGCTTCCAAGCATAGAGTTTCCCTATATTATTATTTTTTTTTAATGTTTATTTATTTTTTTAGAGACAGAGCATAAGCCAGGGAGGAGTGGACAGAAAAGGAGACCAAGAATCTGAAGCAGGCTCCAAGCTGTCAGCACAGAGACTGATAGCAGGCTCAAACTCACAAACTGAGATCATGACCTAAGCCGAAGTTAGATGCTTAACCAACTGAGCCACCTAGGCATCCCAAGAATTTCCCTAGAGTATTAAGAGGTCCACCACTGCTTTGTCAAATCACCAAGTCACAAAAACCTGTTGGTTTACTAGTCTAGATTCTAAAGGGCTAGACCCTTTGCAAATGGTGAAAGAACTACTGAAAGTTAGCAAAAAGGTTCAGTTGCTATCCTGGAACTTAATAACAGATGCTTCTTCATTCTGCACCATCTCACCCGCTAACAGTTTCACCTACTGGTCTCAGTGAAGCAAGAGAAGTCATGTGCTTTATGTCAGATATTTGTTTTGATAGAAAAAGTCTCACTTTTAAAACAAGCTGAAAGAAGGCACCATAGGCTATCAATGCCTTTATGACCAAGAGCCTCTACCAAGGATGCGGACAATGTGTATCACTTCTGTACTGATTTATTTGCCCTTTCCCAGCTTTCCATCTGGAACTGCCATTTTCAAACAGTCACCACAGATATATGAAGGGCAAAATTGGCAGGCTGTGTAAGCACTTATGCTTCAGAAAACTCTTTTATTTAAGGCAAGACTGGATTCCACAGGGACGCCAATGTGGGCATATTTAGCATTGGTGTTCAGTCCCAGCTCACTCCTTCCTGCCTGAGTCTCTGAGCCACATACGCTTTAATCATTCCAGCCCACTGATTCACTGAAAAATAAACACTGAGGTGATAATTAATTAGAAAGGCTGCATATTCCTCTCGTACAACAAATTGTTTCTTCCTGCTAGCAACTGGCTTTCAGAAAAGGAGGTGTGTAATGTCCTTGTGTTTTGTGTTTACATTGGTTCGTTTTCATCAGATTCTCCAAGCTTTGATACCTGTGCTTAATATTCATAACATTTTGCTTGGATTTTCAACTTTATTCAAAACCCATATAACCTCCACAACCAGTTGAGACAAACCAGATGAAAGATTTCAACCACATCCACTCACCAAACCAATTTGTTGCTGTTTTCTTAGGTTTCTGATTCCCCATCTGTGTGGCTTGGTTCGTGTGAGGCCTGATTCAGAAATGGGTGGGAAAGTATTGCCTAACTGAAGGAGTGTTAATCATGTCCACTTAATAGAGGGAACATTTTTATTGCAACTTTACTGATGGAAACTTTCCCCCAAGGCAAGAAACAGTAACAAAGTCCCTCCTACCTGCCTGTCTCAAAAGAATTCTAATCTGTCTGGGAAAAACCATCTCCAAGAAATGTTTATTGAACACCCTTGGGGGGTAGGGTGGAGGAGGTGTTAGGCTGGTATTCCTTTGGAAGTAAACCTCAGGTTAGGAAAGACTAAGCACTGAACTTGAGCTTAGAGGTTCTGGGTTCCAGTTTTGGTCTGCCATTTATCAGCTGTGACCTTGGAGAAGAACAAGGTCTTCTTGTTCAAGATACTGAATATCTCAAATTTGCCAAGCATTTTACATTCATTTCTAAAAATATCAGTCATGCTACAGCAATTATTAAACTTTCATTCTCTTGGTTAAAATGAAATAGGGCACAGAGAGGTCCAATGACCTACTCAAGTACTCACTAACTCAAGCACTCACGTACTTGCTAAGCTAGCAACTTGCTGAGCCAGGAACTAGCCCCCAGGTTTTATTTTTCAGACTTTAAATCCTCTGCCATTTCACTATACTATGACAAGTAATTTTCCTTTTCTGGGTTTTAGTTTTGACTTATTTTAATCTGAAAAACAAGATGATTGGGCAAAACCTTAAAAAACTCCTTTGAACTTGGATACCCTATGATCCTATAATTGAGCCTAAGCCTTAAACTTGTAGAGATTATAGTTTGGTTCAGTTCAGCCCAAACAATACACATATTTATAAAATAAAGTTGAACAGCATTGAGTAGGAGGTGGTATGAGATTAAGGGTCTGGTATTAATCTGGGAACGCTTCCGGCTTAAAGGGTTTTCATCTGGTAGAGGCAGGAAGAGACACGATGAGGGCTGGCAGATGGGAGAAGGCCAGCTCCAGTCTCCGAGGGTCTCTGGGAAAACACTGTTGGGGAGGATTCAAAGTGAGAAAGCATTAGCAGGTCTGGCTGGCTGAATGACAGACTCTCTGGATCAAGGCATCCGTGCTGAGGGAAATGAAAATGGACCCTTCACTCAGTATTCTTCCCTCCATGGGAATTCAATAAGCATTATTGACTGGCCGAGGTGAACTGAACTGCGGAATTGCTTTGAAGCCCACAGCAAAAAGCTATAATTGAGAAACTGTCAAGAAATTCAAATTCATAGAAAACCAAGGAAGAATAATGTTTCCACGTTTCAGAACTTGCCAGAATATAAAGTTTCCTTTCTGCTGTTAATTTCCTCCCTCTTCTAATTCATTTTGTAAAACTTTTCCATCAAGGAGAAGTCAATTTTTTAAATATGCACAATTAATATTTAGTATCTTTCTATTCAGAATCTTCAAAATGTTAGCAAATGTTAACAGTTGTAACTAGAACACATCTTCGAGGCAAAAGGGTGCTAGTTGTAGATAACACTCTATTTCTCCCCCTAATAAAACAGGAGTACTGTTAAGAAAAGAATTCTAATATACACAGGATCACTAACTGCAAAATAACCATAAATAATTGCAGGTTGGGAAGGATAGCCAGACTCTTTATAATGGAGCATTCCTAGTTCCTCTCCCCTAACAGAATCAATGACTTGTTCCCTAGCTTGGCTTAAAAGATGATCTTTAAACCTGGAAAAACAATCACATAAGCTATATGCCTGGCACCTTTTGCTAGTCACTTTACCTGTATTATCTTTCATTTTACTTAAAATCTATCATCTATCTATCTATCTATCTATCTATCTATCTATCTATCAATCATCTATCGAGAGAGCTGCACCAGAGCGAGTGGGTGGTGGGCAGAGAAGGAGGGAGAGAATCCCAAGCAGGCTTCGTGCTGTCAGCACAGAATCCACTATGGGGCTCAAATCCATGAACCATGAGATCGTGACCTGAGCAAAAACCCAAGAATCAGACACTTAACCTACTGAGCCACCCAGGTGCCCTTACATGTACTATCTTAATCCTCAAAGCAATTCTTTAAGATAGAGGAAATTTCAGGATGGATTGCTTCAGGAACATGGCCAAGGTGGTAAAACAGGGTCTGTTTGACATCAGACCCTTGCTCTTTCCACTCAGCACTTCACAAAAGACAAGTACTGCCCAACAGGTGTCCATAGTTGTTCTCTAAAGAAAAGTCATCTCACAATATCTTTAGCCTGGTCCTTTACAGAATCATGTAAAATTAAGCTCCTCTTAAATATTTCCAGGGCACCTGGGTGGCTCAGTTGGTTGAGTGTCTGACTTTGGCTCAGGCCAATACCTTGTGGTCCACAAGTTGGAGCCCCGCATCGGGCTCTGTGCTGACAGCTCAGAGCCTGGAACCAGCATCAGATTCTGTGTCTCCCTGTCTCTGTACTCCTTCCTCACTCATGCATGGTCTCTCCCTCAAAAATAAATAAAAACATTTAAAAAAATTTCCCTCCACTGTGGGCTGGAAGGGAATTTTCAGTTTTGAAGTTAATGGATAATACTTTTTTTCAATGTTTTATTTATTTTTGAGAGACAGAGTGGGAGTGTGGGAGGGGCAGAGAGAGACACACACACACACAATTTGAAGCAAGCTCCAGTATCTGAGCTGTCAGCACAGAGCCCAATGCAGGGCTCAAACTCAAAAACCATGAGTTCATGACCTGAGCTGAAGTTGGACACTTACCTGACTGAGCCACCCAGGGCCCATAATGGATAAACTTTAAAGAAGGAAAATAGGTGTGAAGAACTATTTATTAGAAATTAAACTTACTTACAGTAAAGGCAAACCTGGGGATGAGTGAGAGCCTCCTACATTGTCACACAGATTAATAAATTGCCTCACAAATGAGATATGTAGGTACCAAGTTGCTCCAGGTGAATTCTACTTCTTCCAAAGATAAATGACATGAGGCACCACTAAAAGCAAACCCATCCGCATTTAAACGTATATGCCTCTGTGAACATAAATGGGTATATCTATTTAGTAAATATTGTATATTATTACACCTATGTATAGTATATTACATTGTTTTCATATGGTGATTTTTTAATTAATAAAATTCATTTGCAATTTGACTTTTTAAGGAAAACACAGTGATTGACAGTCCTCTAAGTCATACAGGCTAAGTAGGTCTAAATACTAGTTTGCCCTTCTCAAAGGATCCATGTAATATGCATCATCGAAGTTCCCAGAGTGTATTTGTCAGTTAACTCATCTTAAGTAAAGGAACAAGAGGTCTCAAATCACAATAATGTTCAGAATAGTGTTCATTTCACTTTATCAAAGAAAAATTATAGATGCTATGGGGAAGGTAAATAGCACCTAAAAAGCTAAAAAGTTATGAAAACAGAAAATTAGCTATGTCACCATGAGGAAATTGGGAGAACATGAAGAACAATCTTCTGGGTCTCCTGATTGCAATTCATTAGGGATTTTCACATTCTGAATCTATGAGTCTGTGAAAGTTGTGTCCTTGTTCTTAAGACAGAAGTGAGGTGCAAATACTAGAACAGAGAGGTAAACAGATGTGGTTAGCCCATCAGCTCAGGCCTAACTAGAAGTTTCAACAGTCAAAACAAACATGTAAACTAAGAAGCATTTTTGGTAAATGTCACCAACCTGACTATCCCCACAGGGCTTACCTACAAAAGACCTTAACTACAAAATTGCCATGGAAGTGTTGGGTATTTGAAGATAGAGTAGCCTTAGTCAGTAGGTAGTATATGGATCAATAACACCCCCAAAATTATCACCCCCAAAGCAGTTAAAAGGCTTCTTATTGTTTACATCAGAATTTTTTTTTTATTCATGCACTTACTCTGGCTACTAAAATAGTCTTTTGTTCAAAATAGAAAATAGCCATTGTTTTATTGATTTCATGTCTTTATGTTGAATACATTATCTACTTTTTATGGCATCATTAATAAACTTTATATGTTCCTTTCTATGTTCCATGAAATAAGATAACATTTAATAGAGACAAATGTTATTTATTTACTTATTTATTTTGAGAGAGAGAGCAGAGGAGGGGCAGGCAGAGAGAGGGAGAGTGAGAATCCTAAGCAGGCTCCACATTGTCAGCACAGAGCCCAACATGGGGCTCAGTCTCACAGCTCCAACCTTGAGATCATGACCTGAGCCAAAACCAAGAATCAGATACTTTACCAACTGAGCCACCCAGGTGCCCCAAAGACAAATTTTAAATTTCTTGAGAAGTACATGGACTCTTTTTCAGTCCTTTCTAATATAATTCCTTCTCTTTCTTGCTTTTTAAAAAACATGGCACAAAACTGAGACTCACGAAGATTTTTTTCAAATTCCAAATTTAGTTAGAAAACCTTACCCACTATATACAGTAATTGGATATCATTTTAGAGCCATTTTCCTGCAGACAATTGGCAGTATTGGTGCGAGACATTGAAATTTTCTGGCACATCAAACACCTAGCACTTTCAGCCTTTCCTTTCATGGGAAGAACAATGCACATGGGAATGTTTCACTACAATTTTATTAAAGAAGCTAGTGATAAATATGATTACTTTGTAAAAACTCAGAGAGGTAACCTATGTGCCTTGACCTATGGACTCACTCTTCTGAAAACTTCTAACATGTATTGAGCTCATGTTTTAAACCATATGCTAACAAACAGTCTTGCCTACTCTAGAATTGATAATCTCTAGTATAAAGACCACATTCACAGAAGTAACTACTGTGTCTGATATCTGAATTATACAATTAATCTTATCCATAGCATTTACTTTGATTACAGAGAAAAACCAAGTTTTCATTTTATGGTACTGTATGAGGCACCGCATATTCAAGCCCAATAGACATAATCTCTTCCTGTTATCAGATTCAAAAATAAAACTGATTATATCTTCATGTCAACACATATAATATGTGTTAATTCCATCACTGTGATTTAAGTCCTGATTTCTTTCTTTTTAAAATTTTACTTTCAGTATAGTTAACATACAGTGTTATATTAGTTTAATATGTACAATATAGTGATTCAACAATTCTATACATTACTCAGTGTTTATCATGATGAGAATGTACTATTAATCTCCATTACCTATTTTACCCATCCCCCACCCACCTCTTCTTTGGTAACCATCTATTTGTTCTGTATAGTTAAAGTCTATTTTTTGTCTTGTCCTTTTTTTTTTTTTTAACCCTTGTTCATTTGTTTTGTTTCTTAAATTCCACATATGATGAAATCCTGTGGCTTATTTTGGTTAGCACTGTACTCTGTAGATCTATCCATGTTATTGCAAATGGCAACATTTCATTCTTTTTTTTATGAGGTATGAGGTTGTACCTTTATTCAATCTGTCAGTGGACACCTGAGCTGTTTCCATTATTTGGCTATTATAAGTAATGATGCCATAAATATAGGGGTACATGCATGAATTCAAATTGATATTTTCATATTATTTGGGTAAGTACCAAGTATTGTGATTACTGGATCATAAAGTAGTTGTATTTTTAATTTTTTGAGGAAACTCCATACTGTTTTATACCGTGGCTGCACTAGCTTGCATTCCTACCAACACTGCACAAGAGTTTCTTTTTTTCCCACATCCTCACCTACGTTTATTGCTTCTTGATTAAGTCCTGATTTCTAAACTGTGTTAGTATAAAACAAAAGCAAAACAAATTGGGTTGAGCAGAATTCCTTTCAGGGTGGGCATTGAAATTCTTAAGAAAAAAATTCACTGACACTTGACATTAAAGGTAAAAAATAAGACACATTAAAGGCAAAATAGTTCTTCAAACTGTTTTGCCAGACAAAGTGAAAAAATTTGCTAGCCATATCAGAGAGGGATAGACAGGAATGGAATTAAAGGATCATGAAGGGAGAGGAGAAAGAAAAAAAAAAATGACACAAAGCTGCCACTCCACAGTAAGACCCAATTCCCCTAAGGTCTTCAATGAATTTATTCACTTGTTTCCTTAAATATTAAAACAGGTGATAAGGACTATAAGCTTTAGTAGAGAGATGAAGTAGACAGAAAAGAAACTAAGCTGTAAATTTTTGGACATTTTAGTCAAGATTTATTAATAATTCAAGTGGAAAAAGGGCCCCAAATGGAAATGGGGGGCATACTAGTTCCATATATGGAAAACTATCTCTTAAGGGACAATATGCATTGCTGTTTGTCCTAGATGAAAAGTTTGTATAAACCTTTTTTACTGAATATTTTTGTATCGTATAGACTTACTTATTATGCCTATAATTCTGAGTATTGTTCTTATAGCTCAGTTGGCTGTGGACAAATAGAGGTATTCCAAGTGAACTTTTATGCACACGTGTCAATGTACCTCTTTCAAAATAAAATTTGTCATGAATTACATTTTTCATGGTATAAAGATGAATTATAAATTGTCTTTATGCTATCACCACATGACAGTCCTATTTTATCAGCTAAGTTAGAAGCACATGTCACTGTGTGTGTGTGTGTGTGTGTGTGTGTGTGAGACCCCTTTTGATTCACATGGGAAAATTAGTCTTGAATTAGGCTCATTATTCAAGATGACCAGGAATACTTCTTCAGCAAAGATGACAATTTAAAGAAATTGAGAAAAGTGTCCTAGAGTAGCTGGCATGAGATACAGACATTGAATGACAGGACTACAACAGGCAAAAATGAAAAGGCATCATTTCAGAAAGAGGGAAGACATGAAGACAAGCCAATCAGAGTATGTTTTAGTGAGGAGCCAATGGCCCCATCCTTCTGGAGGGCCAAGTACAGAAGTAAGCTTTAGGGGCCAGCTCTTGGCGTAAGTTTTGATGTCCTCATGACGGAACGGTGGTCAAGCTCATGCAAGGAGCTTTTTAGGCAGTGGGTTTTGACAAGTGGAAAGTAGAAAGGGAGAAGGTGGAGAATGCCAGGTGTTGACTGCAGCTGGCAAATGGGTGTGACTGGGACCAAAATTATTAACATATGAGCATTCTCAGTCTTCCCCATCCACTTACTGGCTCTGACAATTCTGTACCATTTCTTTCTTCTCTCCACCTGTGCTGGAGGGTCATGCCTTGTCAGCTTCATTCTTTTGGTTGTCACAATCAAGAATGAAAAATGAAAAGATGTTCAGCATCACTCATCACCAGGGAAATACAAATCAAAATTATAATGAGACACCACCTGACACCTGTTAGAATGGCTAAAATTAACAACACAGAAAACAGCAGATGTTGGTGAGGATGCGGACTAAGGGGAACAGTCTTATACTGCTGAAAGGAATATAAACTGGTGCAGCCACTCTGAGAACAGTAGGGAGGTTCCTTAAGAAACTAAAAATAGAACTACCCTATGACGCAGCATTTGCAGTACTAGCTATTTATCCAAAGGTTTCAAAAATACAAATTCAAAGGGGCACATGCACCCTGATGTTTATAGCAGCATTATTAACAGTAGCATTTTCCAAACAATGGAGAAAGCCTAAATGTCCATCAACTAATGAATGGATAAAGACGATGTGGATAAAGACGATGTGGTATATATATCTATATATGTATTCCTTCCTTCCTTCCTTCCTTCCTTCCTTCCTTCCTTCCTTCTTTCTTTCTTTCTTATAAATCCAACAGAAAGTTAGGTCATCAGAACCAGAGGGTAAAGGGACATTCTTTACAGGGGGTAGCTGAGCACTATTACAATTTGGACATAAGTATAATTTATATTCATTGATTAGTGGGATCAGAGCTTTTAAATTAGGCATCAGTGACAGACTAGGATGATTTTGCTTAATTAGACAAGGACTAGGGAGACTTTTGGGACTCCTGAACAAGGTGGAGATGTGATTAGTATTCTTCTGTAGGAAGAATCATTTAATAGCTTTAGTCATATAAATGAGAGAGAGAAAAAAAAAAATAGAAGACAAGTGAAATCATATAGGAGGCACTGGAACATTCCAGGTGAAAAGTAATGAGGACATATACTAAAAGGAGAAAGTGAGGTTTGAAAAGAGAAGATGCCAACGTATTTGGAAAGTAAAATCAACAGAATCATTGTGAGAAGCAAAGGAAGAGTTGGCAATTTGATGTTTGAGGTCTCAGGAACATAAAGAATAGAAGTGCCATTAGCAGAGGAAAGGATGCCAGGGGAAGAGCTGACTTCAGGGTAAAAATAGTAAGTTCAGTTTCACATAAGTTTGTTTTGATATACGGGTAGAACATCTGGGTTGTCATGTGGATAACTGGAAAGGTCTTTCTAAGAGGAAAGGTCTCCGACAGTCTTGCTCACCTTTCACCATGGTATCTCTAAAGCCCAGCATATGATATAAGTGATCAATAAACAAGGCTAAATGGATGAAAAGTGAATATTAAGTCCATTCAATTCTCTGAATTCTAATGATAGGTTGTTGCAATTATTTCATGCTTCTTTATCTTTATTTAGAAATTCTGAGTTTTACATGTACATCTTAGATCTCCATCGCTATGTGTTTGGTATACATTAAACCCTCAATACATGTTTGTTGAATTGAGAAGTTAAGAGATATTCTTTTAGTTTATATACGACACTATTTACAATCCTCATCTCCTTTTTTTACATTCAAATAAGATATAGCTCATTAAATGTCATTTTAACATAAATAAAAACATACCCATAAAATTTACTTTCAAGAAAGAGTGACAGTAGTATAGCATAGGTTTTTCCCATTACTTTGGAAATAACTGTAGGTATTTCAACATTTAGTAATTCTGTTTTGGCTAATAGCCTACTTGCAGTTGTCAGAAAATTATATTTTTTTCAATTACGAAAAGGCCTGGAAACACCTTTGGGAAACAAGTTGGAAATGATTGTTTAAAAGATAAACTTTTTTTTTTTTTTTTAATTTTGTGAACGCTTGGAGCTTCCCCATACTCAGCAGCAACACATGACTCACTTTTGTCCCCAGCACACACTTTGAGAGCAAATACAGACCCCAAAACTGAATATGTCACAAGTCTCCTGTGATATACTCTTCCCAAGTTCCTCTCTCTACCCCTGCAGCATGGAGGAGCTCCATAATGAACACATTGTTTCTTGGGGTGTATGGGTAGCTCAGTCAGTTAAGCTTCCAACTTTGACTCAGCTCATGATGTCATGGCTTGTGAGTTTGAGCCTCAAATCAGTCTCTGTGCTGCAGCTCAGAGCCTGGACCCCGCTTCAGATTCTGTGTCTCCCTCTCCTTCTGCCCCTCCCTGCTCAAGTTCTTTCTCTCTCCTTCAAAAATAAATAAGCACTAAAAAAAAACTTTTTATTTTATTTTGTAAAGAAATACAGTGTTTTCATATGGGGCAAACTTCTCATCTCATATTCTATGTCTGACTATACATGAGCATTGTACACAGATAATCCTCATGTTACAGTGGTTCAACTTAACAATCCTTTTGCTTTATGATGGTGGGAAAGTGATACACATTCAGGAGAAATCATTCTTAGAGTTTTGAATTTTGATATTTTACTGGGCTAGCAAGATGTGGTACATTACTACCCATAATGCTGGGCATGGGCAGTGAGCTGTTGCTCCCAGTTAGCTGTGGGATCACAAGGGTGACAACCAGCAAATTTATAATCATTCTGTCTCCATACAACTATCTGTCGTTCACTTTCATACAGTATCCAATAAATTACATGAGATTCCCAACATTTTATTATAAAATAAACTTTGTGTTAGATGATTTTGTCCAACTGTAGGGTAATATAAGTGTTCTAAGCACATTTAAGGGTAAGTTGGGGAGGTGCATGCGTCGTTCTGTTGGTTCTGTTGGTTAAATGTCAGCTCAGGTCATGATCTTGCGGTTCGTGGGTTGAAGCCCCACATAGGGCTCTGTACTAACAACTCAGAGCCTGGAGCCTGCTCCAGTTCCAGAGTGTCTCTCTCTCTCTCTGTGTCTCTGTCTCTGTCTCTCTCAAAAATAAATAAACATCAAAAAATTAATAAAAAGGATAAGTTGACTAAGCTATGATATTAGGTAGGATCGGTATATTAAATGTATTTGTGACTTATGATATTTTCAATTTATGATGGATTTACCAGGATGTAACCCTATCATAGGTCATGGGAGATCTGTATATTATATTTACATGGCAAGGGCCTCTTTGGTCATTATGGATTATTTACTGGAGATGTTCCTCCCTCATAAGCATGATTTAAGAATAAAATATAAAATTAAAAATTTTAGTTTGCAGTGATTTTTCACCTTTGGGCTGAGATGGCTTTAAAAAAGGCTAACTTTGAAAACAACATCTGGAATTAAGTTCAGAAATTAGAACCAGATATGCTTCCTTATCCGTATTTTAGTTCACATGGTTAGCCTGCCAGAATGGTGAAAAGGAAAAGATTTACTGATTTATTTTTGTTTTGTTTTTGAGGAAATAATAGAAGTATTTTAATGCTTGAAGTAGTATCGAGTCTTTAAAAAAAAAAAAAACCCTGAATATAGTAATCCTGAATGTATATAAAAATACTAGAATTAATGTAAATTTTAGATATAGCTAACACTATACAATTCACATTCAGAGGATTTGCTTAAGGGTTTCCTCTAAGTGGCAACAGCAAAACAGTATAAACTGCTTATAGGTTGATTCTAAAACCAGTTTTCCAAATAATATATGTTATATGGGTTCCTAAACAAAAACTGAGAGAGCAAATAACCATTTGATTTGGCCATGTTATGTGTTAATAAACATTCCATTTAGAATACCATCATAAATGAGCAAATAGAGTTTTCATTTTCTTAAAACTTCAGTAGTGATTCACATTATGAAAAGAATAATTAAAAATATACACAGAAACTTTTGGAAAGATGATTAATAGAATTCTAAGTTGGTATTTATAGTTTACCAAGCACTATGGAGCCCATTTTATTTTGCGTTTATAATAACCTTAAAGTGAACCAATCATATATTTTTCCATGTAACAGATGATAAAATTGAAATCTGCAAATGTAGTATGTTACATAGTTACTTTCATGAAGCCAGTTAGTACTAGAACCTAGAACTTCTGTATCTTAGATCAGAGCTTTTTCTGTTATTTCATGTTATTTCTTTGCATGATGAAAACCCAAAAACTGTATCAGTAATTGGCTGCTATCGGGACCTAGATTGTAAATGCACTCAATCCTAGAAAAATCTATCTAAGTGAAATATTAGCATTAAAATGCTACACACACACACACACACACACACACACACACACATATATATATATATATATATATATTGAGGCACCTGGGTAGCTAAGTCAGTTAGGTGTCCAACCATTTACTCATTTTGGCTTAGGTCACAATCTCACAGTTAATGAGTTCAAGCTCTGCTTTGGGGTCTGTGCTGCCAGTGTGGACTCTGCTTGGAATCCTCTTGCGCTCTCTCTCTCTCTCTCTCTCTCAAGTAAATAAATAAATAATCAAAAACTAAATGAAAAGGCCTAAAGCCAATTTGTGGTTCTTAAAATATATATATTACCATCGCACTTGGAATATCTTTGTGGTAAGGAACCCATTAAATTTGGAACTCATTACTTTGATGAGATATTTTTATTAATGGATTTTTATTTTTTTAATTTTTTAATGTTTTATTTACTCCTGAGAGAGAGAGAGAGACAGTGTGAACAGGGGAGAGTCAGAGAGAGGGAGACACAGAATCCAAAGCAGCCTCTAGGCTCTGAGTTAGTGGTCAGCACACAGCCAAGCATGGAGCTCGAACCCACGAACTGTGAGATCATGACATGAGCCGAAGTCGGATGCTTAACCGACTGAGCCACCCGGGTGCCCCTATTAATGGATTTTTCTAATCGGCTTGGTAAATATTGTTTCATTTTCCTCTTTATCAATTGTTTTATATGTAAATTTCTACATAATCTTTCCTTGTCAAGGAATTCTACAGCCATAAAAGTAAGTCCTTTACTCATTTAAATGCTGAAAGAGAATTAAATTGTCTAATACATATGCTACATTAATAAGACTTATTTTCATTTTTTTTTTGAGGAAGGATGTGGAGGCATCTTTTAAAATCTGCTCTGCATCTTATAAATGAGAAAATTGAAATAGAGTGTTTCTCTTTTTTTAAATAGGTTTTCTAAGTTTCACAGTGGCACAGCCCTTTGGCTATTCTGTTGACGTCTGTTCCGAAGTCTCATTCTAGTACTAGATTATCACATGTCCCAAAATGAGCATGAGCCCTGGAACGTTTTTCCTTTTTCTTACTCTCTCTCCAGTTAATGGGTAATCAATCCTGTCTTTTTATATGGGATTAACAATAGTAGTGGCAGCAATAATAGCAATAGATGTCTCCCATTATAACAATTTAGTATTAGCAGGTATGAAAAAGCAGTAGATGGGATGAGAAAATCACAAAGTAATGATAACGCATATCAGTTTATACTTTATAGTATATACAATTTGGCTTACTCCTCAAAACCTATGACATAAGCAGCGAAATTTGTATTCTTTCCATGCTAAAGAAATAGAGTAAGGGCTCAGAGATGATAAATAGGGTATGCAGGCTTCCACAGACAGTAAATGGCAGAGTTGTATTAACAATCCGAACATCTTTACTCTGCTGTGACTTTGCACTGGGTCAGTATCAAATTGTCTAATTCAGAAGCTAAATTCAGTTTCAATAGACAGGTGACACAAGTCTGGACCAGTTTGAGACTCAAGGGCTCTGAATCCCTTTCTCTACCACAGATAGCCTGATTTAGCATGACCTCATAACTAAGCATGAGCTCTAGAGGTGTCCAGACCTGGCTTATAGCTCCATTACTCCACTTATTAGCTCAATGAGCTTTAGCAAGTTCATTTCTCTAAGCCTCAGTTTCCTCATTTGTAAAACAATGATTGTTATGAAACTTACATACCATAACAAATGTAAAATTCTTGGCCACAATATATGTGTTGCATAAATCATTGCTACTAGCATTTTACATTATGCTGATTTCTCTTCTCCCAGTAATGCTCAGCAACTGATAATATGTATATAAGAGTTTCTTGGAGGAAAGAAAATGAAAACCGATATAAGTTTCATTACACACAAAATGTTGAACACACATGGAAACATTTCCTCTGGGCACTTACATTCTACCTCTTGGACACCTTAGACTTATTTAGGGTCCTTGAATTCAGATGTACATGAAACATTTCTTAGAACTGGATAAACAATATGTTGTATATAGCTATGTGACCCCATCTTTTTAATCTCTAGGTTTTTGATCTCATAATAAAATTTAAAATTTACTAAAAAATGTACTGAATTCTAAGTTTTCTTGATCAGCACATGGTTATAAGTATCATTATGGTTATAGATGAAGTAGGAAGGCATTGCTTTGTGAAAATAGTTGACATTATTCAAAAGGGATAGGAATCAATGTTGCTTCCAAACCTCAATCAACATGAATTTGTACATATCTCTAGATCAGGTGGTCCAATTTGATATGGATTTTTACAGGGTAGAGGATTCCTTTTCATTTATGGATTGGATCTATTTCCCACAACTAAATATGTACCAACAACTAAATCATGATAATATTTATTTAAGTAATTGTCATTAATTTCTTTTTTAAGTTAATTCATTTGGGAGAGAGAGAGAATGTGTACACATGAGCATAGAAGGGGCAGAGAGGTGGGAGAAAGAGAATCCCAAGCAAGCTCCACACTCTCAGTGCAGAGCCCAATGTGAGGCTCAATCTCATGAACTGTGAGATCATGACTTGAGCCTAAATCAAGAGTCAGACACTTAACCTACTGAGCCACCTAGGCACCCCCTTCATTAACAATTAATGCTCTTCTTTTTCCTTGTCTCCTTTTAATTTTGTTATCATCCAAAATTGTAGGAGTGATATTCAGTAGTAACAAATACATAGGTAATAAACTCACTTGTAACTCCAAGGGATTCATTGAAAGACACCCCAAAATCTTTATATTAGGTGGTGATGAGTTCAGCAACATTCTAGTATGCATAAATTTGGAATATTTTTGTATCATTTAGCATGCTCTCAGTTAAAAGTAATAGAAAACTCAAAGTGGGGGCACCTGGGTGGCTCAGTCGGGTAAGCATCCGACTTCAGCTCAGTTCATGATCTCTTGGTTTGTGGGTTCAAGCCCCACATCGGGCTCTATGCTGGCAGCTCTGAGCCTGGAGCCTGCTTTAGATTCTGTGTCTACCTCTCACTCTGCTCTTTCCCTGAAATAAATAAACATTAAAAAGCATCATCTCTCAGAAATACATAAACATTTAAAAACAAATTTAAAAAAAGAAAATTGAAAAGGGATGAAACATTAGGGAAATTATTTACCTGCATAGATGTAAATTCAGAAGTAAGGTGCACTTCAGAGGAGGCAATATCCAATGGTTCTGATTGAATTCCCCTACAGTTCTCTCATCTCTGTCCAACTCAGGGTGCGATCTTTGGTATGAATCAGGATGGCTTCAGAAGATACAAACCCTGAAACAACAAATGACCACAGACATGAGAATAAAAAGTAGCTTTCAGAACTTTCTCATGAAAGAAAATTTCCTGAATTCCCCAGCAAGCTCCCATTTATGTGTCTTTGGTTAAAACTGGGTTGCATACCCACTTGTGTAGCAATGCTTGAGGTAGTAGAGTTGTGGAATTGTGGCCACTTAAGATCAGTTTTACCCATGGGGTAGTTGGCTGTATAGTAAAAAGGTGATAAATAGAATAAAATTGGGATTCTCTTGGGGAGGAAAAGTGGAGAACAACGTATTTCTGTATAGGCAAGTATCAGCATCGTCTGCCTCTTCCATTATCTACCCATTTATTTTTCAAAGATGTATTAACTGAATTTTAAGAGCCTAAAGCACAAATACTCCTGATAGGCCCTTGGGAAAAAAAGTACAAGTATTTTAAGTATTAAATTAATTGGCTTCAGCAATGAAAGTCTTACACTGTTGGCAAGCATCCAGGTCACATGGCATGGACAAGATTAAACTTTAAGTATAATGGCTGGGATAAGTCCAAGTATAGGAAAACAGGCCTGTGCAAATATGTTTCATGCACATATAATGGTGCATATTGCCTCTTAAAAATGTGAACCAGAAGATTTCATGCAAACTAATATTAAACAAGAAAAATGAGGTTTCTCATGGAAAGCACTCAGCTCTGGGATAGGCATGCAGGAGTGGTATGGTATTAATAGTTCTATAATGCGTTATGACTGTGATCTACAGATTGATTTCAGCCAGTGATGAGTCCATAACCCAATAACAACAATGAACTTCACTGGAAATGAGATTTTACTTACAAGTAGATTTATATACAACTGGTAGTGTTCACCACATTTTTAAAAAATGAAAAATTAGAATTTTCAGAGCTGTCATGGCTCCAAGAGCAAAATAGAGCCTTTCAATAAATGGTATTTTGAACACTTATGACTGCATCAAAGTAGGAAATATTCTTTTTATTTTAGGATTTCTTTTCATTCACTGCACTATGGTTGTTCTTGATGTGCTTTTAAATCTATATCCCAAAGAAGCAATTGGATTTTTCTCTAAAACTAATGTTAGTTTGAAAGATGAGTATTTATATTAATTGATTATTTAGATATTTATAGAATAGGTAGCATATGCTCAGAAAGCATTAGAATGAATAATTCCTGTTCTCAAAGAATTTAGAATCTAGTTGAGGGCGTCAATACAAAAAATATTTAAAAAACAATTAGTAAACAATAAAAAATAGCATTTGATTAACCACTAAATTTTGACTTAGGACATATTGATGTAGAAACGACCAGATGAGGAAAATCATGTGCTTCAGAAAAATTACAGAATCTTTACCATCACATTAACAGCTATTGAACACTCACCATGTACCCAGTATATTTAATAATATATCATTTAATCTCACAAAACCTCTATAAATTCCAATCATTAGCATTGATACTATACAGAGAAATTGAGGCTTTGAGAGATTGGTTTGACCAAAGTTGACAAGTTGGTGAAAAGCAGGATTAGTCATTGATCTCATATAGTCAGATCCTATAGTGTTACTGTTTTATTCTGCCTTCCTGGAATAAAACCAACTTGAGAAACACTTTGCAGATTTAGCAGTCCTTAATCAAGAAGAACAGAGAAGGGTATTTTTGGAAGGGGTGCCAGCCTGAGTGAAGGTATAGTCGCCAAAGTGTCCATAGTATATACTGAGACCCTTAAAGCAACTGCCAAGATTGAGTCCAGAGTTTGGACAAGGTCAAAGTGAAAGAAAAGATTGCATCAGGGGCTCAGTTGGTTAAATGTCCAACTTCAGCTCAGGTCATGATCTCATGGTTTGTGGATTCAAGCCCTGTACTGGGCTCTGTGCTGACAGCTCAGAGCCTGGAGCCTGCTTGGGATTCTGTGTCTCCCTCTCTCTCTGCACCTCCCCTGTTTATCCTCTCTCTCTCTCTCTCTCTCTCTCTCTCTCTCTCTCGCACTCTCTCTCTCTCTCTCTCTCAAATAAACATTAGAATTCTTTTTAAAAAAAGATTGCACCAATCCAGTGGAGTTGAACGATAGAGATAGAGATTAATAAAGGCATTGAGGAGTTTTACAAAACAATTGCTCAGTAGAAAATAACTGTTTAAACTCATCTCTTCCTTTTCTCGTGCTCAGCTGCATCTTCAAACTCCAGAGGACTTGAAGTGCATCACTGGAGACCACCCAACATCTTTCAGACACTTAGATTAAACACAAAAGTGGAGAGGTGTCCTTAATAGCTCAAAGGTTAATACTTTTCAAATCCTGGGTCAGACTACCCCAGGGAGAAAGCGAGAGACATTCTGGTGACCTGGAAATCCCAAAGCCCCAGGTGACCTCTCAGGGCTGTTCTTGCACATTCCACACATTGTGCAGCCTAGCATTGCCATGGCAGCTTGAAACGGAATGCAGACGAACACCGTGTCAGAGGTAAAATTCTCCTCCTAATGTGAATGAAAGTAGCTCCAAAATTGAAATAGCTCTTACATGTGTGTTTATAAATATGTGAGTAATCAATCTCTGGCAGAAAATATAAAAACTGGTCATCGTGATTGGCTCTGGGAAGTATAGCTGGGTGTTCAGAGGACTTCCAAAGAGAGAACACTTACTTTCCGTGACCAACCCTATGTCTTTTCAATTTAGAAGGCTATACATGTTTTGTTAGCTACTCAAAAATATGTGCATTACAAATGACTTCACATTCTAGTGGCCTTTTTGCCTGTGTCATAATGCATTCAGAGCATAACTGCCTGTTAGTTTTTGCCAAAGCATGGTTCCCCTATCACATCCTACCTCTAGTCCAAAACTTTTAAAGCTTGCCCATCATTAATAATAGCTAGTTTATAAGGTTCATAATAATTGACTTACTGATATAGTTTGTATTTCACACCACATTTTGAAATAGGTTATACCTCATATGACAAGTAGTAAAATGGCATGTAGTGAATTTAAAAGGTTTGTTCAGGTCCACACCACCAACTGGCAGTACTGCGGGGACTTCAGCATGGGATATCTGCCCCTTTCTGTGATATTTTGCTGCCTCTCATGCATTGCTCATTAAATTAGATCAGGCTCTTTATCCTGCCTTTGGTCTATTACCTCCTTTAGAAGTTTTCTCATACAAATCCTCAACACTTACCCTTTGTTCCTAACCTACCTGAATACTAGTTCTTGAAATACCTCTCTCCTTTCTATCACTGTGCCTCTTCTGTGTCCTGTCTTCCCCCTGAGTATGTCTCCCTACTTCATTCATCACTCAGGAAAATCTCCCGTGGCTAACCACAAATGGTCCTCTTTAATGCAATTTCCTCCGATTCTTCCAATGTTCCAATGTTTCCATTTCCAGTGTTATCTTTGTACCACTCATAAAAGTACATGTTAATCTTAAATTATAGTTGAATAGGCTGTCTTACCCTGAGTGCAAAGCTGTAAACTCTGGCAACAAAGACGTAGCTATCTATGTTCATATTTTCCAAATATCTAGCAAACTATGTTTCTCTTATTAAGGGCTCAAAACCATTTATTTAATTCAGTTTGAGTTGATCTTCTGGGACACCTGAGGTGCACTATAAGGTGAAATGAATTTTGATGAGAACCCAGAAACTGATTTTACAACTGAGATCACAAACTTGTATTTTGTGTCACTCTCTGAAATATAGGTGTAATTTGTTAGCACAGGGTTTGTTCTTTTTGTGATTTAGTTTTTAATTTGAATTATTTGTCATCATTTAAATCAGAAAATTCCAGGGGCACCAGAGTGTCTCAGTCAGTTAAGCGTCTGACTCTTGATTCCGGCTCAGATCATGATCCCACGATTCATGGGTTTGAGCCCCACGTCAGGCTCTGTGATGACAGTACAGAACCTGCTTGAGATTCTCTCTCACCTTCTCTCTCTGCCTCTCCCCCACTTGCTCTCTTTGTCAAAATAAATAAACTAAAAAAATCAAATCAGATGATTTTATGTAAAATTATGGATTCCTAGGTTTTTTTGAAAATGGGAAAATCGAACGACACTGAGCCTGCCCTACCATGTGACAAAGTTGGCTGCAGTTGGTAATACCTGTCTGCTTTTAATGAGGCACATCCTGCCCACCTGTGGGCTGTGGCTGGCTACACTGATTTGTAATATCTGTTGGATCCTATACATTTACATATGCAATTCCTACTAGAAATGTTGATCCTTTATCTTTCAGGAGGAAAAAAAAAAAAAAAAACTTCCCAAGTTCATCTTCTCTTCCCAGAGATTATGCCCAGTTTACCAATGGCCTGGTGAAAGCAATTTTTTCAATCAACTTTGAAAGAGTAACTCACCCTCTTCATGCAGGAAACCTTAAGCAGAAGCAAAGCCGCTTGTTACATTCAGGAATGTTAATAGAAACACAGGGAAATTCTATACACAGAAAGAAAACCGCCATCTGAACCACAGGATTTCACATTCAGACCTTGCCAGTGAAGCTACCTACTAGGGTTGCACTAGGGGGAAATGGGATAGAATGTAGTGAAGGTGACAGAAGGGATCTAAACAAGGACGATGCAATCCAGTGCTTTAATTACTTCTATGACATTCCTACCAAGTTGATTTCTAAAATCTTCAGCTCTCCAACGAGGGCGAGCCCATTTTAATTTTCACAGTTTGTACATGAGATAATGCACAAGCATTGTCTCTCTTGTATAAGGAAAGATGACCTGAAAGTGACTATAACTTCCCCCATTGGTCCTTCATTTCCTCTCTGGAATAACAAGAATCAGAGGAGAAAGCCTTTATATAAGGACTATGATATTGTTACCTCAAAGTCTTCTGTTCTTCAGGTGAAATACCTAAGGTTTCTGGTTAGCAGTGCTCTCATAATCACTAGTTAAGTCTTCTTTGGTTGTTTACATTCCATCAAGATTTTTGGCAACCCCTAATATCCAAAATCTATAAGGAACTCACCAAACTCCACACCCGAAAAACAAACAACCCAGTGAAGAAATGGGCAGAAGATATGAACAGACACTTCTCCAAAGAGGACATCCAGATGGCCAACAGACACATGAAACGATGCTCAGCATCCCTCCTCATCAGGGAAATACAAATCAAAACCACACTGAGATAGCACCTCACGCCCGTCAGAGTGGCTACAATGAGCACATCAGAGAACTCTAGATGCTGGCGACGATGTGGAGAAACAGGCACCCTCCTACACTGTTGGTGGGAATGTAAACTGGTACAGCCCCTCTGGAAAACAGTGTGGAGGTTCCTCAAAAAAATTAACAGTAGAACTCCCCTATGACCCAGCAATAGCACTGCTAGGAATTTACCCAAGGATACAGAAATGCTGATGCATGGGAGCACATGTACCCCAATGTTCATAGCCGCACTCTCAACAATAGCTAAAACATGGAAAGAGCCTAAGTGTCCATCAATGGACGAATGGATCAAGAAGATGTGGTTTATCTATACCATGGAATACTACATGGCAATGAGAAACAGTGAAATCTGGCCATGTGTAGCAACATGGATGGACCTTGAGGGTGTAATGCTGAGTGAAATAAGTCAGGCAGAGAAGGACAAATATCATATGTTTGCATGTATAGGAGGATTATGAGGAACTTAACAGAGGGCCATGGGGGAGAACAAGGGGGGAAATAGTGGGGGAGAGGGAGAGAGACAAACCATGGAGACTCTTGAATGCTGAGAACAAACTGAGTACTGATGGATGTGGGGGGGAGGGGTGAGATGGGCTTGGAGGAGGGCACTTGTGGGGATGAGCACTGGGTATTATATGGAAACCAACTTGACAATAAACTATTTGTAAAAAAAAAAAATTAATTAAAAAAAGGAAAAAAAATAAAAATTTTGGCAACCTAAACTAGACGTAGCATTGCAGGTATTGTTTGGTCCAACAAAGCAGAGCAGAACTGTATTGAATCACTTCATTAGTATAACTTTATTTATGCATCCTCAAAGTTTAATTAGTTGTTTTGGCATCTGTAAATCTCTGTTGATTCACATTGTGATTGCAGTCAACTGGAACCCCCAAGTTCTGCTAAAGCTCATCTTCATCATCATGTGATTCCAGTTGAATCTTTGGGCTCATACTTATCCTCGTTGAATCTCAACATGTTTATATTGGCCCACTTTTTCAACCGTCACAGTCTTTTGGGATTTTACTTGAGAATTCTCCCTTCTTGATTTCTGTCTCTGTGAATGTGATGTGTATGTAGTTAAATCTTTCCTCCAGGCTACTAGAAAACAAGCAGAATGGGAAAAGACCTGACTTAAGTCCTCCTTCTTGGTTTCCAGAGTAAAGCTGGTACCTGAATATTTTTTTAAGAATAGTAATTTGCTTGTCACTGATCTAGCCAACCCTATTGGTAGTTATCTCATCTTGTCTCCAAGGTTCTGGGAAAAGAATGGTGGGATTCCTCACATGCACATCCATACACACAAACACGCATTTTCTTTGGGAGAGGATTCATAGCTTCCATGGGTTTTCAAAAATTTTCCTAGCATTTAAAAAGAATAAGGCCATTAACTTAGTAAATTATCCTGATATGTAATACATAAAAATAATTCAATTTTTTAATCTTTAGTGATCCTTATTTACTGAGTGCCTATTATGTCCCAGGAATGCTCTAGAGATTGAGGGTATAGTCATGAACAAATAGACCAAGACTCTGCCTCATGGAGTTTATATTCTAATAAGGCAGAACACTAGAGTACAATGACCATGATTAATGAAGAAATAGGCAGTATTTTTAATAGCAAAAAGTGCTAGGGAACAAAAATAAAGCAGAGAGAAGGGATATGAAGTGTTGGGTGAGAAGGGCACCTCCCTGAGAACATGACATTTGTATAAAGACCTATAAGAACTAAGGTAACTTGGGGGAGAAGGTCCCAGGTAGAGATAAGAGCAAGTGCAAGACACCTAGACAGCACGATTCTTAGTCTACCCAATGCTGTGACAGGGTGAGCCAAGGCAAGTGGGTGGAGATGAGTTAAGGGAGAAATGTGAACAAGGATGCTAAAATGGCTCTCCAATGGGAACGGGGAAATGGTTGCCCCCTCAAAGTGCACTTGGAAATGTTGGGGTAACATTTTTGGTTGTCACAATGACTCTGGGACTCTACTGGCACTTAGGCAAAATATTTATATCGAGACTTTGTAATCTCCAAGACATTTTGTACGGTGAAAAACTGTTTTGCACAAAATGCCAAGATCATCCTCCTTAAGAGACTATTTAGCCATTTGTATAAATCCTGGACTTTACTCTGAATGATGAGAAGCCATTAGAGACCTCAGCGCAGAAGAGTGAATGGTCTAATTTATATTTATCAATTCTCAGCCTTGCCATTGTGTGGTAGGGAAAGGACACCAATGTAAAGCAGAGCCCAGTTAAGAAGTTGTCACAATAATTCATGCAGGAGATGATGATAGCTGAACAAGGTGGTGGGACAGAGGAAATAAGAGCTGGCTGGATTCTGATTAAATACTTAAGATAAAGTCAGTAGGTATTGCTAATGCATTAGAGCAGAGTGCGAGGGAAAGAGAGGAATAGAGGGTGAATCTAAGATTTTAGATCTGATCATTTGTATCCATCATTTGGAACCAGAATTGTCATCTGTGGTTGTGTCAGGAAACACAGGGGGACAGCAATTATGGTTCAAGGCAGAGGAATTAGGAAGACTGCATCAGATGCTACTTAGGTTGTTAGATGTCCATAAGGATACATGTTGTATATAAGGATACATATGCAAGTAAAAGATATGGAACGTATGTAGACATAGTTACACAGAGTTGGAGACATGGATATGAGTATTGATGTAGACAAAATAGAGAGATTCAGAAATGCAGAAAAAATCTAACAGAGACCAAAAATGTTAAATTAACTATCTCTGGTTTTTTACTTCATTGATATTTTTTTCTTACGTGAGTTTTCTAACTTATTTACATTAAACATGTATTAATTTTATGAAATGTAAAAATTTTCAATACCTACAACATCACTTTATAAAGCTCACTTGATAGAGCTTTGATTTGATTTCTCTTCTTATAAACTCTCTTCTCTCTCTCTGCAAGTGCTTATTTATCAGGTACCAACTGACACCCCACTGATGGATGCCACTTTTAGGGATTTTAAATCTCAGCTTTGCTGTATGCTGGTCATTATAACCATGCAATATATTTCCAGACCCCCAGGATTTTCATTCCATGGAGAAATGGCGGAATTGTTAGCAGCTGGATCCCCTTTGAAAGAATGAGGCACACATATTTACTGAGGCTTTGGGGGATTGTAGGAGGAAAGAAACAATTGTCACTTGGGTCCCTTTTCCTGGCAGCACCTCAAAGGTTACCAAGTGAGAACAGCAGTGCCCAGCTGCCTGAAAAGCAAAGAAAGAGTGAAATTTAAAACTTGAATTGCCTCTCTCTTCTCATTATGTATTATTTGTCAATCATGGATAAAAAGTGGTTTTTGCCCTCCAGCTGCTAGCCCTGGGGTGCATATATCACTCAGTGGTACCACTTTTCTGTGGAACATTGCAAGAAAAAGTCAGTGATTACACTTTTCTTTCTTTGTCTTATTTATTCTGCACTTTTAACCCAATGGTTTAAACTAAGAAGGCAAGCCTTTGGGGAAAAATGTATACCTTGTTTTTTATAGTGATAGACATCTTAGATATTGAAATAATGTATATTAGAACACATATGAGGAACCCTTTCCCTCTTTCCGACTGGAAGCAAAATGTCTGAGGTTCTGCGGATTGTTGCAGCCTCATGGATGAGGGACATTGTATTCCTTTGTACTGGGCCTTGCAGAAGAACAATAAAACACACATTACCACTTCGTATGAAATGCAGACCTTTAAAATTAGATTCATTTTGATGCCTGCCTTTCAAACTTATTTTACAACATCAAAACACATTGCCTTCATTTGTACATTTTATTCATGTGACATAGAAAGTGCTTTTTAATTTTTTTTGAGCACCATTTTAGGACCTAAGTAACTTTTTATGGTACTACAAAGGGAAGTGAAGACAGAGAGTTCAGGTATGTTTTAGCTGATGTAATAAATATACATTAAACCATATTGCACATGACTTTCTGTCTAATGCTTCTTCTAAACAAAGTCCCAAAGCATTGCCTCAGTTATTCAAGCAGATTCAAATAGAAATCTCTTTAGCATCTGTTTGGTTCTAAAGTTTGCATCTCTAGTTTTTATAAAAGAGAAAAGTCCCAAGAGAGTCAATGCTGAACTTTCTTAAGATTTTTTTAACCAAGAAAGTGCACTAAAAGCACTAGCCGTCATGGCTTTTATTCTTTTGTAAGTCGAATTTGACTCACAATTCAAAATTGTGATAGATGGATGCATTGTATGGGTGAATCAAACTGCTTCATAATTGATCATCTGCAATAAAGCAAATCCTGTTGAAGTAAGATAAGATATACTCTCTCCTGTTTTTATTTTTTCCATAATTCCATTTAGGAACAGAAGTTGATAGGAGCTGGAAAAATCCAATAATGGGAGCTCAGGCAAGTCAAACTTCTCCTTTCATGCTCCAGTTTACGTGGAAATATGGGGTGATCACATAGTGAGGCAGTCCAGTAGTTTGGGCTCCCCTATTTCTTCAAGCTTCTTATTTTCTGTGGGCATGATAGGCACCCTGCAGTAAGCTCAGGATCATATGGAAATAAAACCACTGAGAGAGAACTGGTGGAAGGCACTGAGCAGGCTAGGCTTCTGGCTAATGCTGTTCCATGCCATGCCATTCCATATGGTTTCCATCTGAAGGACTGAGGCATGTCTGTCTGTACCTATGAATGCATGTTTGCAGACCACCACATCAGCTGGTTCTGATTTATTCCTAACTTTCTCCAGGCTCCCTTGAAGTGAACTTTGGTGAACCTTGTACAAGTTCAGTGTTCTTAACCAAACCTGAAATTCCAGAAGTCATGTCTGGGATTCAATTTCAAAATGAGGACGTGTCTTTCTAAGTTTCCAACTGTTGTTGATTATTTGGCTCCGGAATCTATTGTGTTTAATGTTGTGCATTCCTGAACCATTAGATAATGTAAGAGAATGGCAACTTAGAGAACGAGCATCACAGGGTGCTTTGGTTGCAGAACACCTTAAATTTCAGTCTGTCTCATCAAAGAGTTTCCAAATATATGAGGATTCTGTGGTGGTCCTTGGCAACAAGCATCTATTAGCCGCTTTTAACATTTCTCTATCACCTCACCCTCCCTGACTTACCTAGCAAAACTGAACTGAACACTTCTCTTGCTTGGTAAGTCTGAGCTCCCAATTCTATGCCATTGTTTTTCTGTCCTTTGCCTAGGATAGCCTTTTCCTTTTATCACATGTTTATACCTCACTAATCATGAGACCCCATTTACAGCCTCTTCATCCACAGAGCCTGTCTTGACTCTGTCAGCTGGAAATAATTCCTTCTTTATCTGAACTCCCTTAACCCTTGTTGAGTGACATCTTCACAGTCATGTTATATGTATATTATCACCTATGCTCAACCGTAAGTTGCTTGAGGGCAGAACTAATTCATCTTTCTATCACCCAATTGTTAGAAAGATGATAGAGTTACTCAAATAATATTTGCTGAAAGAATAATGAGTGAAAGGATGGATGAGTATTTATTATATCCAAACATAAAGTGGCATAAGGACTTGCAAATAACCTATAAGTGAAAGAAAGCATTTAAGGGGGAAAGAAACATTCAGGGCTCTTAGACTCTTGTGTACTGTCTATTTAATGCCAACCTCACCATCACTGTGAGCCCAGGAGGGCAAGCACTTCTTTGTCCTCATCCACTGTGACATCCCCAACCTCTTAGCATGGTAACTGGCACATAACACACAATAAATGCTTGTTGGGAGAATAATATATTTAAAAAGCAAGGACTCTGTCTACAGTTTAAGGCTTTGGCTAAAAAGAGAAATTTTAGACACATCAGAAGGAGAAGATAAGATAGAAAATAAAACCAAAAAGGCTAAAGCATTTTAAGGAAAATCACTAAATATGGTTTCTCAGTTTCTACCTATGTGACCTTATCTGAACCTCCTGGAGCTTTGAGTTTTTCTGTATAATGTCAAGTTGATGAGACAGCCACAAGTGATAATCTGTATAAATTTAACCACTGTCTCATTAGCCCAGAACAGATTATAAAAACTGATACTGGCTCTTGAGGGTATCAAGTAGCTCCTAAGCTTGATAAGATCCAAGTCTTTGGAGGACAGATTAGCATCAGAACCAGTGGAGATTTTTAATCACATTAAAACAAGATAACATGTTATCTGAGAGAAAATTAATCCTCACTTCTAAACTATGTTATTTATGCAACTTGACACATGAGAATTCTTTTAAATAGTTATCAGGTCCATTGCATTTCATAGGCTTTATTGCCTTGATATCTAAATATGCTTATGAGTATTCAAATAATTTTTGATTAAGAGAGCTAGCAATTTTATGATTATTTCTTTTTTCATAAAACAAGTAATACAGCCAAACACCTAAAGAAAGCATATTAATATCGTATTTCCAATTAGAACTCTGGTTTTGAACACCTGGTACCTAAAACTGACAACGTAAACAAATTTATTTAGTTCTGCACTTACAATTTAATATTAGCTGGAAGAGCTCTGCAGAAAATTACACAGCTCTGCTCATTCATAAAAGGATGAAGAAAGGCTGATGCACATTTGAAGAAACTTTGTAAAACAAGTAATTGCTTGTTTCAAAATTCCTCACATTTCCAGACATTTCTTATGATTTTTGAAGACATCATATCCTATTTCAAAATATACATAAAGTTCATTTTTAGAGGTAGCCATTCACACCTTTTTCTACAAATGACTTTAAAGGGAATCCTCACTCATATGACTCCATTAGGAGAGGAAGTTTACCTTTACTTAACAAACCTTATATACCTGGTTAATGAAAATAAAAGGTATAAATAAAATTATAAGCAAAGAGTTTGAGATGTCACAATAACTCACATACCTTCAAAAACATAATAAACTGTGCATACATCGATTAGATAGCCAGGAAACATTTCTCAATCACTAATATTAAATAAGGCAAGCACAGTCAAAGCTGTTTCAATCCAGTTACATGAAAATTACCATTATTATATTATTACCAAGATACACCCAGTTAATTACCAGTGATTCTTATTCATTTACTATAAAGAAAGATGATCCCCAAAGACTTCTTTATAACTTGGTCTATTACTGTTTATAATTTTAGCTATGATAGCATTCAAATTCTGGTGAAGTCACTTGTAGTATATTAATATCACTGAATTAAATGACAGATTTACAACATCAAGCACCAAAAGGTGAGAGTAAAAAATAAATTCATTTAGTTCTGCCACTTATTTTACTTTAAGATGTTCTGTAATTCTAGTATTTTGTGTGTGATATGCCTTCTAGCAAACTAGTCATAGGATGAATTCTAATCTCCATATCCAAACTGTAATGGCTTGTGTAATTGCATTTCAGTTGGATTACTACATTGAAATAACTTTAGAATTTTGATAAGGAACACATTCACTCAATATTTTGGGTTATTTTTAATTTTCCATTTGAACACACAAAGTGACTATCTCAATAATGAGTTCCAGTTTAACCATAGTTTCCAAACTCATAAAGTGGGCAGAAAAGCCATTCCCACCCTCTTCCCCACTCCATTTTACATATGGGAAATTTGAGATTCAGAGAGTCTAAGTTCATCAAGATCATACAGTTGGTAAGAAGAAGACTCAGAGAGCCAGAGAAGGCAGAAAAGGATTTGCCTGCAAAAATTAATGGAATTCTATGCATTCAGGTCAGCCAGAACCACTGGCTTTCCATTTCCTCTATTTTTTTTCTAAGAACCCTGACATGCTTTCCTATGGGTTAACCTAATCTGTTTCTACTTTACTCATATGGTAGCATGTCTTCTATATGTGATGATTTTTTTCTAGTTAGATTTCTATTTTCCATCAATCTTGAATTCGAGTGCTGGTGTCTTTACAGAGTTTTGTTTTGTTTTGTTTTGTTTAGATTGTTAGTCCAAGGTACTATAGGTTTTTCTTCCTTTCAAAGTATACTGTGCGTAAGAGAAATCCAAAGAGCAGAAATAAAATTCAGGCAAGTCAAAAACATATCTCAGGAAAAAATTTCTTTGTGTACTGTCATTTAAAAAATATTCACTTGATTGCTCCTGTGTATCTGACGATGACCAAAAAAATCACTACCTCATATAGAAGACCTAGAGTAACCCAATTGATGACGACCTTGTACATAGTATGTACTTAATAAAAAGCAAGAAGTTTTGCTTACTTATTTCAGAGAGAGTGGGTAACACTGAGGTAATTATGGAAGGTTAATAGAGAAAGGGACAATTGAAATAGCCACTGAAGATGAAAATGAATCAGCAAACAAAGGCAAAGAAGGGAAATCCAGGCAAAGAAAAGAGTTGCCGCTTTTAAGGGTCCGTCCCCTTCTGGCAGAATACGATGTGTCCCACAGTGTAGAATTTTTCATTGCATGCTCAGTTTTGCTTAACTTTTCTTTTTGAAACACAAGTTTTTATCAGCTTTTGTATGACCTGTCTCCTCTCAGTTGGCTTAATAAAGGAGCCAGTCTGTCTTACACTTTGACATGAGCAATATATCTCTCAGTATATTCATGGAGGATTCCTGTGTTACACACCATTGTTCAACCCAAAGTCTGGTACCTTCCAGTGATCAGTATCTCCTTTAGGCATTTCTCTTTCAAATATGCCTCGTCCTCCTGGACAGGGCTTAAAAACACTGGTGGGAAATCATAGGGTATCGTTCAGGGATATCCAACAGTTGAAAATGGCTGGAAAAAATGGAGGTTTGGGGAAAAATCAGCAAATACTAAAAACAGAAGAATAAAAACAAGAACAAAAAGAACAATAATACTTTGTAAGCATTGAGCAGTGGCTGTCTACCAGATACCACATCAAGTATATTTGCATTATTAATTTAATCCTCACAACAATTCTTTGAAGTAGATGTTACTAGCCCTATTTTAAAAATGAAGTGATTTTAGTTCAGAGAGTTTAAGTAATTCCCTAAAATCATACAACTGGTGAAGGAATACTTCCACCCACACTCTAAAACCTCCACTTTGAAGTTATATGCATCCCAAATGCAGGTTGAGTTGGCTTGCCAACCTCCATTTTATGCCTCCGTCACTAAAAATCTGAACTTGATCTTGATGAGGTGAGCCACCGAAGGTTTTTAAGCAGGGATGCATTTCAACTTGATCTTAAAAAGATCATTCTGGGGATATAGGCTAGAATGGAGAGAATGGATAGAGTTCAAAGACCATGTCATGACCCCATCATGAGAAGATGAGGCCCTTAACTTGTATGGTGACAGTAGCAAAAGGAGGAGACAAGAGTATTTGAGAAGAACATTACCATGAGTGTGGGTGAGGGAGGTGAGATAGGAGGGATTCTAAAGTCTCTGGCCTGGTTGGCTATTGGTGGCTGCTAAGAGTATCAGCAAAGAAAGGGAGGGATCACAGGAGGAGCTGGTTTAAGAGACAAAGTACCAAGTCCTATTACAGCCCAACACTGGACACAGTTTGCACTGTGATCAAGCTTTCTTATGTCCAGATTGATCTCCCAAGTTAATTTTGTAGCTGATTTTTTTTAAAGTAACCTACTTGGAAATCTGTCAAAGACTATAAAATACTTGAAGACTAAGAATATATGGACTGTCTGTTCTGATGAGTCCGTCTTAACATCCCTTTCCTACTCTATTTTCTAGAATATTTGTATGCACCATGAAGAGAATCCACTGTTGTCTTCCAAATCAGCATCCAGACCTTACAGGAAAAGAGCCCACCCAGCAGGTTTTTAATTGCCTCTATATTTAACCAGCCAAAGAGCCTTGTTATCTTCTTTCTCTTCTTTTTTTTTTTTTCCTTTTTTTTCTTTTTTTCCTTAATGCCATGACTCATCAGACCACCAGGTAAAAGGCTCAAGGTCAGCAAGCCAGCAGCCAGGAAAGCACAGAAAGGATAGACAATGACTTCTAAAGTTTTTAATTTCAAAAAGGTTTTGTAACTTGTTTTTGCTGTGCAGCAAGCAACTTTTGAGTAGTCCAATTTATTGAGATAACCCAAAGCTGAAACAGTTGAGATTCAGCCTAATATGAAAATATGATTGGTTTTCCATGCTAAGAAAAACAGAGCTAGTGACATTTCCTCAGAGCCAAATATTTCATCACATGAACTAAAGCCTCTGTCTTAGTTGTAGGTCATGTGTCAACAAGATGGTTGTTTATTTTTTTAACCATGTGTCACATGACTCAACTGCATCATCTATAATATTGTTCTGGAGTAAACCAGACATCCAGGACCCTCTCTCAAACACAAATACTGAGGGCAAGTCAAATGGGCAGCTGTTCTGTGTTTCTGAGTGTGCTGTTGTAAATTAAATGTCTCATTCTTTTGGGAGCTGGGGAGGAGGTGACCTAACCCAGTAGAAGCTCGGAAGTGAGAGTGTTTCTGGGGGTGGCTGAACTATGTAACCTTTAAGGTCTGCCCTCCAATTCTGTCTCTGGTAGTCAATAAATGTACTTCAGGAGTGTTAGGCACTCAGGGCAAGCTTCGTGGGAGGTTTATTTGAAAGGAAAAAAAAGATTAGTCTGCAAGTAGGTGGATATGATGAAAGGTTTTTTTTTTTTACATCATCCTCCACAGAAAGAACTTTTAAGTAGCTAGTTCAATTGTAGATGTCTATTATGCTGCATATTATGAGAAAAAAGGAAGTTCATCTGCTTGAGCCAAGTCCAGATTCAGTGGAGGGTGCTTAAAGAGCCTTAACAGGCAGAGATCAAGTTGATTCTATTACTTTGTGTGAATTTAGCTAAGAAGAATATCATTAAGCAAGCCCTACTTTCTGTTGTTAAAAAAAAAAAAAAAAAAGTGGGGATAATTAAAGGAAACTTGGAACCTGATATACAAACTGTTACTTCAGGATTGCTCTCAAATTTTCTCGTGAAGGATGGATCTTAATTTTTAGTCTAAACTTTTAATCCTTAAATTATACACTGAGATAGTTTTTCTGTGTACTAAATGGTATCATTCAGTTAGCATTCAACAATTCTTAATAAAAAATCATATAATCATCTCAGTACATGCAGAAAAAGCATCTGATAAGATAATAAGATTCAAAACCCTTTCATGATAAAAATCCTCAACAAATTAGGAACAGAAGGAAACTACCTCACCATATTAAAAGTCATTATGAAAAGCCCATACACAACAGTATCATACACAACAGTAAAATGCCAAAAGCTTTTCTTCTAAGATCAGGAACAATACAAGAATGCTCACTATTGCTGCTTCTATGCAACATAATACAGGAAGTCCTATGCAGGTCAATCAGGCAAATAAAAAAAGAGAAGAAAAGAAAAAAGAAACATTAATTGGAAAGGAAGAAGTCAAATTGTCTGTGTTTGCAGATGATATCATCATCTGATAATATGGAAGACTCCAATGACTCCAACAAAAAACTATTGAGTAATAAATCAGTAAAGATGCAAAACACAAAATCAATGCATGAAATTAACTGTGTTCCTATACACAAACCATGAACTATCTGAAAAAGAAATTAAGGAAATAATCCCATTTATAATAGCATCAACATAACAAAGAAATTTTTAAAATAGCATCAAAAATAATAAAATACTTAAGAATAAATTTAATCAAGGTGGTAAAGGTCTGAGCACTGAAACTATAAAACATTGATGAAAAAACTTGAAGAAGACAAAATTAAATGGAAAAAATATCCTTTTTTCCTGAATTGGAAGACGTAATATTGTTAAAATGTCCATACGACCCAAGGTGATCTACAGATTGAATGTAGTTCCTATCAAATTCTAATGGATTTTTCATAGAAATTAAAAAAAAAAATCTTACAATTCGTATGGAACCACAAAAGACCCTAAATAGCTAAAGCAATCTTGAAGAATAAAGATTAAAGCAATCAAGAAGAATAAATCTGAAGGTATCACACTGTATGATTTCAAAATATACTATAAAGCTATAGTACAGCCTAGTACTGACATAAAAACAGACATATATACCATTGGGATAATATAGAGATTCCAGAAATAAACCCAAGCATTTATAGTCAACTGATCTTTGACAAAGATGCCAAGAGCACACAGTTTGGGAAAGGATCACCTCTTTGATATAAGGTGTTGGGAAAAATGGATATCCCAATGCACATAAATGAAACTGGACCCTATCTCATGCCATATACAACATCAACTCAAAACTGACTAAAGACTTAAACATGAGCCCTCAAACTGTAAAACTAGTGAAAGAAAACAGGGAAAAGCTACTTGACATTAATCTGGGCAATGATTTTTAAAAATATAATTACTAAATCACAGGCAACAAAAGCAAAAATAGCCAAATAGGATTGTGCCAAACTAAAAAGCTTCTGCCTAGCAAAGGAAACAATCAACAGTCTAAAAAGGCAGTCTACAAAGTGGGAGAAAATATTTTTAAACCATCTATCCAATAAGGGCTTAGTGTCCAAAATATGAAAGGGACTCAAACAAGTCAATTGCAAGAAAACAAAAACACCCAAAACAAATAAGTGGATAAAGAACCCGAATAGACATTTCTCAAAAGTAGACATGCAGATAGCCAATGAAAAGGCAATCAGCATCATTAATCATCAGGGAAATGCAAATCAAAACCACAGTGAGCTATCACTTCACACCTGTTAGGATGTCTGCCATCAAAAAGACAAAAGGTAACAAGCGTTGATGATGATGTGGAGGGAACGGAGCTTTGGTACACTGTTGGTGAGAATATACATTGGTACAGCTGCTATGGAAAACAGTCTGGAGATTCCTCTACTTAAAAATAGAACTACCGGGGCTCCTGGGTGTCTCAGTCGGTTAAGCATCCGACTTCAGCTCAGGTCATGCTGTCATGGTTCATGGGTTCCAGCCCGGCGTCGGGCTCTGTGCTGACAGATAGCTCAGAGCCTGGAGGCTGCCTCAGATTGTGACTCCCTCTCTCTCTTACTTTCTCTCTCTCTCTCTCTCTCTCTCTCTCTCTCAGAAATAAATAAAAAACAATAAAAAAAATAAAAAAAAAATAGAACTACCATGTGATCCATCAATCCCACTTTTGGGTATATATCCAGAGGAAATAAAGTCAAAATAGCAAAGAGATATCTGTGCTCCCCTATTCAATGCAGCATTATTTACAGTAGCCAATGTATGGAAACAATCTAAGTGTACATCAACAGATAAATGGATAAGGAAAATGTGATGTGTTTAAACAAGATATTATTCAGCCTTAAAAAATAAAGAAATCCTATCATTTGCAACATAGATGACTCTGGAGGACATTATGTACAGTGAAATAAGCAAAACACACAAATGCTGCATGATCTAAAGGTTGAACTATTAGAAGCAGAAATTGGAATGGTGGTTACCAGGGGATGAGGCGGGGTGGGAACCAGGGGAATGTAGGTCATAGAATATCAAATTTCAGTTATGTAGGGTAAATAAGTTCTAGAGATCCAATATAAGGCATGGTAACTATAGTTAATAATACTGTATTGTATGCTTGAAATAGTAACTAAGATAGTAGATCTTAATCTTTCTCACACACAAATAAAAGATAACAATGTAAAGTGCTGGGTATTTAACTACTTTGATTAACTATGGTAATCATTTCATGACATATATGTTTATCAAAGTAGTAGGTTGCACGCCTTAAATATATATGAGTTTAATTTATTAATTATACCTCAATAAAGGTGAAAAAAGAATAATAAAGAGAATGCCTAATATACTTTAACTTATCATTTGTTTTTTTGTATGTTATATTCCAAGAGGTATGATTCTGTATAAAATCCCTAAGACATAACTCTTAATGTTGGCTAAATAGTCAAGACAGGTTTTATTTTTACTATTTATTATTAATATTCTTTGAAGGAAATTTGTTGGTATGACCTTTTGATTAGGCTGAGAGCAGTTTACAGATATATATTATATCATCATATTCAGCAGTAGTATGTACAATAAATACCTTAGAAATTTTCTAGACTTTAGGCCTCTTATCCAAAAGATAAGACTTTGACTGCTTTTACCATTTATGAAAGGACCATGATGAAATTAATAAGGTATTTAGAAACTCTGTCTCTGTAAAAGCATATGAGGTCACTGGGTTTAAGGGTCTAATTATCATGGTATAAGGTCATGTTCCATATCCTAGACCTTAACCATGAACTCTGATTTTATGTTCCAAATGATATATAGCACTAATTTCAATTCCAAAGGATCTAGAAGTTGTTCATATTTAATCATTTATGTTGTATGTTGAACCAGTGTTTCACCCTTTGTGAGAACTGCCTTGTACATTTTATGAGTTGAAATTCCCCCAAAGGCTCTCTCATATATATCCAAGTTTTCTGTGTTACTTGAATCGGGGTGCTCTCTTTACAGCCTTTGAGATACCACATAGCTTCATGTGATTTCTGACCATGGGTGGGAGTTTAGAAGTGGAAGTCCTTGTCATATTTGTCGGGTGGACACCTGTAGACATGAGGTCTGGTCCTGTTCTCTTCTTGCCCTTTTTGACCCTCAAATCCAAAACTCCTGGCAGTTCACCCAGAGCTCACCTTGGAAGCTAGACACACCCAATCAAGCCTTGAGAATTGTTCCCAAAACAATGTTTTGAGAGTAAGTTTGGGAATCTTTTTGGGCTTTCATCTGGGAGTCTTTTGCAAACTAGTGCTGTTTTTCATTTGGTGGGCCCAGAATTGGAACAGTTTCTTAAATATTCTGGGGTTGTCAGTGACCAAGAGGGGAGAAGCAAGAAATGAAAGACATGAAACCACTGCCTCCACTAACTGCAAGAACAGAAGTGTCCTAAGCAGCAGAGGGATTGAGAGATTCAGTCACACCAACCTACTCCATCTCCTTCTGGACCATGATAAGCCTTAGTTCTTTAGTCCTGGTTTTCTCCTGGTTTGGCTTTTAAAAACTATTTTCTAGCATTTGTCTTAGCCTAGTCCTTGTCTGTCATTGCTTAAGTAGAACTATTTAAAGAACACAGATTAATGGGGTAATATTAACCTGGAAGGAGCTGTATGGAAATCTGTGTAGGGTTTATCTTTCATAGTCCATTGTCAGGTTCATCTATTCCACTGACTTGGATAGGACAGACAGTATGCTTGTCAAAATTTCAAACTCTACGTGGAGGAATTGATAAATATTTTATATTTATTCAGTACTTTGCCATTTCAAAATGTTTCTGCATATAGAACCTCATTTGATTCCAGGAATGATAGGTGCAGATGATAAGATAAATTTCAGTTTAGTATGAAAGACAGCTTTCCACAAATTGCCCTCTCCAAAAATGAGACAGTAAGCTTCACAAAGAAGTAAGTTGCAAAGATGTTTGAATGGAAAAGGGAAGGAGGGAGAGGAGGGAGAGAGGCTAAGAGAGAATGCATATTAATCCAAATATGTTGTCTAGGGAAAGAGAACAGTTGAGAACACAGGATTTAGTTTTTTTTTTTTTTCAAAATGTTCATTTGGCAGGAGTGTGGAACTCTTAAATGCAGGTTTAATATAGAACCTTAAGCACATGTAGTTGAGCAGTTCATCATTTTTTTACATTTTGTTTCAAAAAGTCACTAAAAATCGAAAGAAATATAGGCTTATATCATTATCTTGGGGTTTACCAGGGATGTATGTTTACTCTTCCTTATACCAAATTGACCCTAAACTGAAGAGTTAATGGGTATGTCCACAGCGTCAAGTGCAGGTGGGAGCAAGAGGCACGTGATGACCGAAGATACTGCCCGGGTATAGACAGAGGGAAGGAGGTGTGGAGTGGAGGGCAGCTGGCTATAGAAAATGCTAGGATGGCCAAAATGAAGAGAGTAGGATTACCAAACCAGCATGAAGAAGGGCTAGAATGAGGTCACTGCCCTACTGAATTAGAAGCAGAAAAATCCAATCAAACACCAGAACTGGTTTTCATTAGTGTTTCCATAGTCGGAAAGAATGCCTCCCTTTTTTTACTCCCTGTTTTGCTCCAGTAGAATGTTTTGATGAACTATTCACTTGGTCTTGTCCAACTTTACCTTAAGAAATGATCACTTCACGAATTCTTAGAAAAAATCGTGAATGATTTTGTGATACTGGGGCTCTCTGTCTTGCGGTTGCAGAAAGTAAGGAAGTTCTCAAAAACAAAACAAAGCAAAATGACAAAACAAGAAGAACGCAAAAACTCACAGTGATGGGACATGTTAAGGGACACAGGAGCCAGCTAAAATTGCTCCCAATATTTCAGCTAAAGCTGAAATGATTGGAGCAACAAAGTAAATAAAGTTATATTGGATAATAACTAAAGTATAAAATAAATATCCACGAGCTCAAATTGATATAAAAAACCATGATTTTTTAAAAAAGTAAATTGGTGGGTGGGGGGCATGCCTGGGTGGCTTAGTCAGTTAAGCGTCTGATTCTTGATTTCAGCTCAGGTCATGATCTTACAGTTTGTGAGTTTGAGCCCATATCAGACCTCTACACTGACAGTGTGGAGCCTGCCTGGGATTCTATCCCCCTCTGTCTCTGTCCCTGACTCTCTTAGTCTCTCTCTCTCTCTCTCTCTCTCTCTCTCTCTCTCTGTATCTCTCTTCCTCTCTCTCTCTCACTCTCTCCCTCTGTCTCTCCCTTCCTCTGTCTCAAAATAAATAAATTTTAAAAAATAAATAAATTGGGGCAATAGGCAAATCTTTCATGAAAAAAGGATTCCAAATAATGTATGTACATATTCTGCCCCTAAGGAGGTGAAACATAACTCTTATTCTTTTAGTTCAAACTACACACAGTTACCTCCTTTCTAGGGGTAGAATATGGAAAGGGCACAAAAGTGTGGCTTTAGAGTATAGACACCTGACAAACACTACCTTAAGCAAGTGATCAAGGTTAAAATTGCAGTCATAAGTTATATACACAGTATGTGATGAGAACACTTCCATGCACTTCCTCTCCCAAACTCATAACCCCCATCTAATCATGAAAAAAAAGGAACCAAACAAATCCCAACTGAGAGCCATTTTCCAAAATGCCTGACCAATACTCCTCCCAACTGCCAATGTTATTAAAATAAGAAACGTCTGTCTGAGAAACTGTCACAGCCAAGAGGAGCCTAAGGAGTCATGAGGACTAAATGTGATGCAGTATCCTGGAACACAGAAAGGAAACCAGCTTAAAAACCAAGAAAATATGAATAAAGCATGGACTTTACTTACTAACCATGTATCAGTGTTTGTTCGTTGTGACAAATGTACCATACTAATGTAAGATATTAATACTTGGCAACATTGGGAATGAGGCATTTGGGGATCTCTGACCAATCTTCAAGATTTTTCTACAAATCTAAAACTATTCTAGAATAATATCATAATTTAAAAAATCTAAATATGGGATCCCGGCAGTAGAAATGCAGTTATTCAGTTATTCACCTTTCAAAGTTGTGAGGTCGATCAAGCTCAGTGCCCAGTAACCACTAAATACTGAAGGATTTAGTGATTCAATGGATCAAAGATCCCACTTTGCTTTAGGGCTTTTTGAAAAAGGTTTGGTAGAAACCAAAGGTGATAATCTGCTCATACTTTGGAGCCACATCAATTCCTTCTGGTCTCTCAGGCACCATTACACGTTCTGGTAAAAAGCAATGAATTAAATCTGCTTTGTCTAATACCCTAGCTATTTATTAGCCACATGTGACAACTGAGCTTGTGAAATGTGTCTGGAGTAAACAGAGATGTGCTTCACACCAAAGTATACACTGTATCTTGAAGGCTTGATGTAAACAAAAAGAATGCAAAATATTTCATTAACAATTTTTATACTGCTTATATGTTGAAGTGTTATTTTGGATGTAGTGGGTTAAGTTAAATGTATCATTATCATTCAGTTCACTTGTTTTATTTTTATTCTGGTACAACCAGTAGAAAACTTAAAATTATATATGTGGCTTATGTTACATCTCTCTTGGACGGTGCTGGATAAAATGGATCCCAGGAGCCTGGAAGAGTTCAAGGATCTCTCAAAAGCAAACAGGGTCCCACCTAGAAAGTGTCAGACTGTTCTGGACTTCTGGGCCCCTACCACGAATAGCTTAAATTCTGCAATAGTAAGGCAATTTCTCTGAGATGACTTTTGGCACTATGTAAAATCACCTACAGAGATAAGAGGCTTTCTTGCCTTTGTTCCTTGTATTTCCTCAAAGATTACACATAAGAAGAAATGTTGGAGAGCTGCTGCTTGAAGGATTTGTCAATGAGAACATGAAAATGCATAACGAAATATGTGCCAAAACATAGAGCATGTCTCTTCTAATGCCACCTTTCCAATGGGTTTGCCTTTGAGGTGGTATTGTAGCTTCTTTCACATTCCATTTGGAACCACATTTGTAAAAGCATGAAAATATTCTAAGGCTGTATCCGCTTTACAGCAAAGCAATGGGCGGAAAAGCAAAATGTTACCATTATCAGTTGTTTGGGCTCCAGAAGCTGTCAGACAACCAACATGAGCAATTAACAGGAGAGGTCTTGTTCACTAAATTTACATTTTCTCTTGAAAGATGAATGGAGCACAGGTTTCAGCTCATGTGGGGAAAATGTGTGTGTGCTTGTTTATTCTGAGCAAAATTTTGGCTTTTAAATTATACTTCCTTGAGTTCATTACCTTGAGAAGAAAGAATAATAAAAGTCACACTGAATGTTTCAGTTTTATACAAGCAACAGAGGTACCTCTGATCAGAAAAGTTTACTGAAGTTTGTCACTGTAAACAAGACAAATCAACTGCCAATAATCATTGTTATCTTCTGCTGATGAGCTCTTAGAAGGAAATTTTCTGAAAAAAGAGAAAACCCTGTTTATCTCATGTAAAAGCCTTGGGGGAAAGGGATCTGTGTGGATTCTGCCCCCATTTTGATGAGTTGAACTGAGTGTGGGATGTGGGGAGGAGACAGTATAAAAATGTGATTTGTGTTGTAATGTACAATTTGACTACTCATTCAATTCCGTTTGCATTGGCATTGCAGGAGATTAAGCCTACAAGTGTGGGAAATAACCAGGACTAGCAATCTAGGTGTACACATGGGTAATAGACGGATAGAAAATGGAGAAAGTCCGAGCTGTTTGCAGTCCTACAGCCATGCAGGGGGGTCCTGGACTGGGGTTTGTGACCCTAGGTTCTTTCTAAGTTCTTTTCTTACCTGCCTCCTTTATAAATACCAGTGAGCAGACACACCTCACCAGGGTACTGGAAGACCACAGGTTACCTCATGTCAGGTTAAAAATACCTGTTGGCAAAGCACAGGTCAATAGATGGGCCTGTGATTTCCTTTAAGCAGAAGGAAGAAAAGCTGCCTCCCTCCTTCACTGTTGTCTCCTGCTGAGACTCTGCTTCCTCAGCATTATGAAAACTCTGTCGGAATCGTGTTACTTTGCCTCAGAAGTTCCATTTGATGAACTCATACACCTATGCAAAACCCACCAAGGTTCTCGAGCATTCACATCAGGCTCACGATTGGAGTCTACACAAGTTCTTTATTTGTGCACATGAAGAGCACGAAACGTGTCCACTGCATTTCAGTCTGTGCAGGACAGACAGGCTCACCACTCTGCCCTGGGCAGGAGCCAGCTCATTTTGCCCTCTTTATTCCAGCTCTGAAACCCAAGTCCTGTGTTAAGGGCCAGAGGAGAGGCTCAGTGTTGCATTAGGCCGGCCCTGCTGTGCACGGCTGGAGAAGCACATCAGTAATAATTTAGCACTCAGCAGCTGCAAGAGCGGAGGCCCCTGCCAAGTACCAGTCTTTGATTCTCCTCTCTACCAGGCAGTAGCTAGTTCATTCTCTGGGCACCCAGCCACATTTCAGAGAGAGCAGGACTGGTGAGGGCTGGGACAGCACGGATACACAGCCCCCTTAACAAGCCACTACTATGAACTAGCCTGAACCATTAACAGTGTTAAAGAATTGAGCCATTAGCAATGAAGAGGATACAGGGAATGATTTATTTAAAGAATTATAAAGCCAGTGATAAAATATGAAGTTCTAAATACACACATTATAATAAGCAGTACAGGATTTAAAGCAATAGCTTATAGGGTGGCTTCTCATTGAGACCCAGTTTTAAATACATAGATTCTGGAGATCAGTCAGTTTTCTAATTAAATTATGAGTAAACAATTCACTGTATCCCGTCATATCCCAGGGTGTCAGGTCCCTGGAGCCAAAGGGACATCAGTCATTCCAAACAAGATAATCAATGGATTGGAGCACATGAGGGACCCAGAGCCTATGAAACATCAGCTGCCTCAGTAGTGTGTGTGAGGCGCCTCAAATCCCCTCTACCCAAAGTAAAATGTCATTCGTGTCTTCCCTAGTTTTCACCCTCAGCCTTATCTAGACCAGGTCCACGGTTTCAACATCAAGTCCTGCTCGTTATTGCAGCACTTTTTTTAAACTGGAAATGGCAGCTCTTATCCGAACAGACCCATGGGCTTCTGTTCCTGGCAATCTGGGTTTGTGTTTGTTGTCCGCCTAAGGGGTTAAAATTCATTTTAAATAACAGCATGATGGATGCAACCCCCACCCCTCCTTTTCACTTGCCTCAGGAACAGTTTGGTAATTTGCATTTAGAGTCACAGAACCTGTTTGGGTAGGAGAGCAAATTTTATTACAATTAGACATTTTTTTGAAGGTAGAAGAAAAAATAAAAATGTTATTGAATAGACAGCGAGCTAACACGCCATGTTGCGGAAAAGTTTTGGAGTACTAAGGCTTGATAGGTTCATTTTGTCATTTAAAATAGATGGCAATGATATTGCAGTCACCATGTTTTAAAAATATGTACGCATATTTTTTCAAGAAAGAAAGAACCTTGAAGTATCCTGTGGTCTTAATATCTTAGAAGTCCTGAGAGATGGTTGAGCCAATTAACAAAGGGCCCCTGCCCTTGAAGTATTTGAAAGCCAACATTTGTGGTGAACAGGGAATATCAGTTAATCACATATTAGGGATGATTCCTTTGTTCACTGTGTGAAAGTGCTTTCTAGCAGACATTCTTATATTCCTATACACAATATTTATCTCCTCGAAGCCAAACTAATTCAAACAACCAATGTGGCCTTTTAAATAGTATTCTTTTTCTGTCTCTCACAAAACAATGTAAGGGGTTTCACTATATTAGTGGGAATTTCCCTTCTTTTTTTCTAGCCTTCAAAAGATTTTTCTTTCATCTTCCTTTCTTTCTCTCCAGCTACAAAATGTGCTCATTACAGACCTATCTGTCAGCTGCAAAAGGGAGGGGACTCCTTCTATTTCAGCAGGTATGAATCTCACTAGCTGCTTTCATCTCCAGAGAGTTCACTGCTGCTCTATTTAATAAAACCCAACACTTCAGTTATCACAGTCATTAGGAGGAAGCAGGGTTGGAAGAAGGAAAGCCTTCATTTATTTTAGTGTCATATATAATTGTACTGTTTATTTCCCCAATGGGCTTTATACTTTCTTGCTATCTCTTTTTTCATTTTTTGGTTTTTGTTTTACTTTGTGAATATTTCTGAAGGGAAATCCCTCATGTGGAAAACAAAGACTAAGCAGCAACAAAATAACAAACAGATAAACACACAAACAAAAAATTGTCCTTCAGAAACCCAAGGACTAAAACTGTAGTTCTAGTATCAGGCAATTAGCACAAGTAAGTGCCGGGATGCATTTATCTAGAACTAAACCAAATCCCCCTGAATACCATTGTCACTTTGTTTATTGTCTTTCCGCCCTCAATGGAAAGTGTATTTGATGAGCCAGTTTTGCCTATGGCACAGCACAAAAGGGATTTATATTTGATAACTTTAAAGGGTTATGTGTCTCTGTGGACTGTGAATAGGACCGATAAAGTTTCTACAAGGCATCTTCTGAAGCTACAGTCAGAAATCTAGCATGACACTAGCAAGTGAAAACCAAACTCAGTTAATTCATTATTTCTAACCAATCATACCTCGTTTAAGAAACTAAAAATACAAGAAGTTGCAATTAGTTAAAAGTCCAAAATGTCCTGAAAGTGGTCAGTGTTTGGTCTGTAGAGAAGTGGATTTCAGTGACTTTCCACCAAGATCACCCATATCCTGGTTCCCCAGAGTTCTGTGAGCTATGTGAAAACCATCAGCTGATTCTAACTGATATTAGTTCAGATGATTTAAACAATGGAATCATTTCATCTCACATCTTTTTGATATGAAGAAAGGCCAAAACACATACTGTTGGAAATTTGTAACCTGGGGTTCAAAACCTCCTGAATTAATAAGCATAATTGTTTATAGGTATGTGCATACGTATAGAAAGACGATTCTTAGATTTTATCAGCTTTCCTAAGAGACTGATGATCCAAGGAAATGTAAAAATTAATAATCTAGTTCATCTCCATCTCTTCAAGAACTGTGTAATTAGGTCATATTTTTTCTAATGTTCTAGGCTAATCCATCAATTGATGATCATTCTGCATATAGTCACCTAGTATAATGTGACATTGTCCACATGTAGTGTTTTTAATGGACAGAGTCAGAAACTTTGCAACACAAAGCAAAATTTTCTCTAACTAGCCCTTGGTCCCCTAGGTCGATTGCTTTATTATGTCCATATAGATCCACATGATCATTTTCATTCTTCAGAAATCAAAGCTGGTTCCTATTGAAAATCTATTCCTTATGTAAAATATTCTCAAAAATTAGTTTTTATATATTTTTCATATTTTGCCAATGCATTTTTAAAGTGTGCAGAGCTGTATAATCCCTACTCTTTATAAACTGAAACCGGAAATGTGAATTTCATTGAGGAGTCAACTGGAAACCTGTAAAGATTATGGATGACACATGCACCATATGGAAAACATTGTTCAAAATTCAAATTGTACCTTTCAAGTGTCTCTCACATCTCAACATGGTTTTGTTTTTCTAATATAAAAAGGTCAAATCACTGCTCTGAGGTGTCTTTTGCCTAGACTTGACATCCTACAGTACAAAGAATATTTTTTTTGGCTTTGTTTTTCCACTTCTGTTTCTCCTGGCTTTGGTTTACTTCTCATCTGCCCCCCACATCACTCTCCCCTTCCTGCTCAGCCCTCCCAACCAGAAAAAGAAGCTAAAACTTGTTATGCCATGCAAAAGTAGACCAAAGTAAACTATTCTGACATTTATGTGGAAAACAACAAAAGCATTAAGTAATTACAATCTATATAATAAAGCAAAAGGCAGTGACTCCCAATCATCTGAAAGTAAAGGGGAGGAAGAATCTTACTTTTTAAATTTATGTAAAATGTAAGAGGAAAAGTAATAGATATTTGTAGGAGACCACAAAGGGTGGTAGACTTTCCTCCAGGTCTACTCAAGAGAGGCTATATGTCTTGTTTAGTTGCAACTAGTTTGGTGGTAAGAGAACAGACTTATAGGTGCCTATTACTTCATATGAATGTATACAATTGGTTTCAAAACTGATGGTATTCATGTGTCACTTTTTTTTCCAGTAATGCTTCTATTTATCTAGCTTACATAACTCAGAGGTATTGACATGAAGAGGTGTGACCCTGGTGTCAAACCATCTAGGTCTTAGTCAGGAGCTACCACCTACTAACACTAACTAGTCAATCCCATGAACTTCAATTTATTTACTACATAGTGGGCATAATAATAGTAACTCCTTCCTAGACTTCTTGTGAGTTTTTAATAAGATCATCAATGTAAAGCAAAGTGTCTGACACACTTTAAGTTTGCCATAAATATTACGGTAGTTAGTATTGTTATTTTTGTCCTTACTAAGCTTGATGTCTTGAGCTCTTGCACCAGAAAATACTCTTTACCACCCTTCTTCTTGGGGTTGCCGCCTCAGACTTTTTCATCTTAACATTCTTATGTACTTGTGGTTCTCAAACTTTTGCCTACATCAGAGTCACCTGGATGGCTTGTAAAAGACACAGATTACTGGACTCCATTCCCAGAGTTTCTGATTCAAAACCCTGGGGTTGGCTCAAGATAACATTTCTAATATGTTTTCAGATGGTAATGATGCTGCTTAGTCAGGGATCATACTTTGATCCCTAAATCAAGTTTGGCAAATTTTTTCTATGAAGCATCACATAGAAAATATTTCAAAGGCAACCCTAGACAGTATGTAGACAAATGAGCATGACTATGTTTTGGTCAAAGTTTATTTATATGCTTTGAATTTCATCTAATTTTCACATCAAGTATTTTTAATATGTTTTAACCATTAAAACATATAAAAATCATTCTTACCTTATGGGTCATGTAGAAATAGGCTGTGGGCCATAGTTTGTTAATCCCTATTCTATGGAGACTCAGGTGCTTCTCACCTGCCCAGTCTGAGGCATGGTCTTCTATCTTCCTGCCTGGCTGAGCCTAGTGGTTTACTACCTACCAATACGAATCTCAGCAGGAGCTTGTTGGAATTACTTGTGAGCCAGCCTGCTTATTTCTGTCATTCCAGGAAAGTGCTGTTCCTGCTATTCTAGCTTTTAATCTTCAGCTTCAATCTGTCTTAGAGCACATACTATGATAGTTGTCTCTACAGCATCGATGTCCTTCTTCTGGCCAGTGTCCACTGATTTTGCTTTGGAGAACTTATTTTCCTCTGCTGGTTGTGGCCCTGAGGTTTGTGTTGATTAAGCTAATCAGAGCATCTGATTTCCCCTGGTCACAATCATTAGTTTAGTAATAAGAACAAGACCTTGTTCAGGCCACTGAAATGTGAAGAGATTTTTGATGGAAAATTACGGAAAAGGAGTTTACCTGTTTTTCTTCACTAGCTAAGAAAGCGACCTTTTCTTTTACTGTGTATTGTATGCCGAGGGAGCAAATTCTGGAATGGCTGCAGGCATTATTGCTATGATGAAAGAAATAAAGTTGAGACAAAGGGACAAATATGAAGGGTAGAGCTGAGAAAACTATGCATGAACAATTAGGGTCCTAGTCACAGTTCTAGATCACACGTCTAGATAAAGCCACATCTGAATCTATTGGATTGCTCAGGACTATTCAGTTATTTGGGTCAATATATTCCCTTTTACTGATGAAAAGATGTAATGTTTTCTCTTACTTGAACCTGAAATCATCTTAGCAAATGGAGTTAGTGAAATCTGGAGTTAACTCAATGGGAGAGAAAAATAGAGAAGAATCAGGATGCTTATATTCTTATTTCAGATTGACAAATTATTAACTACCTCTCTAAAATAGTCTGGGCCCTCAGGTCAGATGAGAGAGGTGGATTAAATTAGTGGTTTTTAAATATTTTCTAAGAGTGAAGCCTTTTCTTCAAATGAAGTCTTATGCAGAATCCAAAGAATTGTTATCCTAACAGGAGCCCAGAGTGCTGATTGTTTCCTTCCTCCTGTGACTTCAAGGAAACTTTAAAAATTATGCTTTATAAGGATCACAGTTTGAAAATAACTGGAAGTGGTGATCTGGTGGCTGGAATCAGACTCCCAAACACTGGTCTGATGTGCAGGAAACATGAGTTCCAAGCCAAACTCTGCTGAATGTATCCACTATGTGACCATAGGGAAGTTACTAAAAACTCTAAACTTCATTTTTAAAAATAATCTGTAAAGATAATAATAAAACCATCTCTCTCTTTGGGTGGTTTCCAAGACAAGGAAATAGTGCATTGAAAGCCCCCAGCACAGTGCCTGGCACTATAAGTTCTCAAATGTCAACTGTGATGAAGGGTCTTATAAAATTATTTGATTTAAGCAGTCATCAAAAAGCTTCATAAATTTTTCTTCCTTCCGCTTTTCTTGATGAGAGATATTCCAATTAGGTGTTCCACCCAGGAGTAAGGAATTAAAGAACAAGTAATTAAATTATTGTTATGATCTTAATTACCACTAATATAATGAATCTTTGTTGTGGCAGAATAAAATGGTTTCTGCAGTCTATTAGATCAAAAAGCTATCTCAGGGAGTGGATGGACTGTCAAGGCAAGCTGGCAGGAATTATAAGCATCCTTTGATTTGCTTTTGTTTACTGCATCTCATTTTAGAAAGATGGTCTATCACTTATATAGAAACATCTGGATACTTTGAGGGATCTTCCAAGAACTCTCTCCTTATGAAAAGACTTGAATACATAGAAAGTGCTTGGCAAATACGCACTAGAGTCATAAGTAAAGTAGATGTCACTTTAGTCATGTCTTGTGGAGTTTTCCAGGGTTTCAAAGCATCACTTAGCTACTGTTCAACCTCATCTAGTCCCTTTCCTACATAGAAGATAGGAAGCATTCAGCCAGCCACCTGTTCTGGAGGATGTTATTAGGAGGGGCACTTGACAACGAGCCCTTCTGAGATTCTCCAGTGGGAAACAATTCTGTCTATGAAGTTCTCTAGATAACTTGCATGTCCTTAAACCCCAGTTCCCCCCCCCAAAAATGAGTGTGTTTGGAATAGTTATTGTAGTTTCAAACAACAGAAACAAAATTTAGCTAATTTAAACCAAAAAAAAAAATTAAAGAAAGAAAGGAGTAGCAAAGTCACTGGAAAGCTTTTGAGGGTTTTCATGAGCATCTCATCAGAATGCTACCATTAATGCACCTTAACTCGGCTTACTTTAACTCTTACTATCTCTCCAAACCAAATTTTAAATACCTGGGGGAAAGAATAGGATTGTCTACATTGGCCAGGTGTCATCCGTACCCAGAAGAATCAGCCTCATGTGGGGCTGTTTTCAGTAAAGCAGGAAAGTTAAATTGGGTCCAAAAGGATCCTCTTCAGGAAACGTGTGCCAGCACCACATCACGCAAACACACATAATTTCCAGGAAAGTGCTGGAGTTGAGGGCAAGAATCTAAGTTTCACAGAAGGAAGACGTCTAAAAAATAGACAAAATTCAACAAAAAAGTTGAATTTAAACAGACTAAGTATATATATATATATATATATATATATAGACTAAGTATACATATATATGTATATATATAAATGTGTGTATATATATATATATATATATATATATATATATATACACGTGTGTGTGTGTGTTTGCTAAGGGAAAATTCAGTACTAAGTATACATCTGCATTTTGATGATCAGGCCACACCAGATGCCTCACCACCTTGATGTTCAATACTTTATATCTATTGAAGTGGCAGGAAGATAGGAGCTGTTTAAGATGTTCTTTCAGGATGGGGTGATGTTAATGATAGCTACTTGGTGATTTTCAAGCAGGTCACCTTGGAGCCTTTTTCTTATCTAGAGAAGTCAGTGTAACACGTGGTCACCAGTAACAATGGCAACTGCTACTTATTTACAAAATTGACCTGGCCCTGAACCCCTTTTGTCATACCAGTAACAATATGATAACAGGTCCATTTTTAAGCCTGTTAAGATTTTCCAGTGAATGATTCCATAACTCTCTCCAAGAATAAAAGAGGTGGACCTAATTCCAGTGGTGGGGGGAGAAGATGCAGCTGAACTCAGTTTCCCATGGGAACTTGGATCCCTAAAGTCTTCAGGTGCTGAGTAGCTGGTAACTCCTATTATTGCCCTAAACAACTAATGGCTTATTTTGCTTGGCAGCTGAGTCAAAACCATTTATTCCCTCTAACCAATGTTGCTTTCATACCTGAGTTATAAAAAGGAAGAGCAACAGGGCCAAGGTCGCTTTCCTGGTGCACAGACCTGTGTATTAGCTTTACACCCAGCTCTACAGCCATGTCCATCTGGAGAACATGGAGTAAGTAGTTACCCACAGACCAGCTCACTTTTCTGCCTCTAGATTCTCATCTTCATCGAGTCGTGCCACTCATATTAAATTCTGGGCTTTCTGGCCCAACACGTATCTATGCCTAATTAGGAAGGTTAAACAAGTAAAGAGAGGCAGAACCTACTAGGGGTAGATTTGCCCCAAATTTCTGTTTTTGTTCCTACAGAGGTGTCAGAGTAATGATTGTTAAAATTCTCAAGAGAAAAAAAAAGTGGTGTTTGGCAGATTTCTCTCTGTTTGTTTTGTTCTGTTTTAAAGAAGTTTAAACTCTTGCTTATGGGATGTGCATGTCCAGGGGATTGAACATCTTCATACAGAAGAGTGTCCCTTTCTGTCCAGTTCACATATATTTGATTCCACTATATCTTTTGGGGTCTGAGGATGAGAGAATAGCATATTGATTCAGGGTTCTGTGTAGAGCCAGAGCAAAGGTCTTACACGTATGATCATCTCCTTGTCGTTATTCTGGAAAAATGATGTTTCCTCCTCTTTACTTGCTATGGAGCCTGTCTTCAAATTCCTATTCTGATTTAATTTCCAATATCCAGGTATGCCATTTCTTATTATCTACTGGAACTGTATTGCAGGGAATGGGAAGCATGATTGGGCACTTTTGATGGGTGTTTGGTGCTTTGATGTCTGCTTAGCATTTGAACCTTCTTACCATAGGACCCTTTCTCCCCTAAAGGAGTAGAAAGGACCAGATTCTTGCTCTATTCATCCTCTTGGCAGCTAGGACACTATGACAAGTCTTGAACTTGACCAATATAAATTATCACTAGAATAAATAATGAATTAAAACATTAGCCCCAATTCTTCATCACAGTCTGTGTCCATGACTTTTGCTATATGATTTGATAATTTTTTCATTAGGAGTGGGATGTTTTTCACTGGCCTCTTGACTTTGGGCTTGTCATATAATTTGTATTTTACAATGGAATATAGGTCGATATGATGTTGCAGAGGTTTGAAGTGTACTTATACATTTTGGCTTGCTGTCTTGAACTTCTACCATTACCAGAAGAAATATAAGAATAGGAGCTAAGGAGTTCAAATGGAAGCCAGCCTGAAGTTTGGAGCCAAGTATAGCCAAGCACAGCTTAGATCAGTTAACCGTCAGCTGATCCACATACAAATAAGGAGAAATAAATTGTTATTTTAAGTCACTGAAATTTGGAGTGGTTTTGTTACACAGCTCCACTCTGGTAGCAGTTGACCAGTACATTGCATCTGAGGATTTTGAATTTGTAGCACCTGCTGCATGGGAGCAGAGTCAGTGAAGGGTTTATATTGCCTGTAGAGATACCACATTTAGGAACATATGATACAGGACCAATGACAAAGCCCAGCGTTCAGCAGTGGCATCAGTTTGGCTGAGGTTTCAACTCCCCAGCTCCCTATTATGTTCTTGTTTCATTTTTTCCCCTGGTCTACCAGCATTCTGGGTTATTCCATTAGATGACTAATGTCCTTTTGAGATAACAAATATCTTTCCCATTAATTTATTTTCTGCTCTATTTGGTCTGGGTCAGTGTTGTTTGCAAATAAGAACCGTGTCTGAATCAGCTCTTATGTTTCATTGGAAAGGCAAGATTTGGAAAAGCAGAGAGTGAAACTGCCCAACAGTGGAGGAAGCAGGGACGTTACTCCATGAGTCCACAACTCTAGTGGCATAGTGTGGAGGAGACTCTCTGTACAGTGTGAGGCAGGATTTTTATTTTATGCCTCTGAGAATGCTCAACAGTTCCTACTTTCACATAGAGCACATGAGGAATGGGGTTGGTCAGTAGGCTATCTTTCAAAAAGAGTGATCAAAGTTTTTCAATCAGTAAGTTCTATCCATCCACAATCCTAAAACTAATGAATTATGCCTCATTAACACTTCTATTCCTTATCTAACTGTTAAAACTTAGACATCCGTTTGATATGCTAAGAACTCCTAGTGAGGAGTTCCTAGCCACAACTCCTATATAATGGGCTTCTTCAATACACGGTCCATTAACCTGGTTTTATTATAGGAAAAAAAAAAATTGTTTTTAATGTGTAAAGCCATATACAACTACTACAAAACCATCCATGCACTTTTTTTTTTGTTTTGTTTTGTTTTTGTTTGCTAAGCCTTGTCAAATGATTCATTTTTTCTGAAGCCTCAAAGTATAATAATTGAATAGTGGGATAGATACCAAATTCTGCAGTATATTATAAGGTGTGTAAAGTGAATGGAGGTATGTTCGCCATTATTACCATTAATCAGAGAATAAGGAATATTTATGATGATGATGTCCTTGTGCCATGTAATCTCAGATAGATGCATTTCATTTCACTTAAGGTACAAGAGAATTGAGTTTCATCACTCAGAAAATAAACTCATTTACTTGGCATTAGTTTGATATTCAACCCAAGGCATTTATTTCTGGAACTTGGATCACACTTAACTCTAATGTGTATGTAAAACATTCACTGACTAATATATACATTTTAAGTTTATTATCTTTAGCCTTTACACAAAACCCTTGGCAGACTATTCTTAATGCATATATGTTAGAGATAATGGAGTCTGTTTTTTGTCAGTTCTAAATTTAAATGATTTACTTTCTTGATGGTTAAAAATGTTGAAGTCAGGGCATTAGGGGGTAAATCAGTCCATTTGTGCTTCTTCAAAGAATTAAGAATTTACATGATAGATGAAAGTTTACTAAATACTGTTACATTCTGGCTTTCCAAAGGCAAATAAGAAGTGACCACCCTTAAATACTTTTAAGTTCATATGAAACATCTAGTTTGAGGAAGCAAGTGGGGAGAAAGGGGAAGGTAGAGAAATAGATTCAGAGATAAAATGACAAAGACCTTTCATATTCTCAAGGGAATGAAACAAAGAGGAAAAAAATCAATAAACCACGTTGCATCAAGAGTCTGATGTTCTGAAAATAACAAGCATGAAGAAAAAAAAGTAGAGCATGAAATTCAAATGTCTATACAAGCATTTATTTATCATAGATATTCACCATAAAAATACAGATTTAAAAAAATAAAAGGAAAGAAAAACCATCGTATTCCTACCTCCTAGAGAAAGCCATTATTATCATGTTGGTATGCATTTTTTATAGCTCTGTTTTTATAAATGTGTGTGTGTGCGCACATAAATATAGGACTTTTATACGAATGATTCACATTTTATAAAGTGTAACATGGTTTCACCACTTAATATGTTGTGTGTTTCCCCTCATGTCAAAAATATACTTCAAGGGGCGCTTGGGGGGCTCAGTCAGTTAAATGTCCAACTTTGGTTCAGGTCATGATCTCACGGTTCACGGGTTCGAGCCCCGAGTCGGGCTTTGTGCTGACAGCTAGCTCAGAGCCTGGAGCCCGTTTCAGATTCTGTCTCTCCCTCTCTCTCTCTCTGACCCTCCCCTGCTCACCCTGTCTCTCTCTCTCAGAATTAAATAAAACATTAAAAAAAATTGAATTAGAAAATATACTTCAATATACACTTAATGGCTGCATAAACATTTCATTTTGTAAAATAAACAAATAAGTGAATTCTACAAAAATTTCCTATAGATTTCTCTCCCATTACTTCTATTATTAAAATGAAGCTATAGCCCCACTGCACCCTGAATGGCTGAAAAACTGTAGAAGCAAGTGTGTTAGCTGGCTAGGTGACCTTATAACATCAGGCTGTTGCATACAGAGGTTCTTTGCTAAGTTGGAATGTTCTGTAACATGCCCACAGCCTCAGCTCACTTTTCAAGTTCTTGGGACTGCTATTATTCTTTCTTTCAGATGCTTCATTTCTTTTGGCCAGCCTGGGGAATATCTCTGTTTTGCTCAGTGTCTTGCAATGTTTAATAGAACTGGAGTCAAATCTGGTACTTCGGCAAGGTTCCCCTGATGAATAGACACAGGTACTTAATTGAAGACTCTTGGTGGTTGGGGAAGGAATGACTTCAAATGTCCTGTGCCCTACCCTCTTAAAAGTTGGTAAATATGAATGTGAAGCGGGGCGCCTGGGTGGCTTAGTTGGTTAAGCGTCCGACTTTCACTTAGGTCATGATCTCGAGCTCGAACATGGGTTCGAGCCCCGTGTCGGGCCCTGTGCTGACTGCCAGCTCAGACCCTGGAGTCTGTTTCAGTCTGTGACTCCCTGTCTCTCTGACCCTCCCCTGCTCACGCTCTCTCTCTCTCTCCTAGAAATAAAAAAAAAAAACATTAAAAAAATATGAATGTGAAGCTTTTTTAAGGGTGTGATTTCAGTTTGCAAGTAGAGGTCGAGTAAGCAGTGAGCTATCAAGTCTTGTGCCTACATGTGCTTCTCATCCTAAGCAAAAGACTTGTGCTTGTGGATCTAAGTCAAAACTTGGGATATCCGTTTCATTAAAAAAAATGTCATCTTAGAGGACACTGATGTATGTGGTATGTGTTCTGTGTCCTTTAAATATATCATTCCTGAAGAGAAAACAAAGTAATAGCCCAATTAACAGGCTATCAGTTAAATAAATTATGTTGTATTCTACAGTGGGATACTCTCCAATCATTTGAAAAATGGCATCACAAAAATCTATAATTGGTATAAATATGTTCATGTTAAGTGGGGATTCTATAAAATAGTGTGTACTATTTTATCCCACTTTGTGAAAATAAATTATGTATGTTTTATCTTTACATCAATATCTTTACATGAATCATTAGTGATGGTTGTTTTGGACTGGTAAGATTACTGGGATTACCTTTATTTCTTATGTATTTGAATCTTCTAAATTTTATTTAATCCAAAGATTTAAATTTTGTAGTGACGAAGAAAACATTTTAAATCATTTCTAAGTATGAGAAGGTGCTATGGGATTTTGTCTCCCATGATTCTAAAGGGGTTCATTATATCATTTCTCAAGCACAGGGCTTGTCATTCGGAGGTCAACATCCTCTTAGAAGATAGAATAAATAGTGGAAAGAGGAGCATCTCTTGCTTAGTAACTCATACTGTGTTAGGGTGATTAGAGGTGAGGGGGAGCTACATTAGCATATTGTCTTGGATCATTGAGTAAAAACTTATGCAGAGCAGAGAATAGGGGGAAATGACAAGCCCAGAAATAATTTTGTTTCTCCTTTTTTTTTTTCCAGGTTGATGTGGATATCTCCCTGTGCGTGATATAGCCAGTGGGTGAGTTGATTCTTGCCGATATTCATAGATAAGTTTAATCTCAGGATTGGAGAAAGAAAGGAGTAAGCAGCACATGTCCCTGAATGTCTCCTACTGAAGTAACCACTCTTGTTAGCACACAGTGTTTCCTGTAACTCTTCAAAAAGACTGAAGTGAGGCCTCACATAATTTCTGGCAAGGTAAAGTCCTGGGTGCATTTCACAAAGTAGAACTTACAACCACAGTGGGATTTCCAAGGATATGCCTTTAAAAAACAAAAACAAACAAGTGAATTTTCATTTTCTGAAAGCTCTTTGTTGTTGTTTAAGCAACTACTGAGAAACAGGAGTAGTGGCCAGAGAAGAATGTGTTCCCTGTACTAGAAACACAAGGTGGTCATCACTTTCCAGAGCTGGAAAGGCTGTCAGGCATCTTCTAACCCAAACCTACGGGAGATGAGACCTGCCCCAAAGCTCTGTATCTATCATACTCCCACCACTTTCCCATTAGGTAAATGGAAAAGGACAGCAGCACTAACCTTCTGAGGCTGGAGTTCTATTCCTCCCTGGTATTTTCTCATAAGGCCTTTTGCCATTTGTGCCATAACTGCGACTATATGTACTTCAGTGGAAGGAAGAAGTGAGAGTAGGAAATGTAATATGAGCCATACCTGCCTTATGTGGACAAGATGTCTTCGATGATCTTTGTCCCCTTTAAAAGGACACTAAACAGGGGCGCCTGGGTGGCTTAGTCAGTTAAGCGTCCGACTTTCGCTTAGGTCATGATCTCGCGGTTCGTGGGTTCGAGCCCCGTGTCGGGCTCTGTGATGACTGCCAGCTCAGAGCCTGGAGCCTGTTTCAGTCTGTGACTCCCTCTCTCTCTGACCCTCCCCTGCTCACGCTGTCTCTCTCTCTCTCTGCTAGAAATAAATAAAACGTTTTTTTAAAAAAATTTAAAAAAAAAAAGGACACTAAACATAAGAATTCAGTGTATTTCAGTCTTCAGTCTCAACAACTTTCTTTTCTGAGAGCCAATTTCTCTAGATTTCCATGACTGATTAAAGGATGACAAACTTGGATGGAGCAGAAAAAATCCCTATGGAATAGATTAGAGAGTGTTAATATGCTTAAGTAGAAAGGAAACTTCTGTAGAATTAGTGATACACAACTCAGGTTCTGTAAAGTCTGCTGACCATACCAGCATCAGCTCGCCAGCACCTTCCAATGACCACTTATTTCCTTGTAACTCCATTGGGTGTGATATTCAGAGTGTCTAAGATCATCTATCATTTTGCTGGACTTCTTCACAGCCCCTCTGCTTCCTGGCTGAGTTATTTATGTAACATTATCCCACATGGGAAAGCCCAGCTGTTAAAGTTTTAGAATCAGGAATAAGAACACATTTTTATTAGATCTTTCATCTTGTCTACAGTATGTTTTTCTTGGTTTAAATAATGATAACAGCATGCTAGTCCTCCACCATAACTCATTTGCTTGTGCATGCCTTTGGAGGGGAGAGCTGCCCTTGCAGTCCTTCTGGGGTTCCAAACTGGGGCTGACAGCAAAGTAAAGATGAAGTCAGTGTGTGGGATTGTCTACTCACCTGGTGAGTCTGAACTCATACACCTGGAGTAATTACTGCAGAGGTTAAAAAAAAAACAACCAAAAATGATAGAACTAAGTTACATATTGGTAGGAGCAAGGTGGGGATATGAGAGGAAACAAAGGGCTTAGGGGATTAGAAAGTCTTGGTCACTGAAGAAAAGTTATACTATTTACAAATTAGGGAAGCCCAGAAAGAGTAGGAAGTTTAGAAGGGAAGATGAAGAGCTTTGTTTGTCATATGAAGTTGGGAGTTGCTGGGAAGAGATCCAGGTGGAAGGGTCTTAGGGGGCATGATGACCTAGTGATGTGTCAATTTGGTTAGGTTGACCTACATTTCCTACAGTGCCCTTCTGTTTAAGGTTTCAGTTAGAACTGGTCATGGGAGAGTCTTGTTGAAATGAGGAGGGCAGAGACAAAGCAGTAGTCATTTTGTTAGCTCATACATGTGGTAACAGATGTGCTGATTAGCTTGTTAGCATGAAGTCACAGCGGGGTCTATAGCTACTCTTACCTTTTCCTTCAGCTTCTCTGACTCATGTGCCAAATGTATATTCTTAGTTCCAAAATGAAGGTGACTGGCTTCTTTCTGCAGGATATCCCCAGCACCTCGATCAGAGTAACAACTGACATGGGGCTCAGACCGTTCTAAAGTTTGTAACCTTTCCTTCTTGACTATCCCGTGCACTTTCACGCCAATATCACAAATACAATAGCCTTACAGAGACTACTGTACCTGCTTCAATTGTGTAAGGTCAGATCCTTTACATGAGTTGGCTGGCCTTTTCTTGGGTTCAAAGAACTGCATGATTTGGTCTGCTTTTGTATATCATTTATACCATTTTTTGTCTCAGTAATATTCCTCATCCTAGTTTCCTATCAATTTCTTCACCATTTCGATCCTCAGAGTTCTTTCCCATTTATTCCATGGACTGGCTTCTCTGACCACTCCATCTAAATCATCCTTTGTTTTCCTCAGGGTCCTTACTAGAGATTGTGTTTGCTTATGTAATTTATTTTTTTGGTTAGCTGGTCTTCACTACAACCTAAGTTCCATGACAGATGTATTTGTCTTGTTCCACACTGGATTCTCTGACCCTAGCACTGTGGCTGACACACAGCCAGTTCTCAAAGAATTCTTCTAAGAACAGGGAGATATGGAAGACCTTACTTTGTAAGGTAGGGATGTCAAAGGTATTAATTTTCCATTCCTTGGGGCAATACAGGTTATCCTAAATTCTGCCCCTATGTCCTTTCTTCATGCAAGTTTGAACTAATTGCGTAGGGATTCAGAAACCATCTCAGTAGTTCCTACGTCCAGTTTCTAAGTGTTAACAGATTCAATTACACTTCTTTGTAAAGATACTTGTGATGGTTAATATTTAGAAACAACTAGTATTGGAGCTGCCAGTAATACGAATGCAATTTTACATTGTGGGTTTAGGATTAGGTCATTATGTTTTTTGGCCTTGATTCACTTAGGGCTAAGAATGTAACCCATTAACAGAGATCTGAATGAGATTTAGATTACTCATAAAACTCAATTTTCTGAAAACCCACTCAAATTTATTACCCTATACTCTGTTCTATAGCTCTCTTAATTTCATATTGCAAACTTCTTAAACACTATTTTTCTTTCTTTGTTTTTTTGTTTTTTTATTTATTTCTGAGAGAGAGAGACAGAGAGAGAGAGAGCGTGAGCAGGGGAGGGTCAGAGAGAGAGGGAGATACAGAATCTGAAGACAGGCTCCAGGCTCTGAGCTGGCAGTCAGCACAGAGCCCGACACAGGGCTCGAACCCACGAACTTTGAGATCATGACCTGAGCTGAAGTCGGATGCTTAACTGACTGAGCCCCCCAGGCGCCCCTTAAACATTATTTTTCAAGTGGAAGTACTCTCATCATTTTCCAAGATTTAATAGAGGTTCAACTTGTGAATAACACATTGATTAAAAAAGCAAGTAGACTTTAATTATTAAATAAATCAAAAGAAAATGCTATCTGTTTTTCAAGATACTGAATGAAATATTGAGAGTACCCTATCTTTATAATTTTCAGTTTCCGAGGTCAAATATTTTTAGTGTTATCCTCAGCCTGCAGGTCACTTTTCTTTAAAACTTCAGTACTGGAAGTAGTCCTTCTTCAATGCCAGTGTTCTTGAAATCCTTCATGCCATAATGATTCCTTATTTCTTTTTAAGCAGTATCTTTGCACATTTTTTCCAACATTTGGTCTAGACATAATACTCAACCAAAAATGTTGAAGTGACTCATAAATTACATATTTTGGCAATTTGGCTACAAACCCTCAATCACTACACATTTACTCCTAGGTTACTTCCCTTATCAAATAAAGCTCAAGAAGTCTGGGAAATCTCTAGTTCTTGAGTGTTCTCATCCTCCACATCATGTTTGTGATTTACCCCTATTTCCAATATTTATGCCTCTTCCCCACTCCCCCCAGATAAATCTGTTATGATTAAGTAGAATACAAACCCTCTGAATTAAAAACAGATTTTGCTTTTCCACTATGTTAAATTCAATGGTCTCAAACAAAGCCATTTTGAATTGTTCTGACCTGAGTCAAAATCATAAATTTAGTGATTCTTCTCTATCAATTGGTAGTTATGATTGAGCAGTGAGGGAGGTTAATATACATTGCTAGAACTAACTTAAGATACTGTTTTTCTATTCCTTTCTAAATGCTTTTTGAGTTAAATGCTCAACTAAAAAATACAGTTGTTCCAATTGTTAAGTAAATCCTTTGTAGTTAAAGGTATGTTTATCTGTGTGAATTCAGTGCCGAGAAGATAACAGAAAGACCATGCCATGCAAAGCAAGGCACACAGTACATATAAGCTTTTTTGTATTTCTCAATAAATGGTATAAATTGGCTGAATAATTGACTGATGGACACTGCTCACAGGTAGACTTTGGACCAAATGTTTGGGTATCTGAAGGCTCATAGTGGAGGACAAGTTTGAAAGTAATTGTCAACAATCTGTCACTCCCATTCAGAATCCAATTTCTCCCATATCTGGGGGAATGAATGACTTCATATCTAAAGCAAGTAATTTAGGCTCTTGAAAGGTCACTCAGAGAAAGGGCAATAGAACAGCTTTAAGATGCAAGACAACATAAAAACTTCCCCAAAAGAATCTTGACCAGCCATGAATTAAAATGCAGGTAAAACAAACACAAATACTTGTCTATTCCCATCTCACTCAGACGGTGCCAAATTTCAATCTTTTAACCTCTAAAGAAACTGTTCTCATTCATCTGACAGGAAGACAAAATTAGGAGGCTCTTGTGAGTTCATTTTGATTTTTATTACACAACACAGACGTTCACTAACCAGAATAGGATAATTCTGTTCTTTTAAAATCACAGGAAATATTATTTCCACACCCCCCCCCCCCCCCCCCAACTGTTTCCTGATACTGGAGCTGCACTTCAGATTATTTTGGGATTAGTTTAGGGCAAAGTAAAAGAAATCATGGATGGCAGTCCATAAGTGGCATTATGAAACTAGTAGTAACTTGCTGATTGAGACTAACAAGGCTGTATAAACAATGCTGATAATTACTCAATTACTTATATTTTGAACATCTACTCTTCACCAGATACCTAAGAAAGTGAAAAGTGGTCCCTAAGAATCTTTGGTCCTTTTCATCTTCTTGTGGTCCAATAAGTTCCCCAAAGGCTTTGGAAAAGAGTAGAAGTCCTTGTTTCTTAGAAACCTTTTCTGTGCACCCGGGAAATGTAGACAGTGCAACCACTTCTACTTCTTAGAATCATGGCTGCTTTGGGCATCCATGGAGTACGAGGGGCTATTAAGAGTTCCTAAAAATACTTGACCTGACTAGTGTTACCTTGGCTTTATATACTATACAAGAGTCTCTGGAGAGTATACTGTTGTATTCCTGGTCCAAATTAAGGTTGGCATGGATGTATTTAACCTTGTTTACACATACACCAAAGTAAGATTATTTTTTATTTTTATTTTTTTTGTCAGGTAGGAGGGAAAATATACTTAACTGTAATTTGAGGTAGCTAATAGATAGAAGTGACAAAAAAAATACAAGACTCTCTACGATCTAACCTCTGTCCACCTTTTTAGGCTTGTGTCTTAATAACTCCTCACGTGGCATAAGCTAGGGACTTACAGTCCATAAATAAACCACTGGTGCTTTGGCATACTGCTCTTAATTCAGTATACACACTGCTTCTCTGGAAGGAAATTCTTACTTCTAAGTTGTCACTCTTATTTTCTCCTAGAATCCTGCCATTATCTCAATAGTAAATGCTATCACAGTACACTTTTGTATACATAATCTTTCTCACCCACTGCATTAGGAACTATTGGAAGGTAGAAATTGTGTACTGGTTTTTCTATCTTCAGTGATAATGTACTGTATGGACTCCACAAATGCTTCTTGAAGGAATGGTGATAGACATTCTAAGTGCTAGGTCTTTCCCAAAAAACTAGGCAGAGACCTGTTGACTTCTCACTTTGTACACCTGGAGAAGTCCCTTCATTCTGACCTCTTCTTTAAGATAAAACTAGACTGATCTGCATATTGCCAAAATGAAGGTGTCTGTTATAAGTTATATATTACTATTATCCCCAGTGCAAAAGGGCTAATTTTTTAATTTGAACATGGAGAGTGCCTGGCACAGTGGGCATTAACAAGACACTGGACATGAATTCAAGTTTTTTTAGTTACAGAGAGAATTCAATTGACTAAGTGGCCTTTTAGCTGACCATCATTTAAGACTGCCTTGCTGAGGCCAATCAGGAACTAAGTATCAGCACAAAACAGTTTCCATGAGCGATGGGATCAAGATTCTGGAGCCTGGAAGGAGGTTAGCGAGAGTATTCAAGCCTTGCAACATGTGGACTTCAGTGCCCACCATCCCATCCAGCTATGCAGTAAGAGCACGTGACAAGAGGCAGCCCACTTGATGCTAAACTGATCCTTAATAATCCTCTTCTGCATCCGACCACTCGATCAAGACCACAATGGGAATATCTGAATATTCTGTGGATCTAAAACTACCTACATTGCCCTTTGGGTTAGAGAACAGGATTCAGTGGTAACTCTTTGAAATAAATATTTAGGAAAATGCTACATTATTTTCTTCACAGAATCTTCTTTCCCTAACCTGCCAAATAGGTCATAATGCTTGGGGGTCAGAAATAAGCTGCCTCCCACTCTATTAAGGATGTACACACAGCAACAAGTTTTATATACTACCACACATCTTTCAAAGAATTTATTTCTTCCTCCACTTTCCACCTACCCTCCTCCGAAATGTCAAAATGAAAGAAATGTCCTCGAACTGATTATCTAGAATATTCTTCCCTTTATTTATATTATTCATACTGGATTTATGTTAACACATAAGAAAATCAGTTGAGATAGCTTTTGGAAAGTCCAGCTGGCAGCAGAGTTGGACAACAGATGGCCACTCAGGAACCAGACCCAGAAAGGTGACTTGCTCTGCATGTACCTGCTCATAAGGGTCCTATTTTTAGGATACCCTGAAAATTCTTGACCTAACGCAAAGCCCAAGAGACAGTTCAGAGTATACACCATGACCATAGCCTGATTCCTGGTCTAAAGCAAAATGTATAACTTTTTACCAGTTAATTAGGCCAAAACTGTAAAATAAATATACTGATAGCCTACAGCAGCTTTTACCTTTTGCGAAAAAAGCAGACAATGCACAATAAGCTTTTCTTATACGTTTCCCAGAATTCTTTTCAAGTACTTTAAAGTGGTCTTTAAAAGAGATGGCTTTTAATTCCATACTTTGTTTCTGCAGAAAGAGCTATCAGCAGACTCATTTTCAAAAAAATTCTGAATATTTTTTTCTTAAAAAGAGAAAAGGGAATTAATAGCCAAGGGTAATATCTAATCAGTATTACCTAGGATGGGCAAATTTTGGCAAAGATATTTAAGTTCCCCCTAGCTTTGAAATTCTAACAGAATTTTAGTTTAAGCCTTAAAAAATGGTAACTATAACCTTGTAACTGCTCTACTGCATAATGCATATGTCATATTCCAAGTGTTTCTCTTGCTTTGATGAAGGCGACTGAAGGTCTTTATTATCAAAATTCAAAGACACTTATGCCAAGGTACACAGATAAGGAGATTTGAAAACTGTTTACCATCACCTACTGAATTACATAGTAGGTTCCAGTTCAAGTTGACAACAAAAAGTAAACTAGATTTAAAGTGCTGTATTTAAAAACAAACAAAATGATACAGTTTGCATTTTGGGGCAATTAAAATTGGAGACCTGACACTTAAAAAGAATGAAAGACACATACAGGATTATCTTTCTGAATTGTTCTATTTTGCTCTTTTCACTCTAAGAATGTAGTCTTAATTCAGAAAATGAGAGCAGTCAATTTATTCATAAGATATTTATCCATACTTATTTCAGAGGCTACCGGACTAGTCAGCTATCCTAAACTTTTATGTTAAATATGGTCATTTTCCCAATATTGTTCTTAAGTCACATCTCACTTGCCTTCTTCCTTAAGAAGTGCACAGGCTTGTTTTAAATAGCTGAAACACATGTAGCACACTACAGACTTTGCTTAGAGGTACTCTGTTAATGCTCTGGTGTGGCCAGAGGAAAAGCAAGCATTATTAAATATGAATGCAATCCTTATCAACACAAATTGAACCTTTTTTTTCTCAATAAAAAAAGGTAGCCCAGAAAAATGTCTGATTCTATAAAGACTTATCATTTCCAAATCACAGTGAAATGAAGTGGAGTAATTTAACAATTTTGTTTTCTATTCTGTGTCTTAGAGACACCTCACTAAAAATTGGTATCTGACATAACAGAATAATATTTGCAGAATGTAATATCGTAGTGACAGTACTGAGATTGATTGTTACAGACATATTAAACTCTGAGTATTCAATGGTTACATCCTATTTATATAGAACATTGGTCCAATAACAAAAATAGAGAACAGCAGCTGCAAATTTATCTCATTCAATGTTCAATGAATGTTAACCATTCATTCCATTATTTTCTGTAGATAAGTCCTTTTTCCATATTGAAATCTGATGGCAATTAAATTGATATTTTCCCAAGCTACTGTATGAAGAGAATGCTGAAGGCCATCACTATACAGCATACTGCAACGTAAGGACTCTTCCGTTCACCTGTTGAAAAGAAGGGAGATATTCATGTTGATTCACTGAGTAGTCAACATGGATATGGTAATGTTATTACTTATTATGGGAGAGGGATATATAAGAATCAGATAAATTTTTGCCCTAGGAGGCCCACGCATTTGGAGGGATGACCAAAACAAGAACTAGATGTAACATAAAAGCATGTATAATACAGAATGAGCTAAATTATAGGGATTTATTTCTAAGACCAACTCCTTTCATGTGTTTAGAAAACCCTAAATGTGCCATACATACGTAAACTCAGATACTGAAAAATACAACACAGCATGTAGGACAGAGATCCAACAGAAACTATCTCAACTCAATTAAGGCCCCCAAAAAATGGCTTATATTTTTGTTTTAAAAAGGGAAATTTCTACCTATAAAATGACACACAATTTTCAGCTATATATTTTTTTGCTTGATAGGTAGAAATTTAGGACACTAAGAAGGGGAAAAATAAGCATTCATAGATGAAAATAAGAGTGATCAGAAAACTTCATTTAAAAAAGCAGACATAAAATACAAACCAAGAAAGAGACTAAAGTCTCTTTCAGAGACTGATTTTTACAGAGAACTGATTTTTACTAGAAAGGAAGTGAGCAAGGAATGGGTGAAATAGGTGATGGGGATTAAGGAGGCCACTTGTTGTGATGAGCATTGGGTGATGTACAGAAGTGCTGAATCATCACACTGCATACCTGAAACTACTATAAACTGTATATTAACTGGAATTTAAATAAAAGCTTTAAAAAGAAAAGGATATTTAAAAAATGTAACTAGCTAAAAAAAAAGGATATAAAATGCTTCATGAAGAAACATTTTATTTTTATTTATTTATTTTTTTTGTTTTTGTTTTATTTATTTCTGAGAGAGAGAGAGACAGCATGAACAGGGAGGGTCAGAAAGAGAGGGATATACAGAATCCAAACAGGCTCCAGGCTCTGAGCTGTCAGCACAGGGCCCGATGTGGAGTTTGAACCCATGAACTGTAAGATCATGACCTGAGCCAAAGTCGGATGCTTAACCGACTGAGCCACCCAGACGCCCCCATGAAGAAACATTTTAGAAAAAACTATTTCTGAGATGGATTTCATATGAAATGTTTTATAGTATAATAACTCTTGGGTTAGAAATGTAGAACTTAGGGGCGCCCGGGTGGCTTAGTCGGTTAAGCATCTGACTTTTGCTCAGGTCATGATCTCGAGGTTCGTGGGTTCGAGCCCTGCGTCGGGCTCTGTGCTGACTGCCAGCTCAGAGCCTGGACCCTGTTTCAGAGTCTGTCACTCCCTCTCTCACTGACCCTCCCCTGCTCATGCTGTCTCTCTCTCTCTTAGAAATAAATAAAACATTAAAAAAAAAAAAAAAAAAGAAATGTAGAACTTAAAATAACCACTTTTATAGGAGTCAATTCTCACATGTGTTTAAAAGGTGTTTATATTTGGAGACCTTCCTTCGCATGAAGCAGAATGGAGATGGCTTGTGAAACTGTCTTGCAAACAGATTAGAGATCCTGTGATTGTGAGTTATCCCAACCTCATCTTGTTCTTTCTGGTTTCTTCATTAATTGAATGGGTATACAATTCCACAAAGCACCAGGCATTTATGCTGCTCTGAGGGTACACAAGGAAGGAAGAGGGAGTGACATGCTATTTCTAGAAATAACCATGGGCATATCCCTGGTGTCCTGTAGTAGAGGCTATTTATGCTCCCCTCACATGTGTTTTTCTACGGTGTTTAAAAATCAGATCCCTCCCAGTAATAAGTTCCTTTTGTAAGGAACTATTTCATTTGGTAAGTTTAGTTAACTACTTCTGGAAAATGTCAGTCTTGATCATTCTAATCAACTAAAATCCTCAAGGTCATTTTCATTTTCGGAGCTTCTTCAAAGAGCTCACAGGCATCTTGTTATTAATTTTATATCTTGCTGTTTGCTCAGTGACCATACTCATAGAAGGTATTACACACATACAAATAAAAGAAACATTTGGTGGTTTTCTATCCAGAGACATTTAGTGGACTGCTTTCTCTAAAAGAAATTCTAAAAAGTGAGACAACAGAATTTTCATAATGCTACTCTCAACTGAGAAAAAAAAATAACTTGGGACATCATTTTTAAGCAATGTCAATCTTTTGGGGCAACACCAGACATAATTTTCAAGTGGATTTCATAAGGAAGCCACTCATTCTAAGTAACGTTAGATACTCTTATTGTCTAATATAGTCTTATTAAACACCTAAAAGGAGAAATTAGTATTGTCCTGAATTTTCCATCTGCTGCAGATTAATTTTTGAGGAAGTTCTTCTCTTCCTCATCTTCCAACTCAGAATGCTGTAATTTACATATGGGTTTCATTTTCCTGTTTTTAATTTTCTTAAAAGAGATTGCCATGTGGTAGAGCTAAACATCTTTGGTTGAACTTGGGTAAGACTGTTACTTCTCTTCTGGTCTTAGGTCTGTCTAAGTGAATGTGAAACAGTTGCTGTACCGTGATGTGTAACATGATAAGATGATTTCGCTGGGCCTTTTCCCATTAAAATTGCATCCTTTCTTGGTGGATATATTCTGTGTCAAGATAAGAGAGGAGCGTATCAGCATTAACATTTTCTGAGCCATTTTACCAAAATGAAAGCTAATATTTACAGATAATTGGCAAGAAATGAATAGTTTAACTGAACCATTTAATCTATGGCACTCATACAGTCAAGAGAAACAATGAGGGGTGCCTGGGTGGCTCAGTTGGTTAAGCATCCAACTTCGGCTCAGGTCAAGATCTCACGGTTTGTGGGTTCGAGCCCCACATCGGGCTCTGTGCTAACAGCCAGCTCAGAGCTTGGAGACTGCTTCAGATTCTGTATCTCCCTCTCTTTCTAACCCTTCCCTGCTCATGCTGTCTCTCTCTCTTTCTCTCTCAGAAATAAATAAAACACTAAAAAATTTTAAAAAAAAAAAGGGAGAAACAATGAAAACACTAACTGACCAAGCAAAAAGAAAAGGCAGTTTATAATCAGACAGCAAAAACAGATGATACTGAAGGAGATCATCATGAAAGCTACAAACTAGACACCTTAAATTTTCACCTACACTTCTAAGTAACCATTGTGAAAAGCGTCACCTTGGTTGGCTACTGAATGAAGCTGTACAGATTTTCTAATTTATTATGTAAAATGGATTTTAAATATCTTAATAATTTAAAACACCTTTAAAAACTTTTATTCATGACACAGCAACTTCATACAATTGAGGTGAAAGCTCTGACTCCTCACATCAGACTGTTTATATTCTACCAGTGAACAATGAGTGTTACTCTAACACAGAGACTCTTACTTTATTAGGACAGTCTTGATCTTTCATTATGTTCTCTCTTCCACAGTTTCCTTGAGGGTTTCTTTCCACTCTGTCCTTGACAATATTATTTCTTTTCCTGGGTGACTTGGCTTTGAAACAAGTACTTTAGTTTACATATATTTACATTTACTATGATCTATCAGCATTAGCCATCAAGAGTACTCTACTCTTTATCTCTCCCTTCTTTGTTATTTTTCAAGTGATTAAGATTTCCACTGTTATTTCAGGCTTTGCAGCTGTTGAGTGGGACTAGATAGGAGGTAAGGCTGCACCACAAATCTCTGCAAATCTAGGTTGGGCCCTCTCAACTCTGGCACTCTTTTGACATTTTGGGTCAGTTCTCTGTGAGGGGCTGTTCAGTGCATTGTAGGATGTTTAGCAAAATCCATAACCTATATTGAGTACGTGTTATGTATTCAGTTACGACAACCAAAAATGTCTCCAGACAAGATTAAATGTCCTAATAACCACTTAGCTAGGCTATATCTGTGCTTTACCTCTCTAAAGTCAATGAACTAGAGAAGGGATTCTCACGTCTATCACCCTAAGAGATCATAAAGTATGACAAAGAACACTGAAGAAGGACAGTTTAACATGTTAAAAGCACAGTGAATTCTCAAAAAGATGTCTGCTTCAGTGGTCAATACATTAGAATGAGGGCCTTGAAGTAGGTAGTTTTCGGTGACTCTTTATACTCTAGTGTCATTTTCCAGAAAGAAATCCGAAAGGTCAAGGAATCTTATAATCTCATCATAACAGATTTTTAAAAGGACTTCCATATAATTTAGTATGACGCTTACAAGTTCTCCTGTTAATGGGTCTTGCCTTGATCACTAAAAGCTCAAGGGAAGAAAACTTGCTCTCTCATAATTATTTATTTCAATGGTTAACAACATATGAATATTAGAAAATGCTAAAGAATTAGAAACTCTCACAATTAATTTTCAGGTATAACCTTAGCTGAGACTAGGTTATACCTGTAAAAACTTCTGATATATTATACCAATTCTCAGGTCTTCTTTAGAAAAATGTCTAAATATTATAAGAACTTTGGTTTGCAGTTTTCAATCTTTAATCAATTTTGTTTCCTGTTATGGACGATCTTCTAAATTTTCCACATCTCTGAGAAGTAAATCCAAAATAAAACCCAATACTCTAAATGGAACACATATTATGTAAGGGAGATGATTCCTATTTTCTCCTCCTATCCAAAGTGACTTGTTGGGGTAATTCAGGCTATTATCAGACTGGCTAACTAGACTAAATATCAAATGTAGAAAAACTTTTCTTTAAAGTCTCATAACTTTATAAAAGAAAAAAAGTGGTTATATACAAATTAAATATTGGAAGAATACCAAAATCAAACTTTTTTTTGAGGGAGTCATGTAAATAATTCCAGAGAGGAGAAGAAATATTAATTTTCAATACAAGTGGAACAAGTACAAATGCTCTAACATGCTTTTATGGAACCAGCTATGCTAAGAAGGGTATACTCTATTATTCAAGAATACTGGTGAATTATATCAGTACAATACATTCTAATTCATTTACCTACCAATCATTTAGAGTCTACTATGAGCTGGGCACTGTGTTAAATGTTATATACACATAGGGATCAGACAAGTATTCATTATTATCTAAACGTAAACACACAAAAACATAACTAATTTTATTATGAAAAGTTAGAAGATGATCACATTTAACTTTAAACAGAACAAAACTCAGCTATGAAAACAGGTGAAACACTTAATGCTTTCTAAAAACAACATATAACATTCTGGGACTTAGCATAGGGCAATAAAATGATTATGTTTAGACAGTTGGTTAGCAAGCCGGCTTTTCATTAGATGGGAAATTCATCCTTAGTTATCAAAATAGCACAAATTATACAGAGCAGCATATTGTATACTATAAGCATGTGTGCATAAAACTATAAACATTTGTCTGAAATCTCAACACCAGGAAAAGCACAGTATTTGATATGTGAATTAGATTTTTCTTGTATTTTCCATCTCTCTGCTTATGAAGTATTATGAGGTATCCATCATGTCTAGTTTTATACAAGGAAAAGTATGGTAGGACTCTACAAACTTTTACAAAAATGCACAAAACTGAGAATCCTACAGCTTTACAACTGACATTTGATTTATGTGAATACGGCTTAAGTAAATTGTCTAATAACTTAGAGCTGATGATGTAGAAGTTATAGAAAGACACTTACCAATTCTGGCGCACTTCCAAAATATACCCAACAATCTGCATAGAATAAAAAGGAAAGAGTAGCTATTGATTACTGGGAAAAGTAAACCATTCTCTCAGGATCATACAGAGAATTCATTACACACTGGCATTTTCTCTTTTGATACTTTGCTTCAAAACTGAAATTTATTTGATATTGAGCCACCAGATGGGCCACCATCTTTGTACCAAAGTAGGACAAAGGAGCTTATCAACTGTTAGTGTACATAAACGGTTACAAACTGGAATATATGCGGTGTCTTAGCTTAAATCCACAGTAAATTAATATGACTGGCAAAAATTTGCACAGGGCTTTTTACTGTAGAATTAATTCAATCAACTTCAATTGCTTTACTTTTAAAAGCAGAAAATATATACGCCAATTTATATCAACAGTAATTTTGAAAAAAAGGTAAACGAACACGGTTTGGTAGTATTCTGACGTTAAAAATAAAACTCTCACACTACAGAAATTACTTTTTACAAAATGTTTTTCTATATTTAAATGATCTATAGCCATGAACTCCAATGATAGAATTTACATAGCTATGTCATTCAAAAGAGAATACAAAAATATGTGCCTAAGTTTTCAATAGAAGTACAAAATCCTGCTTTAGGAACACTATATGAGTTAATCAAACATGGCATTTAAAATACATACATTTTGGAAATAAGAATTAGAATGAAAATGTTCATTTCAATTCTATAAATGAATATACTATGACTTGAATACAAATTATATACGTATTTTACTTCTTTGGCATGTATAAAAAGTACTACCTTTAAAAGAAAAACAACGGAGTCATTCAATGAATAGAGGTAACTAAAAGATACACAAACATTGTAGATAATTATTTTGTTGCTTTGACAAAGAACAGAATTGCAAATAGTATTATACATTGCTAAAAGTCAAGATAGATCAGCACTACTTATTGCAGTGGGTTAGGACTGGTATAACAATTTCATAATACTTAAATTCCAGGGAAATTGATATTATACTCTTTTTGTGCCCAAAGAGATGGCTGGTTGATGGATAATTATATCTGAAGGATTAAGACTGAAAGAAGATACTGGTTCAAGTAAGTTCTATGGGCATTCCTCCTGTGAAGGATAACTTCCTGACCTCAAAGCAAATGTCTCTTAGCTCAGATGATATGAAATGGGCAAAAATAGAAGTTTATTTTGAAGGATGGATACTCTGACAGGTGAAGCAACTTTCCTAGAGGAATAAAAGAACAAAAATCAAACATATTCTTGAAAAGAATGTAGAATAATATAAGAGCCACACTGTGCTGAAGTTTAGTTCAAACTGATTGGTTGTATTAACTGTGAGCAAGTTATTTTCTCATTAATAGCACACACCCTCATATGGTTGTTATAAGGATTAAATGAGTTATTACACAGAAAGTCTTCAGAATAGTGACTAATATGTGCTGTCTTCAGTAAAACACAGGTTCAAGGCACATGTGATAGTAACTTCAGATATCACTTAAAATTGGTTTAGGTTTCATCCAAAAATGGAAGTTAGTGACATGCAATGCCATGGTTCTTCAATTGTAAAAATCTACTGACTATAACCTGCACCATGGATTTAAAGCTACTTTGGCTGAGAGACTGAGAGGCAGGACACCCGGAAGCTCCTGCACGGGAAGCTTACAGCCCAAAGAACATAGTCTAGAATCCTTTGGTCACAATCACAGTGATCTCAGGTTTGATAACCTGGAAATAATCCACTCAAAGCATCAGTAAGAAATTGTGGTGACACAGCATATTAAAAGCTATGTAAATGAAAAAATTTATTTAACTTGGGCAACTTAGAGATTTAGTAGTACCACTCTGGCCTTTCCCATATATTTTCCTACCTAGACATATTTCTGTAATATGCTATTATTTATTCATTAATAAATAAGTGCTATTTATTTAACACAGACACTTTATTAGTTAGTAGAAACCAATAAAATTATGCTGCTTAGTTTCTATGGCTGATAAAACTAATCAAGTCTATGATAATAGGCAATGAGGCAAAGTAGCAATCTTTTATTGTTGCTTTTTAGTTCTGTATTATTTGAGGCAGTAAAAAATTAGATTATTTTCAACAGTGGAGTCATCAAGAACCTGTTTTATCCAACTGGTCTATACATCTTTACTTAAAACATGGAATACTCACTATAATGTAAGGCAGTTTACTATGAATATCATAAAAACATGTACTGTAACAGAAGGACAATGGCCTGTAAAACTTTCTCCTAGAGAAAATATTTCTTATATACAAGTCAAAATAAAATGGAAGAAACAGAAACAAAAGTTTTTTTAAAAAAGCCTTTAACAGCTAAATGGGTCAGTATATGCTTTACAATACACATAGAGGCATGCTGTTTCTTCGGTCTTACATGTAGGAGAAATATACTACTACTCAGCCTCTACTGTAAGGCTGGCAGCCCTGAGAACTCCTTTTTCAATGTAGCATGTAATGGATGTCTTCCTGCTCCCAAAGGAATGAGCAGCAGACATTTCCACATGCCATCTACTTTCTTCATAACTGTATTGGAAAGCATAAATGTTGTGATTATTTTTTAATGAAATCCTATGATTATTGTTTTATTTTTAGAGAAACAGAGTGCAAATGAGCAGGGGAGAGGGATAGAGGAAGAAAGAGAATCTTAAGCAGGCTCCACAGTAGAGCCTTACATGGGGCTTAATCCCAAGATCCTGGGATCATGACGTGAGCGGAAATCAAGAGTTGGATTCTCAACCAACCGAACCACTCAGGTGCTGCACTATGTTATTATTTTTTAGTGAAATAAACAGTTAAATACCTTATTAGGTAGGTGTTATGTGTTATATTACAATAGCAAGGAACAGATCAATGAGAAAGTTCACTGGTTTCTACCATATGCTTTAAGTTAATCATCAGGGGAGGAAAGGCTTCATGCACAACTAAGCAACACATGAGATTATATAATTTAACAAAGTACTATATAATTTCAACAAGTGGACAAAGTATTAAATTGAATAAAGACTTAGCACACAGGACTTCAGAGAAAAAAAAGGTAGAGTGAAGAGAAATCAGTTTCTATGAAGGAAGAGGTGCACTATCATAAAAACTGATGGACAAATAACCTCAGTAGGTAAAATAATAATCCTTCAGGCCAAAAGCAACCGATTATCAGTTTCTTGGAACAGGATTATGGGATTTTCAATATTCAAAACTGATTAGAGCTTTTATTTATTCCTTTACACATGTCTGAACAACTCTAGGAAATAAAAAGAAAGAAATGGTAACAAAAGCCAAATAATTTAGATAATGAAATGTTTGGATACATGCTAATTATGACCTTAAAGACAGAATGGAAGTGAAGAAAAGAGAAGCAGAAATTATTACTTTCACAGTTTAATATCTACCACCTTGCCTCTTGTTAGGAGATTTTTATTAATGAAATGGCAAAATTTGACTTTGCAGGATCCTACTCTGGCCTAATACAGCTCTGGAGACCATTATTCCTATGTGAAATATTCTTTCACCTTTTGTTCTTAAAATGATTAAGCAGATACAGGCTCTTATTATGAAAGGAATGAGTTTGAGCCCCATGTCAGGCTCTGTGCTGGCAGCATGGAACCTACTCGGGATCTATTCCCTCTCTCCCCCTCTCTCTCAAAATAAAGTAAAAAAAAAAAAAAAAAAAAAGGATTCACACAAGTATTCATAAAATTAATAGATATGCAAGGCAAAGAAGTTTGCATAGCTTCCACCACATGGTCTGATTTTTTATGTACTCTTCCTTTTAGTTTAATTAAACATGTATTTCTGTATTATGTTTTTTTCTTTTGTAAAGTTTACTTACTTGAGAGAGAGAAAGAAAGAGAATCCCAAGCAGGCTCCATGCCGTGAGCATGAAACACACATCAGATTGGATCTCAGGAATGGGAGCTCATGACCTGAGCCAAAATCAAGAGTTGGTTGCTTTAAATGACTGAGCCACCCAGGTGCCCCACATTTCTGTATTATGAATATGGCACTTAAAAATTTTAATTCTGTGTTATCATATTAAGCTCAAATATTTTCAAGGTGTGAACATATAATAAAAGGGATATAACATGCCCAAAACTTAATTTTTATTACTGTGTTGAGTAAGCTATGTAAATTTCTCCAAAGATGTTTGCTTTTTGATACTGACAGGGAGCTCATATGATTAGAGCAGTCTTGGACTGGAGAGGGAATGACTACATTCTTATTTGTATGGACACAGTGCTTACAAACTATCTAATGCTTCAAAAACAACTTTCTTTTTTAAATAACCAACTTTACCAATTATTCCATAAAAAGGAAGGCAAAATACTGTCTTTCAAAGCACTAAACTGTACTTCTCATCCCAGAAAAAAAAAGTCTATTTTTTTAAATATACTTTTTTTTTAAGTTGAACACATTTCAGGTTATTTCTAGTATTTATCTTTTTATTTAGTAAGATTCTGTGAATAGAAAGTTTTCAGGTTCTTAAAAATATATTTTGTTAAAGTTTATTTATTTTGAGAGCGAGAGAGAGAGAGAGGAAAAAAAACTTGAGGAGGGGAGAGGCAGAGAGAGAGAGAATCTCAAGCAGGCCCTGCACCGTCAATGTGGCACCTGGGTTGGGGTTCGAACCCATGAACCACGGCATCATGACCTGAGTCGGAACCAAGAGTTGGGCACTTAACCAACTGGGCCACCCAGACATCCTCAAACTTTTCAGGTTTTGAAAAACAGAAGGAGAAAATAATGTAAAAAGTTATTATTATAAAAATAATCTATATATAGAAATTAAGTTATTTAATGACTTTTATGGTAATTTGCACTCAATGTCTATAAGAACTAATATAGGTGATTGGATATCATTAGTAACATACCCAGTTTTATTTCTGTCCAGGAGGCTGGGTGCCAAGGATCGGATATAAGCACAGGTACATATAAGCAGCAAGATTACAGTCAACAGACTCTGAAAATTGAAAATGGCAGACTAAAAAGAGAAAAAGAAAAATTAATATCACAAGAAAAACCGCATAGGTAAAAAATGCCAGACAATTCCATATTAAGAATCATAGATTTGTTCAAAAAGGCAAACAGAATGGCCTGTCTGAGAATACTTAAAACCCAAAATCATAAGGTATTCCGAGAGTGTACTTTCCACTCCATTCTTTGGCCTACGGAATGGAGAAGATGCAACAAAAATTCTAAATTCAAGAATTTGAAAACACTACCAAAAATGTCATGAATCCAAAATAGCTCACCAAAACTGAATCATTATGTAATTAAATACAGATATTCTAGGAACCGAGGCAGTATGGAGTCTCCATGCTCTCTGCCTATAGTGGGCGTAGGACTTCAGCTGAATCATTAACCTAAGTCTCTGTTTCACATCTTGGTGGAGAGTGGATATAGACTAAATGTTGCCTAAGTTTCTTTCAATTCTGAAATTCTTTTAGAATAAGAATGCTTTAAATTTAAGCAGTCATGTTCCATGCATTGACTAATTCTAAGCTATTAGGTTTTGGTGAAAGAAAACCACTTGCTCTTTCATTGTTGGTTCTTTAAAAGTTACTGAAAAAATTTAACAAAAGCATGACTGGAAATCATAGTTTTTCAGTCAAAGTAAAATGGAGATGAACTTAGTCTACTTAAGTTCAGCTCAAGCATCATCTTTTCCAGGAAGTTTCCTTGAACCCATCTGCCTCCCCTCTCATATTTCATAAAAAAATCCTCTCCTTTCTGTTCCCACACAGACTGGCATGCATTTTATAATACTCGTCCCTGAAAGTGGACATTGCCTTATCAGGCTCTGATCTCCAGCACCTGACCAGGCACCTACCACAAAGCAGACCAAGAAGTAATGGATGAACAAATAAAATAAATTTCTGGAAGTGCAAAATACCACTATATATATAATGAAGAAAAATTATTTCCATTTTATACAAGTAGATAAAATATATCAATATCACAGTAGCTAGCAATAGGCTTAATTAAGTAAACCCAGAGGCACCTCCCATAATGTCAGAAGTTACACAAAGAATAAGAGTTATAAAAATTTTTTTTGAGAAAGGCAAAATTGCTACTTGCAAATGTGAAGTGCTACGTGAAAAGCCCAAAAGAATCTAGTAAAAAATAATTACAGACAATAAGGGAATTGGGTATGGCTGGGTACACAACGAAAATATTTAAATCAGTAGCTTCATGATTGTCTTGCCAACTGGTTGAAAGACATGATGGAAAAACAGTCTCTATTTGTAATACCAACTAGAACAAAAACCTGAAATATTTATGAATAAGCTTAACAAAAAATGCAGTACTGGCATTAAAGAACAAAACTGACAAAACTTTTAAACATACTGAAAAAAAATAAATGTAGAATGGAGTGGTATATGAGGTTATTACATTGGAAGGTAGCATCATAAAGCTAATCTGTAAGTTAAAAGTGAACTCAACACCAACCAGTTATTTTCAAAATAGACAACTGATCTTTGAAGTTCATATGAAAAAATAAGCAAGAATGTCCAGAATCCTAAAACAAAAGCTGGACATGTCAGAAGCTGTCAATATTTTTAACCTCTTTATATTTTTATGACACATATTTATAAACTATTCAAAACATTAAGAAAATTACATGTCATTTACCAATATTCTTAAGGACAAAAAATGCCAAACAGTGGGGAAAACAGTATAAAAATTCCACAATCAGTATATCTTTAGCCATATAAACCTTTATACAAGCAAGAGGGGAGAATGTAGTGATTATCTGTGGAAGGTGTTTAACCCAATTCTCAACTTTTCTGGATTTCTCAGATTTTCTAAGTCTTATTTTTACGGTCTGAAAAAGAAAAAAAATGACTTGATTACTATTTTAATAGTTTTGTTTGCAAATCATTTCTTCATGGATACACAAAGGATAAAGTTTAATATGGCTTGGTGTTTTATTGAACTGAATTTTAATTTTGCAACTGTGAAAACAAGTGACAAAAATTTTATCACTTAAATCAATGAATGAACTCTAAAGATAAATTCTATATAGAAAACACAGTATTTCACAATGCTTATTTTTCAAAGACCATATTTTGAACATGTATTATGTATTTATTGATAGAGTAATTGATAACCTCATGAAATATAAAGCACCGATTTCTTTCCAGCCACCATAACTAAATATGTATTTAGTATCTACTGTGTCTGGGGCATGAGGCTAGACACAGGATTAAAACAGACAGCAGGATTCCTTCCCTCCAGGCATTTACAGCTAATAATTGATATTCACTGAGAGCTTCTTTTGGATTATCTTATTTATCCTGGTATATTTGAGGTAGGTGCTACTAATACCTTTATTTTATACACGAGACAACTGAGGCACACAACATTTGTAATCAAGTTAGAACAGAGCATGTATTTTAACAAGCAACTCCTTGTAACATCTAAGTGGTTACTAAGCCATGGGGACAAAAAAATGCTGTTTTCATACAGAAAAGGAAGAGCTTCAAGGAGAAAGCAAGGACTGAGTCAAACCATAAAAGGGCACAATTAGACTGTGCAAATAGAGAGCAGGCTCCAGAAGAGACAAAAGCATGGAAAACATCCCCACAGAATCGAGAACTTGCATGTTCAGGGAATAATGAGCAGGCTTACTGTATTAAGCAAAGGACCTATGCAGTAAAATAGTTGGAAAATCAATTTGCCAAGTAGGTTTATTGTGTTCCTCATGGATTATCTAAATCTCACAATTTTGCAATGTGTACGTTTTCCTTCCCTAAATGTCTAGTTAAAATGCTTAAATGATATGATGTCTGGGACTGGTTTCTAAATAATCCATTTTGTGTGATGGGAAGTATGCAGTTGGTGATGAAATACTGAGTATATAAGGTTTCATTATACTCTTCTTTCTACCTGTGTATGTTTGAATTTTTATATAATAAAAGAGCTTAAGAGGCACTTAGAGACATGTCTATTATTAAAGAAGTGGGGTGTGTATGTATACTTTTGTGTGTGAAACCATTTATAAATGAGAACCAGTTACATGTGTGCAATATATAATACAGACAACTTTGTTTCTAGGGTTTATATACCCTAAGATGTAAACAAATAATCTTAGGTGGTATATAGTCTTTGAGATGTACTCAGACTCTAACCACAACAGAATGTTTCAAACCTACAGGCATTAGCCTACCACTGCTTACTGTAGCTAAGCATTCTTTTTAAAGCTTAGTATCTGTTGTCTACTGATATAAAATTTTAGTCTCAGGTTTAAAGGAAACAGATGTTTCGTAGAAAAGTAATTAGTATCTCAGTAGAAAAATGTTATTAAAAAGGAAGAAGCTAAGATTACAAAATAGAGGAAAACAAGATTTAAAAAAAAGGTGATAAGGGAAGTAAAGTTATTTACTGTGTTTAATTTTTTTCAGATCATGACATCTTTTTCAGATGTTCTGTTTTTTGTTTGTTTGTTTTTTTTAATTTTTTTAAGGTGCTCTGTGTTTTTGCAGACTATTTTTGCCTTCCTGGTGAACTGACTCAAATTTCTGGTTTCAACTTGAGTCACCTCCTCTGTGAGGCCTTCCCTGTCCCCACTTTCTACACCAAGCAGGGTTGAGATCATTGTGCAGGTGTGTATACATGATAGCACCCATCAAACTGTAATGGCCTCCTGTATTTTATTGAGGTTCTTATCAACCCTCTGTGACTATTAAATAAAATAGTGCACAGAAATCACTGACAAACTTGAATGAACACTGAATGAACTTGAAAACAACTGCAAATAATGAACATTTTAACAACAAATTCAAGAGCATACAAGTAACAACGTATGCTATTAAAAAGGTATATATTAGTTGAGTGTTTTGCTAACTATTCAAGAGAAACTGTTCTTCTGACTCTGCCTAGATGACCGAGTAGGCTAGCTGGTTGGCAGAAAATTCTAAAACGTCAAATAATTATCAAATCTAAGGTTTATTTACCTAATTTTCAGTCAGACAGTATCAGGGAGTTATACAATGGTATGCTTCCCAGTTTAACAAATTTAGCTATCTATTAAACATCAAATAGTTCATATTCCAACCAAGGAAGTTATAAAATAGAACTCATTCCTTTTGGAGGCTCAAGGGAAAAATATCTGTTTTCCGGCCTTTTCCAGTTTCTAGAGGCTGTCTGCAGTTCTTGGCTAGTGACTCCTCATCACGGGGACCTTGACACTTTTGTAACTGGGACCCTGCTTCTTATAAGGAACTTAATAATTAAATTACTCTCCCCCATAATTCTAGATAATCTTCCCATTTGAAAATTTTTAGCTTAATCACATATGCTAGGTCCCTTTTTCCAAGTTAAGATAACATATTTACAAGTTTTGGTTTGTGTTTTTGAAGTGGGGGAGGGCATTTTGTTTACCATACCTAACAAACGCTTTTTATTAAGAGGCATCCAATAACATTCCCTAGACTCGGGGCTACCCGTAACACTCTGTGAAGCACAACCTCAAATAAAATAAGGACAGTAACACTTGGAGTTGTGAACACAGCAGCCTTGCCTTGCCTTTTGACCATTAGTCTCAGAGTTGTGTTCGTTCTTCTAAACAATACAATGGAGATCCTAAACTATTTTTCTCCAAAGGCCCCTTTGATTATCCCTCCCCACTCCAGCCCTATCTACTACTCCCAGCTGATCAGACATTCTGATATGCTTCAGTGATTAATGCTATTGTACTAAATCAAATTATCCAAATGAGAAGGAAATAAACTCAGAGTCACTTTGTATAGTCATTCTGAAGTAAATCACAATTTGTTAACCCATCTGAAATAATGAACATAATTCAGACTTTCATTTGGCCACCACTAACAAAAAAAATTATCAGTGAATAGATGGAGAATGGTTGATGCAAAGCTTAGTGCTAAAACAAAAACTTACTTGTGATGTTAACACATCTTTTAAAACCTCAAGTCAATTTGAAAATTAAGAAATATTTATTTCAGATTCAATTTTTATCATTTTATCTATGAAGATACAATTTCTTATTTTCAGTAATTCCCACATATTAAAACTATATTCATTAGGTTTGTATACAAAAACAAGAATCCAGTGTAAGGTTTTCATTTTAGATATGTATATCAGTAGTCTAAGAAACCATCCAAAACATTAGGAACAGAGAGAAAAATAGGGGAAAAGATCCTAGCAGCATAAAGGCACAAAGAAACAAATGAGAAAAACAGCAGAAATATACATATTAATATGCTAAACAGTTCTTTGGTATGCTCTGTGAGTGGTGGCTAACTGTACTTAATCTGCAGAAAAGACTGCCAAAGCCTACAGTATTTTCATTAGTCCTGGATCACTTGAGCTCTGTGTAGCTTATTTATTTATTTTTTCATTATTAAAAACAAATTGTTTAATCAGTTTGTTGATTAAGGGCCTTCCTTATGCATAACACTATCTGGGGTCTTCAAATGTTGATTGCCTCTTATGTGGGAAGTGACTGACATATTAATTCTTCCAGTTTTACTGAAATTCAACTTAAAACTAGAACTGAATACCAAAGACTGAAACTTTTAAAAGTTCAGAATAATAATTTTACTTGTTTTAAATAGTTAACTGCTTTTACACAAAACTAGTGATTTATCCCTCTCCGGAGGTGGAAGGAGTCCCCAGAAATGGAGTCCTAACCTAATTGTGATAAAAATTAAAGTGGGTCAGCATTTTATCATTTACAAATCTAGGTCAGACCAGCATTTTCTAACTAGTTTCTACTTGTAAATTTATAGGTACCACTGTTTGGTCTTAAAATGGAAAACATGGAAATGCAGGAATATATGAAGCCTGTATATAAATATGCAAACACAAGTGACCACAGGTGATTACTAATATTTCCATGAACACACAGAAATATTAACATTTTCTTTTGGTGTTGTTAGCACCTAAGTTCAACTTTTGTTGCTTACTTTAAGGCACCACTGAAACTGTACCAAATATACAAATGATCTTGGTTTCATTTGAAACCAAGAAACCAGGATTGCTGAATGTTTTGATGTTAAATACCAGTCTCTCAACATCAGTGGCTATTAACATTTGGATTATTTAGGAAAGTATCCAAATATTTGTTCTTGGATGAAATGGTCACTTGTACATAGCAGTTGAATTTCACTTGTAAAATGAGCTGGAGTAAATAGACATTTGATCTTACTGGTCTTGTTTCAAATTGTAGAGACAGACCTTTCCTACTTCCGCTTTCCACTTAAAATTAAGAACTTTCATGGCTATGAGGAAAGCTACAGTCCAGAGCAAAAGCACCTTAATTCTGTTCTTCCTTGGCAACAGAGATGGTCATTTGCACTTATTTTCATCTCACTGTCATGGTATCTATAATGCATTTACTGTGTTTATGTTGCTTAGTTTTAGACCAATTTTATGGACACCACAGATCTAAACACAAAGCAACAAGAGGATCAAAGGTGTTAATAGGAGAAACCATACATAAAACTAAGGTAAGTAGTAAACTTAAAAAAGTAAAGCAATTAGTACTTCACATGTTCTTGATAAATAATTTGATAAGACAAAAGTATTCCAAAGGACAGAGTACAAATCCTGTTATGAAGAAAAATGTTGTGACCACGACATCGGAAATACAGCTTGAAGCCTGGCTGTTCGTAAGAATCACTTGGCACTTTTAAAGATTATCAATGCCGAGCAATTTGGACTGAAATGGTTGGGCATCTAATTTCTCAAAGCATTTTCCACTACACACTATTTCTCTTTATCCATCTCAGACAACACATTTGCTTATTTAATAACCTCCTTCAGTGGACTGTGAACTCTCTTAAAGACACTATGCATATTTTACAGGGCTTTGTATCCCCAGACCTGCAACCATTTGAGGAATAACTAACTGCCATTGTGATGTAGATATCAAAAGACCTGGTTCTTTACTTCAGAAACTCCAGCTAGAGGGGGAAGAAATACAGGTCACAAGGTATGCCTTTTTCTGCTATGCTGGAGGGATACTGGAGATATAAACAAAGGGCTATGGATGCCCAAATGGAGAATGAGAGAAGAAAACAGAAGGAGCAGGGAAGGTTTCTTAGGAAAAGATGAAACTTGATATAGATCTTGAAGGATTTAAGAGTTAGGCAGAACAAGGCATTCTGAAGTTCTTAAAAGTATTCATTCATAAGTGATATAATTATCAGACTGTTTATGCTTTTGTTGTAAATAATTACTCCTGATAAACCTTTTATGGCCTTGAAATGCATTTTAAAAATGGATTCATTAAAATACAGTAATTCACATTTATGTCACGATCACAGGGATACCTCACAAATATACAAGTTTAGGTGCAAACTCAAAAAGTAACTTCATTGTTTAGCTCTTCCAACTGCAAGGTACTTTCTTTCTTGAAAATGCTGACATTCTAAGCTCACAGGAACAGAGCAGGAACGAAAACCTAACCAGCAGGCAGTTGTTTCTATTATCCATCCACGTATGACTGGCATACTTGAGAGCAACAAATCACTACGACATACTTTATCTTCCATTATGTTGTTTTCATTACCAACAGCATGAAGATTTCACGGACATTAAAATAAATTTGAGGTCTGGCTCTCCTACCCACTAGGTGTGCAACCCCAGGCACGTCAGTCTCCTTGTGCTTGACTTCCTTCGTCTGTAAACATCTCCTCAGATATTACAGGCTTGAAATAAGACAGTACGTATAAATTGATTTTTTTGAGCAAAGCCTGCCACGCAGAAGTACTAACAGATGCGAGCTATTCTTGTTATTTTTTTTTTTTTTTTAATAAATGTCTTATTTATTTCTAGGAGAGAGAGAGAGACAGTGTGAGCAGGGGAGGGTCAGTGAGAGAGGGAGTCACAGACCAAAACAGGCTCCAGGCTCTGAGCTGGCAGTCAGCACAGAGCCTGACGCGGGGCCGAACCCACGAACCGCGAGATCATGACCTAAGCGAAAGTCGGACGCTTAACCGACTAAGCCACCCAGGCGCCCCATATTCTTACCTCTGAAAAAACAAGTATGGCTAGACAGTTTAAATACTGTTGATCTTAAACACACTGTCATGCTCTTAGCTAGTTCCTAAGACACTGAGATGATAAAATACTAGATCTTTGACTTGTATGAAGAGTAAAATAATTCAACCTTAACATCTATGAAGCTATGCAAGAATTGAGAGTAACAGTCTCTAGAGCCACCTGGCTCATTCAGTAAGAACATGTGACTCTTGCTCTCAGTGTCCTTAGTTCAAGCCCTGCATTGGGGGGTAGAGATTACCTAAAAGAGTGATAATCTTCACTGTTTTTAAATTGAAAAAGGAAGATTTTCTAAGTAACAGTTCACTAATGACACTCTTTAAAAACCAGTGTAGAACAGCCTGGGTGGCTCAGTCGGTTAAGACTCTGACTTGATTTTGGCTCAGGTGATCTCAGGGTTCATGAGTTCATGCTGGAGTCTGGCTCTAAGCTAACGGCACAGAGCTTGCATGGGATTCTCTCTCTCTCTCTGTCTCTCATGCTCTCTAAATAAATAAATAAGCTTAAAAAAAAAAAAGAGCAAGTGTATTTATTCGAAAGCACCACAGGAGGAAAGAAGCTGGAATAAATTCTCGCCTCTGGAACCAATAACCTGTCAGTAAACTGCTGTTTACTCTGAGCTCTGTAAGTAGCTTAGGGAAGACACTGTGATTTATGCCCCATCTACAAAGTAGTTGGAGTAAAGCAAGAAACAATTAATGAATTTTCGATTAAATGTTTAAGGGTTTAGTACTGAATGGGTTTCTGCAGGAACTTCTGGAACCTAAGTTCAGCAAATTTCACCCCGCAATAAACTTTTTTGAGTCATGGTTTCTGTACTATAATCAAAGGCATGCATCCTTTCCCCAGAAATATGCTCATAAATGCAACATTTGGCCTGTGGATTTAATTAAGTGCACCATGAGGGTCTGGTGTAGAAGCGGCTGGCAGCAGCAGGCCCAAACTATCAAAGGAATCTGCAGTCACACAAAATAATATATACAACCTTAAAAAAGTGTGGGGAAGGAGAGTCCCTGGCCAGACACCACCTCGAGTACATTCCTATAAGAAAAACTGCTTCTGCAGAGATCGCCACTCATTACAATCTACACTTAATAAAGTAATATCGTTTAGAGTGAGAGAATGGAGTAGGAGAGTCCTGAAAGGTCACTAACTCAACAGACAAAAATTAAGGTGTGCGAGGCCCGCAGGGGCATTAGAGGACGCGAAACGACAAGCGCGGAAGTCGAGAAGCTCCAGGTCTCCAAGAATAAATGACCACCAAGTCCATTTAAATGACTGGGTTAAGCCAGACCAGCGAAATCCTTTAAACAAGTCAGAAACGTGAACTCTGCGGGAGGGGCTGGGACCTTCGACCCCCGGGGTCTTTCTTGGGCGGTCGGCCCCGGTTCTCCTTGCTGGGCTTGCAGCGGCCACATGGTTCCCGGGCCTTTGCATCTTCCAATCCCCGGCAGAATCAAGCTAGAGATAGAACACCCTGGCCCTCGCACCCAGAGGGGCCGTCCAACCCTCCGGCCCTAGCTCGCGCCCGCGGCCCCTTCACAAAGTTCAGCTGCGACCCCACAGCCCCAATTCTTACCATAGTGAGGCCGGCGAAGCCCCAGCCACATCACCCTTCCGGGCGCAGGGCGGAAGAGGCGTGCACACCCTTCCTGCCCTTCTCGTTCCCTCCCTGCGTTCGGTTGGGCCTGTCAGGGCACCTCCTCCTGAGCCGCGCGACTTCGACACTAGGATAGGTTCCCCGCAACCGGAAGAGGCAGGAGCTAAAACACGTCATGCGCCTCTGCGGAAGTGGACGACATTCTCATTGGCTGCGGGACGTCTGACTGTAGGAGCGGGCCTTTTGGAGGAGACCGGAAGTGGAGCAGCTAAGAGGTAGTGTCCGGAAGTGGGGGCTGCGTTACTTCAGTGATAGTAATCTCTAGTCCAATCGTTTATTTTTGTTTTTTTTCTTTATTTTTAGTTTCCTGTTATTTCCCTCTAGAACTCAGTGTTTGAAGTTTTCTCAGCTCAGATCCCTCTCACTGCGTATGCCCCTGGGACTTTGGTTTACGGGGTCTTGGGGGACGTCTGGGTTCCCTAAACTTCTCTGCAGGGCGTGCATCTGCCTCGCGTCTTTTTCAGTTTCTTTCTCTGCACATCAGGGATTCTTTAGATTTAAGGACGCTTTTGAAAAGTCCTGTAATGGTTGTGGGCTTAGGAAGGCATTCGAATCCGGAGGGTTGTGTTAAGAACGCTGTTGGACGCTTCTTACGCCGGCCTCTCTCTCCGAATCCCTAGCTCTTTGTAAACTGCCTCTGGATTTCATCTGGGGCTGAAGCGTAATCGTCCCTTTGGGGTTGGGAAAGAACTTTCTGTAGTAACAAATGGAAAGGAACTGCCCTTTCCTGAGGTCAGTAGTTCTGAGGCATTCTCTTTTAATCAGTATATTATTTAGCTTCTTCTATTTTTTTTTTTAATTATGCTTATTTTTTGAGAGAGAGCAGGGAAGGGAGGGAGGGAGAGTGTGTGTGTCAGAGTCCAGAGCAGGCTATGGGCTCTGAGCTGTCAGCACAGAGCCCGAAGCCTGGCCCAAATTCAGAGAAATCTTTCATGACTTGAGCCGAAGTTGGACGCGTAACGGAGTGAGACACCCAGGCGCCCCTGACTTCTAATTTTGATAACCCATTAGATGAGACTTTATTTTCCCGCCGTTTTTGTCTGCATAGTCTAGGTGAAGAAACCGGTGTTTTGAAGTGTTCAGTTTGCATAGTTCTTGGAAACTCATGAAAGGTTTTTGAATTAAATTGGTATTGTGTTTTTTTTTCTTTTTTTTTTTTACCACTGGAATGCCCCCCCCCTTTATTTTATATCTAGTATTGATGTTAATGGTTTCCTTTTGTATGATTTCCTTTTAAAATACAGTGATAGTCGCATATGTTAAAGGACCGTGGTTTTACTTAACTGCTTGTTTTCTCTAATCCTCAACTAGCCTCCCTAATTTGAGATTAAGGTTCTTTGCGTTCTCGTGTTTATTTTTGCCGTTTTTGTTCCCTGTCTTTTTTTATATTCTTTCCCCATGGTCCTTAGTTTAAGACCTATGTTTGACTTGCACGTTATTTGTTTTACTTTAAGAGATGCTTATCTTAACCTTGCTCCACTGGTGACCATACTTTTTGTCTTAACAAAAATCCTGTAAAGACTTCTTTATGTTCTAACTCCCAGTTCCTCTTTTTAAAAGCATAGTTTTTACTCCTATCCTTCCCCCAAATGCTTTTGTTATTGTCACTAGTGATCCTCAGGTGTTGATCATTCCCAGTCTTTATTGTATTTGACCTATCAGCAACCTTTAACACAGTTAATCACTTCCTTCTCCATGGTATTTTTTTTTCACTTGGTTTCTAGGACATCCCACTCTTGGTTTTCCTTCTACCTTTTTGGTTGTTTCTGTCTTCCTTCTATCCTTCCTGATCCCTTATTGCTGAAGTGTTCTAGGGCTCAGTCTTTGATTCTGTTCTTTTCCTCTTCCTACATTTTTTAAAATGATATCATCAAATCTTAATGACTTCAGATACCATCTGTATACTGAAGACTCTCAAATTCATATTCGTAGTCTCCCCTTTTTCTGAACTACAGACTCACATGTCCTGATGTCTTCCTCCGCGTTTCTACTTGTTTAAAGGTATTGCAAACTTACATGTTACAAACTGAACTTCTTTTCCCCCAAAACCTGTTTCATTCTTTCTCACCTCAGGTGATGACAACTCTGTTCAGCCAGTTGCTCAAACTTAGGTATTTGGAGTCATTCTTGACCTTGCCTCATCTTATATTCCATCAAATCCACCAGAGCATCTTTTGTTGACTCTCCATTAAATGTATCTGAAATTTAACTGTTTCCTACTATTTCTCCTGTTAACAAGTTGATCATCTCTTCCTTGGATGTCTCTTAGTACTCCTTATGATTTCTTGCTAGGACTAACTAGTCATATTTTTAGCTGGTCTCTCCACTTTCTTCAATCCTTGCTTCTCTGCAAATGTATTCGCACACAGTAGCCAGAATGATACTTTTTAAATATAGGTGAGAAATTATACTAGACTGTAAGATTCTAAATGCAATGTGTTATCTTAGATTGGATCCTGGAACAGGTTAAATACATTAGAGAAAAAAATAGTAAAATCCAAATAATATGGAGTTGAGTTAGTAGTGATGTGTTAATGTTGGTTTCTTTGTCTTTTTTTTTAATGTTTTTATTTATTTCTGAGAGAGAGACAGCGTGAGCAGGGGAGGGTCAGAGAGAGAGGGAGATACAGAATCCGAAACAGGCTCCACGCACTGAACTGTCAGCCCAGAGCCCAATGTGGGGCTCGAACCCATGAACTGTGAGAGAGGTCATGACCTGAACCGAAGTCCGATGCCCAACTGACTAAGCCACCCAGGCACCCCGGTTTCTTTGTCTTAATAAATGCACCGTAGTAATGTAAGATGTTAATATTAGAGGAAACTGGGGGAGGTGGATATGGGAACTTTGTGTTATCTTTGCAACTTTTCTGTAAATTCAGTATAACTCCAAAAGAAAAAGCTTATTAGAAGGAATGTAACATTACTTCTTTGCTTAAAAACATTTTAGTACTTCTCATTTGATTTGCAGTAAAAGCTAATATCCTCACATTGGCCTACAAACTTTAAATGATTTGGTTTCCCATTACCTCTCTGACTTCAGCCCTTGGTATTCTCTCCCCCCTTACTCTGTCTCACCCATATTGGCTACCTTGTTCCTTCAGTATACCAAACCTGCTTCTACCTTAAGGCCTTTCCACTGGCTGCTTCATTTGCTTGGAATGCTTTTTCCCAGACAGAAACATAAACACAACTAAATCTTTTATCTCCTTTATGTAAGTGTTCAAATACCAACTTTTCAAGAAAGCCTACCCCAACCTCCTTTAAAAAATTGCAGCTTTGCCTCTCTAAAATTAAAAAAAGAAAAAAGAAAGAAAAATGAAAAAAAAAAAAGGGGGGGAGGGGGGGCTCCTGGGTAGCTCTGTTGGTTGATCGTCTTACTCTTGATTTCTGTCCGGGTCATAGTCCCAGTGTCAATGGGATTGAATTCCATGTTGGTCTCTGTGCTGAGCGTACAGTCTGCCCCAGATTCTCTCTGTCTCCCTCTGCCCCTCTCCCCCACACTAGAGAGCTCATGTGCTGTCTCTCTAAAATTAAAAAAAAATAATAATGAAAATAAAACGTTTCAAATGGCAGCTTTGCAACTATCTCCCTTCCCCCAACTGGCCTGTATACTCCCAGTTTTCTCTATCTTGTTTTATCTTCTTTTTTTGCTATAGCACTTACCACCATTCTATATATTTTACATGTTTTTTTAATGTTTTTAATTGTCTCCTATTAAAACATAAGTTTTAAAAAGGCAAGAATTGTTATCTATTTTGCTCATTTATACCAAGTTCTAAAGCACTGTCTGATACATAGAAATGTACATGTTTTGGTTAAATGAATGAACTTGACTGGTTATTTGAATTTAGTCATCCTTGATTTTCAGTCATGAAACGCTGAATTGTTGATCATTTTCCTATATCGTGTTGTTTCTTGCCTCCAAGCCTTTGCTCATGCATATTCTTGTGCTTGGAATGCCTTTTCTTACCTTTTTCACCTTTTAAGATTCGTATCAGGTGTAATTCAAGGAAGCCTTCCTTGAAATATCAGGCTGGCTTACATGTACTCTTGAGAGGAGGTACCACCCTTTCTCTAGACTTTAGAGACTTGTAAAATAATTCTTTTTTGGTATTGCTATTTCACTAGACAGCTGGGAATGTGTCTTAATCATTTTTGGAATATCAAAGCTTGGTACACAGGAAGCAGTTACTGAATGTTTTAGTATAATAATGACATGACCAAAGCCACTAAGCTTTGGAGCAGTAGAGTTTTGATTTCAGGCTGAAACTTCTGAGTATAAAATTGATGCTGTATTTGCTATACCGTGTTTTCTGGGAAAAAGTGGCTGTCCTTAAAATAATAGAAAGATTGTTCTTTTTATACAGGTGGGAGGTAATTAATCCATTTTATAGTCCTGGGCAATTTGCTTCTTGTCATTTGTGAAGCTGCCAGCACTGATGAGAACATGAGTTTGCTTTTTTTCCTAAACACTGGCTGAAATAGAGGAACAGAGGGTTATTATAGGCAGCAATTTTTAATTTTGATGAAACTGTGCTCTTTTTGCGATAACACTGTAGAGATTTTTGTTGCCTCAAAGGGGAATGCTAGAATTCCAAACTGCTCATGAGGCATTCATGGTTTTGCTAGATGCCTGCACTGCCAATAGCTTGAAATTAAAATTTTTGCTTGTGTGCTGTTGGGAAATCCCAGGCTATTTTCAAGATATTGCAGAGATTTTCTTCCAATGATATAGAAATTTGCTGTTAAGGTTGAGTTAAAAATGATTAGTTTACTAACATGATTTCTGATGCTTGGCCCCCAAATTAGGTTAATTTTTGCATTTAAAACACTGTATAATCTTAGATGATGAGCCAGACTTTCAACTACATTTTATGGTAAGCATTCTGAATTTAAACTGTCCTCTGAATATTATTATCATTGTGATAGTCTGTAAGCCAGTCTTTTTGTAGTGTTGGCTAACCTTTAGGACTAATGGGAAAGGAAATAATTTAACTCTGTAAATTCTGAAAGGACTTTAGCAGCTTTTAGTCGCATTAGTGTGTGTGAAAATAATGATTAGGCTTGGGGTTATGTAATCAAAACCAAATATTACTTGGAAGACATTCCTGAACTTGTGCCTTGTTTGATTTAATAACCCTCTAAAAGTGTCCAACATGTTGAAATAAGCAAGGGATTCAGTCTGCTCTTTATATTAGAGCATACTCTGAGTTTACTTATAATTTTACCCAAATAGATCATGAGAATTTTATTGACTAAAGAAAGACCTTGCTCAATTGGGTCAGAAGCAAGCTGCTGCTTAGAAATAAGATGCACCCATTGTTGAGGAGACTCATCAAAGTCCTGACAGTATAAATATTTACATGATGAAATATGTCAATATTTACCATAGAATTTGAAAGTTGCTAAGTTTCTGTTTAAGAAATGTGACCCTAGCATTGAACACAATATATCAATAAATAAGGACATGTCCAATGAACAGCTGCTCAGAGAAAGTAGGTAAACATCTGTCTAAACTTTGGGGCACTTAAAGTTAAATTAAAAAAAAAATATTGACAGTTCTTTGGTAATTTGTACATGCTTATATAAGGTAGTATACTGATAAAGTTTCATATATGGACTTAAGTTTTTAAAAAATGACAGCATGATTTCAGTTTTAATTTTCTAAGTTAGTTGTGCAATGATACTCATCTATAAATTGAATAAAAGTTTATTGCCTTAATACTGTGTTTGAGAACCAAACTCATCATTTTGCAATATTCTTATAAAAACTGGCTCAAGTCAGGACTTAGCTATTACTTTTGGGAAGTTTATGCTTGAGAATTCAACAATAGAAAAAACATAAGTTTGTAAAGTTTAAATGTGATGAGAAAATGTGTTATTATTTAGCAATTGTGGTTTAGAAGAAAATGATATTAAAAAGCAAGTAAAGTTGATCTGTTTGGTTGAATATGATAGATAGTTCACCACTGTTCTCGTATGAGTATAACTGTAATAGAACATTTGATGCAAAGTAAAGAGACATTTGAAGCTTCCCAAGTCATTAGAATCATACAAACTATCTTCCATCTGTTCTGCAGACGTCTAGAAAAAGGTTAAACTGAGCATTCTTTGAATGATAGTCCTAAAACAGTCCTAGAAGAGTGTAAACAATGGGTATCAAATGGATCCTCTCATTGCTTTTCTAGTAACAGAGATTGATGGCTTTTATATAGTAATTAAGTCATTTAAGCACATCACCCTGTTATGTTTATATTGTGAAGAATGGATGCAAAGTATAATTGAGTATATTCTGCCAGGAGCTACATTTATTTCTATAAAGATCTTATAAACATAAAAAAGCAAATTGTATTTAGAGGTTCATAAAAGGGTTTTAATCTATTGTATTCAGTATAGTAAAGATGGAAGAGAAACAGTTTTAAAGTTTAAATTGTTTTGACCCATCTTGTAGAGAGCATTTGCCAATACTTGGAGGTAAGTTGTTGTGTTTTAAGGAGAAAGCATTAGACTTGTTAATTAGTGATTTTTAAAACTTGGAAAACTTTTTGCGATGTAACCAAGTCTTGAACCTTTGTTTTGAATATACTTTTCCCACCCTTAGAATCATTAGGATTCTGACCAGTGTGCAAAGTTGGCTCCTTGACCAGTTGTCTCCTTGAATCACTTGTTACCAGATATTTATCAAGTAGTGATAATGAAGTCTCCCAGTTTATTCAAAATGTCATGTGTTTTAGATGTGTTAACAATGTATGCATATTAAGCTAAAAATGTAAAACTTCCTGTTTGATGTTGAATATTATGAGTTTAATGTATCCAAAGTTTGGTACTCCTGCCACTGATGGAATACCCACTTTCTGACTTAGAGCTGTTTTGCAGGTTTGAGATCATTGACCTATGAAATAATTGAGGTTTAGAGAATTAAATGATTTGCTGAAGTCTACACAACCAAGGAATAACAGTGAGGATTCATTCTGAAGTTGACTGTTTCCAAAGCCTAAAACAAGGTGGCTTAAACATAAAAAATTTCTTGGCCTCATACTTGAACAATCTATAATTATATCTAGATTCTGGTACCACTGGAATTAGATCTGGGCTGCTCCGCACATCTATTTCACTTTTTGCTCTGTTGGTTTTGTGTCAGCAGCTTCAGGCTCACAGTATTAGATCAAGTCCAGGAAACAAGAGTGTGTATCTTCAATGGAATACTATATAGCAATAAGAATGAAATCTGCCTATTTGTAGTAACGTGGATGGAACTGGAGGGTATTATGCTAAGTGAAGAAAGACAAATATCATATGTTTTTCACTCATGTGGAACAGGAGAAACTTAACAGAGGACCATAGGGGAGAGGAAGGGGAAAAAATATTTGAGAGCAAGGGAGGCAAACCGCAAGAGACTCTTAAATACTGAAAACAGGGTAGATGAGGGTATGGGAGAGGGGAAAATGGGTGATGGGCATAGAGAAGGGCACGTGTTGGGATGAGCACAGGGTGTTACATGGAAAACAATATGACAATAAAATATATTAAAGGAGAAGGAGAAGAATGTATGTTCTAAGTCCTGGAATTAAGCTTCACTGGTCTTAGTTGTCCTAAGTTGAATCCTGTGCTCACCTCTGAGTTAGTCAATGGTGCATGTAATACCAGTATTTCTGTAATGCTTATCAGATAAAGAGTACTTACCAAAGAATCAACCCTGAGCTAAGTGATTCTTAAATAGGCTCCCAAGTTTTGAAGTATTAAATTACATATTTAAGTTATATATTTTAAGAATATCTTCCTAGGGGCGCCTGGGTGGCTTACTCTGTTAAGCGTCCGACTTTCGCTTAGGTCATGATCTCGCGGTTCGTGGGTTTGAGCCCCGCGTCTGGCTCTGTGCTGACTGCCAGCTCAGAGCCTGGAGCCTGTTTCAGTCTGTGACTCCCTCTCTCTCTGACCCTCCCCTCCTCACGCTCTCTCTCTCTCTCTCTCTCTCTCTCTCTGCCCTAGAAATAAACTTAAAAAACATAAAAAAATTAAAAAAAAAAAAGAATATCTTCCTAATAGATGACATTTTCTCTTTTTACAAAAGTACTCTTTAACAGCATAATCAGCATGATGGTCAGATAATACTTACTGAACTCATCTTTTTAAGCATTTTATTGTGAAACATTTCAAATATATATATATAGGAAGAGAGAATAATGGCTTCCTATGTACCTGTCACCTAGCACAACAATTAATCAGCTCATGAATCTTTTGCTTTTTTGTTTTTATCTTGGAGCGTCTTCATGCTAGAGTCCAAAGTATGTTCAGAGATGTGTTTGAAAATGACAGAGTTAAATGACAGCATGGAAAATAAGTATGTAATCATTTATCCTGTTAGGGATGTGTTGTTTATAACTTACTATCGTTTGAACCCTGTGAAATTGTCATACTTTGGTGGGTTAAAAATTGTTAAATATTGGCAATTTCATATAGTTCCTAAATAGTTTTGTATGGCTGAATGAGGTGGTGTCATCAGTTGAAGATTTAAAAACAATTTTTAATTTTTTTTTTTTATTTCTGAGAGAGAGAGAGACGGCATGAGCATGGGAGGATCAAAGAGAGAGAGAGGGAGACACAGAATCTGAAACAGGCTCCAGGCTCTGAGCTAGCGGTCAGCACAGAGCCCGATGTGGGGCTCGAACCCACAAACTGTGAGATCATGACCTGAGCCGAAGTCGGACGCCCAACCGACTGAGCCACCCAGGTGCCCCTATTTTTATAAGGTTCTTTTTTTCAGGCTTAACTCTCATTTGTACCCCAGTCTTCTCATTCTTCGCCTGGTTGTGATTAGAACTAGGCAGGTTAATGGGTACAGTTGTAAGTAAATGGTGGGTTTGTGAATGGGTGGGAAAGTACAGTGTAAGTCCTATATCTTTTCAATACAAGTGCTTTTAGTTTCATTTCATTTGTAAGCAGCACAGTTTTCAAGTAGGGAAGACTGTATATATGCTTAACTGATAGTATTTTATAGGAACACCCTCACTCTTCTGAAATTAAAATACAAGAAAGGTGTCAAATTTTTCCAGGCTTCTGAAATCATAATTACTAAGTTCTTCATGAAAAAATGACTGTTGTTGAGCTAATGCTGTATTTCAGGTATTATCTTATCTCTTCAGTTCTGTTAAGTGTCATTCTCACACGAAACTCTGCAATTAGGAATGAAGTGTTCTTGTGAAAGTTTAGAAAGTTTTCAAAATGATAAGTATATTCTCATCCTTTCTGTCAGGTTTGTTTGTAATTAAGAGTGTCCGTGTGATGAAGATAAAGGAAGTCCTGGAACCGTGGGTCCAGTTTTCAAGGCATTTTGGATGGAGGTGTTAGATTTTATGTGGGAAATGTATTCAGGCCTTTTATTGCTTTTAAGTACTTAGTTCATTGGGTAAAGAAAAAAGCAAGGAGAGGAAGTGAACTTTAAATGAATCACTGAAACTAATGATTATTAATGGTGCTTGTGAAAGATAAGCAAAGGAAATGAGCAGTAATATGATATTTGGAATGGCAGCAGCTGGCATTCCACAGTTATAAGAGGTAATTGAGAATGGACTATGACCATGGCAAAGATGCCCTAATTGTTAGGCTTATTTTATGGTTCTAATGCTGTATCTGAAGCATCAGACTATTAACGTGTAAGTTGAACTTAGCTGTATTTTACAAGTTTTTGAACAAGATGATGCCAACAGTCTTAACTATATTTTACTCCTACTTTGGGTGACCATCTATCCTTATTTGCCTGGGGCTAGTGGGTTATGGGACGTGGACTTTCCGTGTGAAAGCCAGGAAAATCTGAGACAAACCTGGACAGCTGATCACTTTACTTTCATTTCTAAATTGATAGAATGGGGTAATATTGACATGACTAGAAAAATATTTCATAATATTATAGGTTCTTTACACTTTAGTTAATTGGAACGTGAAGACATTGTTTCAAGAAAAGATTTCTTCTGGGGCGCCTGGGTGTCTCAGTCGTTGAGCGTCCAACTTCGACTCAGGTCATGATCTCACGGTTCATGGGTTTGAGCCCCGCGTCGGGCTCTGTGCTGACAGCTTAGAGCCTGGAGCTTCTTTCAGATTCGGTGTCCCTCTCTCCCTCTGCTCCTTCCCTGCTCATTCTCTGTCTCTCTCACTCTCTCAAGGATAAATAAACATTAAAAAAAAAAAAAGAAAAGAAAAAAGATTTCTTCAGTGGAAAGTTAGCTTGATATTTTTGTTTAATTGCTCTGGAAATTTAAAGGTAAATTGATTTTGTGGTCATTTTTCAAAAAAAAAAAAAACAACTCAATTTACCCTTTAGACAGGTAGGTGATGGCAGGCTATTGATTAAAATGATAGGAAATAAATAATGAAAATTCGAGGAATAAATTATTAAAAAAATCTTCATTTGGTAATTCTGGTAAGATCAGTATGAATAATCAGTGCTTTAAAAAAATAAGCAAATGGGAAAATAGTCATCTTCTTTGCATTTATTTTCCTGAATCCAGTGTGATGTTTGTCTTATTAAAAGTAAATAGCCCAGTGGTTGTCGCATAAACCTTTCTTTCCTTTTTACTGAGCAATATATTTGGTTCTATCTTTGAATTTTTATAATATGATAAAACTTTTAAAAAATTATCATGTAGTTTTGGTTTACAATTTACGTTTTTTTTTCTTTTCCTCCTTAAGAGAAAATAAGGTTAAACAAAATAATATCAGGAATCTAATTACAGACTCTTAGTGGCAATGTGCTATGTGCTAATCTTTACTCTAAACTCACTTTAGGTATCAGCCTACTTTTCTCAACAAGGGGGCACTTAAGTTAATTGCTTCATTAGAAACATGCATTTAGTCCCTTCTGCTCTGTAAGTACAACTCCTTGGCATAGCTGCAGAAGTTTGAACACCTGCAGCCCAAGCAGCTTGAAAAGAAGTCGTAATTTAACTATAAAGGAAAATAAAAGAAGCTCAAGTTCAAAATAGTGTTATCAATGATACAGTGTTGTCACTAACTTGAGCTGACCTAAGAGACTTGGCTTCTGCACTGCTCCTTATCAGCATCCAAAAGGGCATACAAAATTCTTTGTAAACTAATTTAAAAAGTGTCTTGTTTATTCAGAGGCAACTGTGAATGGTATTTGTTCAGAGTGTAGATCACATCAACTGCATACCAGCCAACAACTTAATTCTCTCCTAAGAAGGAAGCCAAGTATCAAAGACACAAAGTACTAAAGATAAGCTTCTCAATTCTCAACTGTTCTGAGCTCTCAATAAAGCTACTGATGTACAAATTGGGGTGGGACCCAACTGTTTCCACCTGCAGGCTTCTCTTAGATCCTTGGCTCTGGCTGGGAGAGGTGCTGATACTAGTGCGACTTTAGTGCCCTTAGAAAACAAACCATAGGCTTTCTTATGGTCCTAATCAATCAGACCCTCTGAAAGGATTCCACCCTTTTCTTCAAGTATTCTTGGGACAGAAAAACTGGCTGAGCATTCCCATTTACAGGGCTGGTGAAAGCAGAGACATCATTGTTTGCTCTTAGGTTTCTTAAAAGACATCGCAAATCATCCTTTCTTCTGTTTTAGTGGTTGGTTCTTAGATATTTTGTATTTGATATTTAATGGGGGGATGACCTCAGTAAGTAAAGTAATGGATTCTTTCAAAAGTGGTTCAAATAGTATATGATCAAGAAATTAAAACTCAGTTGATAGAACATATCTGAGGCTACTGAGGCACAAAGTATTTACAGGATACTGAGGTGGACTATTAAGATGTAAGTGCTTAAATATGACACACAAGTAACATCCAAAGTTTCAAATCTGAGTTTAGTAAAATAATGGAATCTTTAAAATAATGTAATTTAATTTTAGCTATAAGAACCTAGAATTGATCACAACATTGGAAAATACTTGAAACAGCAATAATTCAAAGATGTTAAACTAATCTGATCCCTAAATGTCTTTTTAACATTATTGAGATTAAAGTCCTGTATATCATCATGAAAGTAGGATGAAGCATCTGAGATAATGAATTTTAAACTACTTTGTGTCAATAGTTAGTAATCTGTCATTTGTCTCAAATAGGGTAAAATAGCAGTGAAACCAGTTGCTGTTTAAGAACAATTCTAAGTGCTCAGTTTTCTTTTTCACAATGTTACATTAATTGCTATCCATAGCCATGTTCTTGAGACATATTTAAGATGAAATAATCAGTGTCAGTTTGTGTATCTGTGTGTTTGTATTTAAATTCTAGAGGCAAAAAGTGACCTTCATAAGTAGTTTCAATTACCCCCCACCCCCTGCCAAAGTTGTGGATTTGAGGCCTATTAGAATTATGTAAGTCTTTTAGCTATGTGTCTTTTTCAATGAATGGGATAGAAAAACAGTAATATGCATTTTCCAGTAATTTTCAAATTTAAGGATTACAGAGCCTGTGAGTAATTAGCTGCATGGTAAGTGGTTTTGACTAATTGATTTAAGAGAAAATATTCCCAAATGGATAAAACATTTTAGAAGTAAGCACATCTAGGCCAAAAACAAACAAACAAACAAACAAAAAACCCTAAAAAAACAAGACACCAAAACAAAACAAAAACCTCTTTGTAGGAAGAATTTTTGACTAAATGAAATACTTAAAAAGAATTATAATTTTTCAGTAATTATGTTATAGTCAGACCTACAGATTTGTATGTTATTAACACATAAACATGCTTAATTGATGTGGCTACAAGTATGTTTTTTTTTAAACTTTGTCTCTTACCGAGAAGAATAATAAACAGTCTTCCGAGTACTTTAGATAGAAGTTAAAGTTACTGTTATCGATTTAGGTATCTTACATTCTTAATTTTAGATACTTTTTCTTTTATTCTGCAAATTGCCCCACTTCCTTGTGCTCTTTACTATAAGATAGAATAGCTCTAGCAATCTGTAATTAAACAGCCCGCCTACTCCCAGATGATAGAGATTTGTAGTAAAATTAGTATTATTTTATGAAGAGCTGACAAAGTGAGTTGTTTTTATTTTCATATTCAGCTGTGTGAAGAGCTGACAAAGGGAGTTTTTCATATTCAGTTGTTTTTATTTTCATATTCAATTGCTAATTGAGAAAAATAATATGCTTTATGAGAATATAAAAGTTTTAAATTGAGAAAGTGAATTAAAACTGATTTAAGATTTTGCTCTTGTTAAAACTTACTAATCAATTGCCAATGAATTGCCAGTTAGTAATTTACTTTGGATTTTTACAGCATATTATGCATATTGATCATAAAAATGGAAGAAATTTTGTACTCTCCTGCCCAAATAAAAGATTAAAGAATTCTTTTTAGCTTATTAAGGATCATCTAGCAAGAGATTCCTATTTTGTGATTAAAGAAAAATTCTCTCTAGTTTTTCATCTTTGAAAATTTGTGCTTTGTTCCTCATTTTTACTTTTGTAATGTTTTTCTTTTTGTAATGTTTTTTTCTATGTGTATTTGTAATTTTTAGGGTATTTTTTGTTTTGGATGTTGGTTTTTACAGCTTAAGCATCTCTCTTTTCTTTAAATGTTTATTCTTGAGAGAATGAGAGAGTGTGAGTTCGGGAGGGGAAGAGGGAGACACAGAATCTGAAGCAGGCCCTGGATTCTGAGCTGTCAGCACAGAGCCCAAAGTGGGGCTCGAACTCACTAACTGTAAGATCATGACCTGAACTGAAGTCAGATGCTTAACTGACTGAGCCACCCAGGCACCTCTTAATCATCCCCTAATAAAGCACACACATAGTCAAAGGATAGTCCAGTATTAGAACAAATGTAGTTATTTGATTTGAATCAAATTATGTGTCATACCACAGCTTGGTAAGTTTGAGGTCAGTTTGGGCAAGATTCTAGATTAATTAGCAGAAAAATGGTTTTTGAATTCATAGAAAAAGAACCTCTAATCATTAGAAATAAAAGTGGGATTAGGAAGAAAAGTCTTTAGTTTTCATGTTGCTGGGTATAGTAATTTTTCAGCACACAATTTGAGCAACTCATTTGCCACTTATAGACCTCTGTTTTGTTTATCTGTAAAAATTATAAATCAATATTGAGTAGAACTATGATTTACTGTTTGATGGTTGGTTAACTATTATATAGTGTTTTGTTTTAAGATTTCCTTGGTGCTTTGTGTAGCTGATTGACCAGTATAGGAAACATTCTTATTTGGGGCACCTGGATGGCTCTGTCAGTGAAACTTCTGACTTTGGCTCAGGGAATGAGCTATGGTTTATGAGGTTGAGCCACATGTTGGGGTCTGTGCTGACAATTCGAAGCCTGGAGCCTGCTTCAGATTCTGTGTCTCCCTCTCTGTCTGCTCCAACCCCCACTCAAGGTCTGTCTCTCAAAAATAAACATTAAGAAAATTAAAAAAAATTAGTATTTTATAGCCAAAGTTTCTTATAAAAATATTAATTTCTTTTGTAACAGGTGACCAGAAATGGAAAGGAAAGTAAGCAGAATTTGTTTTGCTTCTGAACCTGATATAATTCATTTTCTACAAATTACTTGGGAGAGAACATTAGGATCTGGTTTTCTTATTACACTTACTGATGGTCAGTCAGCATGGACTGGGACAGGTAATATTCAAAGCAAAATTTTTAAAGGTGAAACCTCAGTTATGTGCTGTTTTTAGTTCTCAGTGATTCTTCATATTAAAGTGTGTCTTTAGTAGGTACTGGGTAAAATGAGCATGATTGCTTTTACTTTTTATTATTGTCTAATTTACACATAGTTTTGCAAGATTTAATGCCATTTTCTATAATTAACATTAATAGAAGGATAGAGAAATAAGCATGTAACCCAGCAAATTCTGGTTACTAGTTCAATCTTAATACTTAGAGTTGGTCATGGTTTTTAAATGATGTTTTTATACAAAACATAAATAGTACTTTTCATGTGTATGTATTTTCAGGACCCCAGGGAAGTACTGCGAGGCATAGGAAGGTGGGTTGGCTGGGCCAAGGGATGTGTTGGCTTGGAGGAGTGGGGTGGTGGTGATTTGCTTTTTATTTCACACATTTAAATTGTTTGAATTATTTTCTAGTGTACATGCATTACATATGTAACAAAAACAAAACAGAGTCCATAGCGTAAAATTTTGCAAACCAAGGTTCAAACCGTATGTGGTGTTTTGACTATTTTTTCATGAAACAGACTTTAATGTATCTCTGGCAATGATCTTTTAAAAAGTGTGATGCCCCTGCAGTTAATTATTTATGGAACATGACAAGTCTAAAAAGAAAATAGAATTATGTTTTGCTCATATAGTAAAGATTTATACTCTATTAAAATATTGTATTGAAAGATAGGAAAAACTGTTTATGTAGTTATACAACAGTTATTTCTAGAGTTATATTGTAAGCCATGTTTTAGGTAAAATAATTTTGTCATGTTGATTTATATACCATTTATATCTTCTATCAATTTTAAAATATTTCTGTAAAACTTATTGTGATTATTATATCATTTTTAAAATTATGTGCTAAAGTTTTCTTTCTTGAATGGTAAAAATTCTGTTACACAGTGCAGTCAAACTGAATTTATACTTGCAGAGTTTTTTGTTTTGTTTTTTTTAATTCTTCTTTTTTTACAGAGCAAGGAATGCTGATGTAAGTATTATTAAAATAAAGAATTTTCAAGGATAATGTTTGCAGTACTTGTTATGGTATCTATATAAGCTGAATATTTCCTTTTTTTTTTTTTTTCTTTTTTTTAAGAGAGCGAGCAGGGGAGAGGGACAGAGGAAGAGAGAGAGAGAATCCTAAGCTTAGCATTTAGCCTGATGTGGGGCTTGATCTTATGACCCTGAGCTCATGACTTGAGCTGAAATCAGGAGTCAGATACTTAATGGGCTGAGGCACCCAGGTGCCGTCGTTTTAATTTCTGTATAAGAGAAATAAGTTGTTGCCATTTAGGACTGAGAAGAACTTGTCAGATTATTTGTTTGTATGCTGGTGAAAGTGTACCCAGGTGACAGTAAATCTGTTTTGAAAAGGAGGTGCATAGGGTTGAAGATCATGGCAGTAGGTTAATGCCAGTTATCTAGAGAGAAGAGTAGTTTCAACTGCACAGTCCAGGAGGCAGGTCCTAGGTGAAGTGGTTGCTTGTATGTAAGGAATAGTGAATAATGTATTTATAACATAGATATTCACAGTTTACAAATGGCTTATTCCGTATAATAAGTTATGATTAGACACATGACCTTAAGATGCTTTAGGAGCCTTAATTACCGAAAGAAACTATTGAATTCAAATCTAGTTAGTAAATCTCATTCACCAAAGCAAAGAGCAATAATATGTTGTTTTAATTTTTTTTATCCTTAAGTATTGGGAATAAAAAAGTACTCTGATTCTTAAATCTTGATTTAACCAGAAATTTAAGCTGAATTCACATTTATGGAACAATTTGCCATGTCAAACAGAATGCGCTGGCAGTTGCTCTTAATATTATTATTATGAGTATTGTTTCACTAGTGTAGATTCATTAGGAGCAAGGAATGCATATGATTCATCAATCATTCTTTAGAAATATCTAAACTAGTGCCTAGGACATACATGCTCAATAGATATTCTTTGAAAGAGAGAATGAAAAGATATAAAATCAAATATATAAAACTTGCTAGGAAAGAAAAGAAAGAGAACCATTTATTTTAGAGCTAGCATATTTTTTAATGAAAACTCCAGTTGTATATTTATTTATTGTTGGTATTGATTGTAAATGTATATTTTGCAATTTGTTTTTAAGCTAATGAATAGTGTGAGAAAAATGTGATATGTAACTTCTGTATCCTTTGGTGGATCGTTAATATTTTGGCTTCCTTGCTAAACAGGCTTTCAAACAGAACATTTTGTAATGTACCATATATGGTCATTTTATTTTCAAAGATATTAAGGTTTTAATCTCACAAATGTATATCTTTCATTATTCATTTTTGTTTTCTTGTGTAAATTTCAGGGACAAAATATCAAGGCAAATAATATTGTTTTCATGTTTACTTAAGGCTTATTACATAAATATGATTTGGTTTGCCACTTTATAGATCGACAATAACATGATTAAGAACATTGAAACAATTACATAATTGAAACATGAAAATGGATTTCCTTCCTATACCTCATCCTGTTTTTTTGTACAACTTTTTGATTGCTGCAGCCTTCAATTTGGATAATTTTTTTTTCTTTTCATTTGAGTGAGATTAAAAGGATGTGGGGTTCCTTTTAATCTCCCACACACTGAATTCACTGATTTCTTTTCCATTAGTAATGTTTTATCTAATGAATGTTTTGAGGTCTAATTATCATGTGGTCTGTCATCACTTCAGCATTATAGAGGGTTATATCGCAGAGCTAAGTCACAAAGTAGGTTAATGATTGATGACTATTACGTGACCTCTATAAGAATTTCAGTCAGTGAGAAGAAACATTACCCATCTCTAGAATAGTTTAAAGTTCATTGAAAAATAAATTAAACTTTATTTAAACATATTTATTATCATATAATTATATCCACTTATATTTGGCCTAAACATTGATATTTAGTGACCTTTATGGTGATTATGTGACAGGGTTCAGTGGACAAAGGATTTTTAATAAATGTAGTAGAATGGGTTCGTGATGTGATACTATCAAAGATCCTTAATAGAGGGAGCCTTGGTGGCTCAGTGGTTAGCATCTGCCTCTTGATTTTGGCTCAGGTCAGGATCTCAGTTTGTGAGATAGAGTCCCACTTTGGACTCTGCACTCATAATACAGAGCGTGCTTGGGATCCTCTCTCTCTCTCTGTCCCTCCCATGCTTGCATGTGCTTTCTCTTTCTTTCTTTCTCAAAATAAATAAATAAACATTAAAAAACAAGATCCCTAATGGGATGATAAGGTGGTCTTTGAAGCACTGACACAAACTAGGATATGCACAGTCTTCAGTGCCTTATACATAAGAATCCAAAAGAGAAAAATTTTCTAATTTACATCTTCATCGACCCACAAATAGTATTAATGTGATGCTTTCTTGGATCCTGCATGTCTGAGAACAATTCCTTGGTTTTTGGTCATGTTGGCCTGCTCTCTTTTTATACCATTATTATGCAGTTCAGCTGTATCCTTGCTGAATTTTATTATTTCCATGGCTTTTATTTTTGGTCACCAAAGGTTTTGGAGCATTGAATGCTTACAGCTGTGCTTCTTCCAGATGTTCTTAGCACAAAATTCAAAACTGGTGACCAAGTTTTTCCAGGATTGAAGTTTTAAATAGGCAGTCAGAATTTCACATTTACCAATAATGGAAATGTTCAAGTACATTTTTTCTTAATTTTTTCCCACAGTTTTTAAAGGGGGAAGTGTAAATAGGAAATTTCCTTTCATATGTTTTTTCCTCTCAAAAATGTCATATTCTGTAATAATAACCATCACAGCATTTCACATATGGCATAACATAAGAGGATATAGAAGAGAATACCTCAGATGTTAGCTAGCACTTGAATCTCGGCTGCATAAGGCTGGCATTTTTCTCTGTCTGTTAAATTTGCAGTCCTGATGCATAGTATGGTACCTGGCATAGTAGATGCTGATTAAGCATTGTTTTGAACAAGTGAATCTAATCAATAAATTCTCTGAAATATTTTCAGGTAGATATCTTTTCATTTGAATGAAATTTAGAATGCTTTTTACTGGATGTTTCCTCAGTTGACCTTATTTTCTTTTGTGTTTTCTTATAAATTTTTCTGTAGTGGCATTAAAGATGGTTTCCTACAGATGTAGTCCCTACTCCTCTGTGAAATATTTTCTCTTCCTAGGTGTTTATAACTCTTCCAAACTATAAAATATGAAATTATTCCTTAAAAGAAAGCATTTGTCGTCTTGTTTTTATGTTTTTGTTTTTTTTCAGAAGCCCTAATGGGGCATTTGGAAGGTCAGTAGATTTGATAGTGATGATCATCTTAAATACACCTTTGTTTCAGAGATAGACAAAATATACGAAAGTATTTTAGAAGCTGTAAAATCACATAAAGAATATAAAATATTGACACCTGGGTGGCTCAGTTGGTTAAGCGTCTGACTTCGGCTCAGGTCATGATCTCATGATTTATTAGTTCAGGTCCCACATGGGAATCTCTACTGTCAGCCCAGAGCCTGCTTCGGATCATCTGTCTCCCTCGCTCTCTGCCTTTCCGCAACTCTCTTGCTCCCAAAAATAAAAAACATTAAATAAAAGAATATAAAATATTTTAATAAAAAAGAATGTAAAATATTTTTATTCTTACCTCTTTTTAAAGTCTGTGTTAACATTCATATTTCAGTGTTGGAATTTACCAAAAAAGGATAATGAAAAATATGTGGAGATAATTCAAATCCTTTTCTTCATTGCCTATCATGAGGCTTCCAGACACTTGATAGCATTCAGACCAAAGGAATGAAAAATCCATGGTCTATTTTTGGGGACTCTTTAGTAAAGATGCCATTGTTTTCCGTAGTATATCATACTAATGTATTGTTTTTAATATGGAAAGAAATCATTTTTCTGTTGTCTCATATCTGCCTCACCACAAAACAAAACAAGCAGAGAGACCATAAGTATGAACCCCAGTTTGACAAACTTTCTACTCTGTGCCCATAGAGCATTACTTGCTCTGAGCCTCAATTTTATCATTTGAGAAATGAAAATGTCTACCTTTAAGTTTAATAAGGAATAAAATGGATAAATGTAACCTTTGAATATAAAAGGATGGGACCACATGAGTCTTTCATCGTTATAGTAGTCTGAATTGACACAGGAAACCACCCAACCACACACACATTCCAAACAAATGTTAGATTAAGTCTTGTAGTTTGAAAAGCAAAAAGACGTATTGCAGCTTTCGAGGTATCCAAAAACCAAAGCGGTTAATGGGAACTAGAGCTTAACCATAGTTCTATGGAATATCTGAACTGGATGTATGTCTAAATTAATGACTGTGACTGCACTACCTGAATGGGGCAGAATGTTAAGAGTGCTGGTCTCTTAAAGAACTGGAACTCAGTTCTCAGTATAAAGAAAGCAAACTGAAAAGTTACCCGGTTAATGAACTCATCTTAAAAAAGCAAAACAGAACAAAAACAAAAAGCTACACTCTGGTTTGAAGATGGAACAGAGAATCAGACTAGTCACTAATTGCTGTGAATGGATAAAAGTATGAACAAAAATCAGAGGCACCTGAGTGGTCAGTTAACATCCGACTCTTGATTTTGTGAGGTCAAGCTCTGTTGGGGCCACACTGGCAGCACAGTGTTTGCTTAGGATTCTCTTTCTTTCTCTCTCCCCTGCCCCTCTCCTTTGTCTCTCAAAATGAATAATAAACTTTAAAAAAATCCACAAATAAAAATCAGATCCCTGAGTCTGTTATGTATGGATGAGGGTTAGGGGATTTAAGTTTGAAATTCTGTTCTTCAAGTGATAAAACCAAGTGAAGAAATTAACTTTCAAAACTGGTCCAGAGCTGTTAAGACCTGTAGAGACTCCAAGAGAGGTAGATTAGCAACCTTCATTTAAGGCCACCTCTGTTTCCCAGGGCAGATGATACTCTGGCTAGAGGAGAGCCTTGTTCAAACATTACAAAGTGTGAAAGGGAAAAACCAGAATGAGAATGTGTCAGCAGATAATAGAAATGTAACTAATATTCCAGACACTCTGCATAGAGACTGATCTGGAAGAAATCTTAAATATGTTTAAAGCCTTCAGGTATTTAAAGGAAGGGTGTGGTAAGAACAGAATATTACGGAAAAGAAAGAGAATATCTAGAATTGAGAATATTATTGTTGAAAAAAAAATTCTATAGATGAGTAGAGCATCAGCTTTCAATATACCTAGGTAACAGAATTGGAAGCCGGATCTATAATACAATGAATGTCACACAGGTGACACTCAATAAATATTAATTCACTTCTCTTTCCTTCCTCAGTACCTGCCTCATCTACCTTCTTTATTGTTGGCACATAATGAGATGAGAATGAACTCCATTTTTATTTTAATTTGAGTCAGCCCATGTGAGTGAAATATAGGCTATAAACTATTTAATCTCTTTAATAATTGAGACAAGGAAGATGTTATAAAATACTTAGATTATTAATCATTATAAGAAATAATTTATCTGACTTTGACCTAAGAGCAGGTATACAAGATGGTAGTTTTTTCTAGTAATTTACAATGCATGTATTTCTTTTGAGGACAGAATAAAATGCAAGGAATCTAATATTTTTCAGATGAGACTTGAGGCTAAATTAACATGTTTCTTAAAAATTGGTAGTTTGGGGCACCTGGTGGCTCAGTCAGTAAAGCGTCTGACTTCAACCCAGGTTATGGTCTCATGTTTCATGAGTTCGAGCCCCGCATCAGGCTTTCTGCTGTCAGTGTCAGCACAGAGCCTGCTTCAGATTCTCTATGCCTCTCTCTCTCTGCCCCTCCCCTGATCACTCTCTCTCTCTCTCTCAAAAATAAGTAGTAAAAACATATAAAAATTGTTCGCTCAGCTAAAAGTATAATTTTACTTAAAAATGTGTGGTATGGGGATTGGTTTTGTCTTTCATTTAAGTTTTTGTTATGTAAGTGATAAATTAGTAGCAACAGGTAATCAAATATGTTCTCATGTTTAGGATTTTATTTTTTATTTCAAATCTTTTTACTTATGTCCCCCATAGTTTCCGAATCAGAAATTTCTCAAGAAGCTGATGACATGGCCATGGAAAAAGAGAAATATGTTGACGAACTGAGGAAAGCATTGGCATCAGGAGGAGGACCAACTGATGTGTACCAGTTTGATTTTTCTAAAGAATCTTGTCATTTCTCCTTTGAGAAAAACCTGAAAGATGTTTCAGTAAGTAAAACTTTCCTTAATATTGTAAGTGGTAAAATGTCAGAGCATTTATTGAGGAGTTATCTAAGTAACTAGCTTATTCCCAGAATACCTGGGAAATCAAAGTTTGAAAAGTACTTGGTTTCCAAGTTGGAAGAATGCTTCTTTCAACATTAGAGTCCTTAAATGCTTCATATTAATGAATTGTGAAAAATAATTATTAAGAAATGTATTTAGTTGCTAATGCTTTAAAAATAAGGATTATAGAGATAATTACATGAATGAACAGTTGTGAAAGGTGGGATCAGAAGCTTTGGACTGTTGAGGCAAGGTTTATTGTGATATGTTTGGGGAAATACTGATTTTAAGAAAGAACATATATTTACTATTGGATATTTAATAATGATAACTTAATCTCAACTTTATTAGAATGTGTTTGAAATTCTAGATTGAAACAGTTAGGTGTAGTAAGACATATCCTTAGGAATTAAGGTATTTTATTTATATATCATGCTTAGAAATACTAAAATAGGAATAAATTTCAACCCAAGCTTTTCAAGGCTTGCATAGTTTACAGACAAATATCTGCTACTTGTCCTCTTCAGTTCCTATACCAATTCAGATCAAAGTAGGTGGTTTGTGTATCAACCCTGTATCAAAATGTACTGTTTATATATTTTACCCAACTTTATGAGATAATTAGAGATTGAATTATTTGCCTTTTACCAGTGGTTTAGCATTCTGAAATGAGGTCTATAGTAGAAGAAAGGGAGGTGAATTTTTAGCCCATTATGTTTAGAGACAGTTATTGGCAATTTGTGCTGTAACTAAATTGAGTTAAAAAAAAATTCCTTTAAAATGACTGTTTCATTCAGAATGATTAAAGGGATTTCACCAATTAAAGAAACATGTAAAGCAACAGATGGAATCATTATTTTGAAATGTATGTTAACTTATAGAGAATAACACAGAGAGACTGGCTTCAGTAATTATTTCTGTTTAGAAGATACACACTTTTTCTACTTATCCAATTTATGTGCCTTTCAATATACTGAGGTCCTTAACATGATAATCTAAAATAGGTAAAATAAAGTCTGACGGACTGCTGAAATTTCATTATTTATCACAAAGTGTTCTTTCCTATGGCTGAAGCACAATCGAAGGATATTATGTACTATAGAGCTGTGGACCATTTCTTATACTTTGAAGTAGATTATCATCAAATTGGGAGTAATGCTATTTCCCATTAAACACGCATTAATGTGTAGTGACTGACATTATTTCATGTAGCTAGTTTCTGGTTTTTATCTGTTTTATGTACACTGATGCATAACAAATTCCAAGATTGTGAGGTACCTGTTGGAGGCCTGAAAGGCTTTTGGTATCTTTGACATTGGGCGGTTTGCTTCAACTTAGATGGAGTACTTACCATGCTTGGCAGTACATCTGATTTTGCTGCTTTTTATGAAGAAAGGACTTCAAGGATTCATGACTTATGTCTTTTACAATTGGCTTGGCATGAATCAGCATTTAAAAACTGTGACAGTTATCCTAAAAGGTATCTTGCTTACCACCTTGAACATAATCAACTTTACTGAGAGAGAGAAAACCTTGAAACACTACCTTTTCAACAGGTTTTCTTAAGAAACGGAAACGGAATAAGAGATTCCCAGTAATGCAGAAGTGTTTGGGTTCCCTAAAGGATATGTCTTAGAGCACTACACTGTAGTTTAGATAACTGCCTCCTTATTTCTCATCTATTAATTTGCTTATGAGAAAAAGAAATGGTGTGCTCTGAAGACTTTGACAAGTTTATTCATGACTTGGGTTACTTGAGAGACATTTTCAGATATTCGAGTAAAGTATAACTTTGATTTTGCGGTGCTGTGGTCAGCCTTCTGGATGCAGATGAAAATTGCAAGTTTATTTGGCCAAACTGCCATGGGAATCTTCCACTGCTTTAGGATATAATTCTGAAATTGAATTTCAGAGTGACAGTATCTAATAAAGTCACCTGCTGGCAAAAATACTCAGAGAATTGGACACATGGCTGAATACTTTTTAAGGCTATAGTGCTTTGGATGACCTAAAAATTTAAAAGGAATTTGTAAACCTTTGCTTGATGGACATCTGATTGTGGCCAAAAATGACCTCTTATACTTACAAGAAAAGAATGAACATAGATTCAGTTCAGAGGGTTGTAGTGAATCCGGTCATTTGTTGACATAAGGTTACTCTCCCAATGCAAAGTATATCCCATGAGTTTTAAGTACAATTACTACCAGTTTTATACCCCTCAGCGTTGGGGTTTTTAGGCATTTGTTGTATCAGTTCAAGACGTTTTATGTTTTTAATTCTGTGCTGGAGATCACTGGATAATTTGAACATTTTGAGTATTCAGTCATTTAAGACATATTTGAAATTCATATAAAATATGGTTTTAAAAAAAATTTGTTAGAGGCACCCGACTGTCTCAATTGGTAGAACGTGAGACTCTTCATCTCAGTGTCGTGAGTTCAAGCCCCACGTTGGGTGCAGAACTACCATAAAAGAAATTTTTTTAAAGGAAGTAATGACTGGTTTTGTGTTAAACAAAATCTGAGTTTTTGGAAATATTATCTTATGTTTTATCACAGTGAAATAATTGTCAATCCAAACCAATGAAATATTTAAAAATGTGTAATGTGTATGTTGTATACATTTTTTGGAGGGAGTGTGCATACATAATTTTCATGAGATTGCTTTTGGGCTCATAACACCCAAAATTTTATTTATACTCTAGTTAGTTTTTCTTTAAAGATAGCATAGCTGTTTTATTTTAACTTAATCCCCATTGGAATAAATGTTGAATGACCAGCTATACATTATCTTTTCCACACAGTACAGATCTCTAGGACAGATCTCTAGGACCCTTCCTGCCCTATCACCAATATTTTTCTGTTGGCAGTAGATTATTCTAGTTGAAAACATACTTTAGTGCAAGTATTTAGAACCCATCTCTTCATTATAACTAGTAGCCCCCCATTCAGGAGAGATTTTTTCATTTACCTGTGTCATTGTTTTTTGTTTTTTTTTTGCCAAATGCAATTCCTGATTTTGCAGTATATTCTTTGTCATGCAAACAGTACATCTTAGTTAATAATGTTTTCCTTTTTTGGCTTCATAACTTGTTCTTTTTCTTCAGAAAAATAATTGTTTATGAGCCACAAAAAAAGACCTAATAATTTTTGATAAGAATAACCTTGGGCTCATTATTTGCTCATACCTTTGTTTTCTCATCTGTAAAGGTTTAAAGTGATTTCTTGGGTTAATTACAGGTCATCTAACATATTACAGTTTTATAGCTCTAAAAATAGCCCTAATGAAGGAAAGTCATGAGGTTTGAAGCACAATTAAATTTAATATACACAAACACACACACACACACACACACACACATACACACAACAAACACACAAGAATTGGCTACAGGTCTCTCTTAGAATTATAGTAAAGTTTATTTTTTATTTCCTTTTCCTTTGTCTCCCCTGCCCCCACTGTCAGAAGCTGGGATACAGTTTAGCCTGAAAATTTGACAATTTAAGTACCATGGAGGTTTGTTTTTCTTTCATTTAAAAATATAAATAGGAAGTCCTGGGTTAATATCATGGCTTTATGATGTTGGAGGCCCAGGCTTTTTAAAATCGTTGCCTTGACATTTTTATTTTTTGTTTATTTTTGAGAGAGAGAGAGAGAGAGCAAGACCATGAGTGAGTTGGTGAGAGGCAGAGACTCTGGACTCACTGCGCTACAGACTGAGCCTCCTGAGCATGCCCCACCTTGCCATTTTGAACAGTTTTTATCTTGTGGTCCAAGGAAGCTGCTCTCGGTTTACTGTTTCATTCACCTTTTCCACAATAGGACTGTATTAAGGAGAAAATGAAGAGCATGTGCGTTTTCTTTAAGGCCATGACCTAAAGTTGCATATATTACTTTTGCTTACATCCCATTGTCCAGGACTATGTCACAAAGCTTCACCTCGCCACAAGGAAATCTGAACTGTGATCATCAGCTGTGTTTTATGCCCAGAAATTTCCTTTACTGTGTAAAAAGGGGAAGGTGGATATAGAGGGGCAACTATCAATTTCTACATGTTAACATTTATTAGAGATTGAAATGTCATTTAGAAGGTTTCCCTTTTATTGTTACAGGGTTTTTTTTCTGTAGTATTTTCATTATAAATAATTGTTTCAATCATGTTTGAGTTCAGAAAATGTTGCAACATCTAGTAAGGTACAGGCCAATTTGTATCTTGCTGTATATTGTAACTTTTTAAGTAAAAAATACATTCTAAGCTCACATAACTTCCCTATAGCTATTTAATTTTCATTCTCAGATATATTAAAAAATAGGTAAAATAAATGCAGCAAAAGTTGTTTGTAAAAACACCAGTCCAAAATCCTGTATAATTGTCTTGTGTTCCTGTGACTAGGGGACTTTGGATTCAAATGGATATTTCCAGATGAAATATCAAAATTTGAGCATTTATTATGATTCTCTGCCAAAGAGTTTGTCAAAAAATGGTAATGGCTTTCAGATTTGTGAGAGTATGGGTTGCAAATGTGTTGTTTGAATGCCTGAAAAAAATAATAGTATTCTTTATTTCTGTGATAGAAATATTTGTACACATCTTCCATTTTTATATTAAACACTTCATAATTTTCCTACCTCTTCAGAATGTGGGAACTAAATCAGTAATCTAGGTGGTACAGAAATCCTGTTCAAAGTATGTACTCTCTAGTTATGCCATAGAAGAGACCATGGAGTTTTTACTTTAAGAAAATTATTATTTTTTTTTTAATTTTTTTATTTATTTCTAGGAGAGAGAGAGAGAGACAGCGTGAGCAGGGTAGGGTCAGAGAGAGAGGGAGTCACAGACTGAAACAGGCTCCAGGCTCTGAGCTGGCAGTCAGCACAGAGCCCGACGCGGGGCTCGAACCCACGAACCGCGAGATCATGACCTAAGCGAAAGTCGGACGCCTAACCAACTAAGCCACCCAGGCGCCCCACTTTAAGAAAATTATTAATTTTCAGTTATACTGTTTTATCTTTGAGAACTTTTGCATTTTCTTGCCTTCATCTCAAAGTCATTATTTTTTAGTTTTAGGATTGTTCATGAAAGAAACAACTTAAAGACAGAAATAGACTATAACATGGAAAAACTACACTTGAGAAAGAGTTTTTTGAGTGTGTTTATTAATATTTGCTTCTTACTTGTCAGTTAATTTCCTATTCACTTCACCCTGTCACTGTTTATATGTGAGGAAACAGGTCCTGAAAGCCTAAACTAGTTCCTAAGGAAAGCAGAAGTATTGAGGTAGGATAGAATCTAGGCCTCTTTTTTTGATTAAAACAAATTTTTAAAAAATATTTATTTTTGAGAGAGACAGAGACAGAGCACGAGCTGGGAAGGGACAGAGAGAGAGAAAGTCATAGAATCCAAAGCAGGCTCCAGGCTCTGAACCGTCAGTGCAGAGCCCAACAATGGGCTTGAATCCACAAGCCCTGAGATCATGACCTGAGCCGAAGTCTGATGCTCAACCAACGGAGCCACCCAGGTGCCCATAGGCTTCTGTCTTAAAAATCGGAAACTTTTTTTTTTTTTTTAATTTAGTTAGGGTGTAATGTACATATGATAAAGTGTACTTTGTATTAAATGTACATTTTTCATCACTCCAGACATTCCTTCATGCCTCTTTTCAGTCAGTCCCCAATGACCCTCCCTCTTCTCAATCCCTGCCTACCCTCCAGGCCCCAGGCAACCTCTAAACTGTTCTTTGTCATTACTGATTAGCTTTGGCTGTTTTAGAATTTCATATAAATGCAACCATACATTGAACTCTTATATGTAACTTTACATAGTGTTTCTGAGATTCTCCATGGTGTGTTGTGTATCAGCAACTCATTTATTTTGACTTTTGAGCTTTATTGTTATATAATGTACATATAGAAAGTACACAGTTTGATAAATTTTAACAAACTTTGAATACAGTCAAGGTAATGATATCCTCATTCCCCAGCAGATTGTTTTGTTTACCTTCACAATTCTCACCTTCCGCTCCTGCCTGTCTCTCCACTCAGTCCCCATACAGCCACTTTCTGTCACTATAGATTATTATACTTTTTTCTAGAATTTCATATAAATATAATCTTACAGTAGGTAGTCCCCCTCCTGCCCCCCTCCCCCCCCGCTTTGGTCTGACTTCTTTCACTCAGCATAATTATTTTGAGATTCTTCCAGGTTATTGTGTGAATCGTTCATTTCTCTTTCTTTCTTCCTTTTTTTTTTTTTTATTACCACTGAGTTGCATTTTATGAGTATACCCCAATTTATATATTCAATGCTTGATAGACATTTGGGTGATATCTAGTTTTGGACTATAAGAAATGAGGCTCCATGAATATTTGTGTAATGATTTTGTGTGGAAATATGTTTCATTTTTCTTGGGTAATACTTGGGAGCAGAATGGTTGACTTAAGGGGTGCCTGGGTGGTTCTGTCAATTAACCATCTGAGTGTTGTTTTTGGCTCAGGTCATAATCTCATGGGTATTGAGTTCAAGCCCCACGTGGGGCTTGGGATTCTCTCTTTCTTCCTCTCTCTGCCCCTCCCTCACTTGTGCTATCTCTCTCTCTCTCTTAAATAGACTTTTGAAATAGATAGTGCTATCTCTCTATCTCTCAATAAATAGACTTAAAAATTTAAAAAAAGAATAGTTGAGTTAAATGGCAGGTGAATATTTACTATTTTAAGAAACCAATGAATGGTTTTTCATACTGGCTGTACTATTTTGTATTCCCACCAACAATATATGAAACATTCCAGTTCGTATTTTTAATTTTAGATATTCTGTTGGTTTTGTGATAGTGTTTCATTGTATTTCATTTGCATTCCCTTAATGTCTAATGATATTTGCCATCAGTATAATTTTTTTAGTGACCTATTTATTCTGATCTTATTTTTCTATTGGGTTTTTTGTTTTACTTAGTTTTAAAGAGTTCTCTATGTGTTCTACATTCTAGTTCCTTAACAGATTCATGATTTGGGAATACTTTATTCTTGTTTATGGGAGAGGAGGAGACATTCTTAATTTTAAGGAAGTTGAATTTCTTTCTTTTATGGGTCATGGTTTTGATATGGTGTCTAATATTTACCTACCTTCAGATCATAGGTTTTCTCCTGAGCTCTCATGTATGAGTTTTATAGTTTTAGGTTTTACATTTAGAGTCTGTGACACATTTTGAGTTAATTTTTATTTACAGTGCAGGGTATGGATTGAAGCTCATTTTTTGCATATGTTTATTCAGTTGTTACAGCATCATTTGTTGAATTCTCCACTGAATTTTCTTTTACTTTGTTTGAGAACCACTTTATATATGACACTATCTGGATTCTGGTCTGCTTCACTGATCTATTGACGTATCTCTGTGCAATCCCCAAACTGTTTAGAATAGTTAGGTTTATAATATATCTTCTAATCAGATAATATAAGTCCTTCAACTTTGTTCTTTTTCGTAGTTGTTTTGGATAATTCGTATATATGTTAAATTTTCTTATGAGGTGTAGAATCAATATGTCAGTTTCTACAAATAAGTTTACTGAAATCTTGATTGGGAATACTTTAAATATGCAGAACTGACATCTTAACAATATTGAGTCTTTTGTCTTGTGAACAGATCTATCTCTCCATTTATTTAGGTCTGTGGTTTTCAACTGGGGGAGATTTTGCTCTACCAGGGACATTTGGCAATATCTGGAGACATTTTTGGTTGCCACAGTTAGCAGTAGCTACTGGCATCAGGTGGGTAGAAGACAGGGATGCTGCTAAACATCCTACAATGCACAGGAATAGACTTCCACAACAAAGAAGTAACTGGTCTGAAACATCATTAGTGCCAAAGTTGAGAAATATTGATTTAGTATTCCTTAATCGCTTGGCCATTATTTGTAGTTTCAAAGTGTAGGTCTTGTAAATCTTTTATTAGGCGTTCTGAAACAGAAGCCTACGCCATTGACTTGAAACCTTTCTTCTTACTAATATAGGCGTTTCAGGATCTAAATTTCCTACCAAGCGCTGCTTTAAATGTATTTCACAAATTTTGGTATGTCATTTTTTTGTCAGTTTAAATAAAAAGAAATTTACTAATTTCCCTTTTAATTTCAATTTTCACTCATGGATTATTTGGAAGTTCGTAATTTAGTTCCAGTGTTTTTTTGTTTTGTTTTATTTTGTTTGATATTTCAAATATTTTTGTTACTGGTTTTTAATTTAGGTCCTTGGTTGTTAGAAAACATATGACTTGAAGCCTTTAAGTTTATTTGGATTTGTAATAAGGACCTGAATCTGGTCTTTCTTGTTCAGTGATATAAGTGCACTTGGAAGAAATATTCTGCTGTTTTTGGGTGGATTGTTCCTAAAGTGTCAGCGAGGTCAATGTGGATGTTCTTGCTTAAGCTTTCTGTATTCTTGCTTATTTTTATTTACTTGTTCTACCAGTGACTGAAAACATGTTCAAGTATACAGTTGTAAATATGGATTTGTTTACTTCTCTTTGAAGTACTATCAAGTCTTGATTTTTGTATTTTGAGTCTTTGTTATAAAGTTCAAACCTTAATGGTTTGTCATATCCTCTTAATGATTTGACCTTTTTACCATTATGAAGTGACCTTCAACCCTTAGGATTCTTTGAACTAAAATCTGCTTAATACATTAGTACTCCTATTCTTTTAAAAAAAAGACTTTGATAGGAGTTAGCATGATCTTTTTTCCATCCTTTTGCTTTTGACTATTTTTGTCTTTAAGTAAATTGAGTTTCTTTTAAGAAGCATATAGCTGGAGGGGCACCTGGGCGGCTCAGTCAGTTGGGCGTCCAACTTCAGTTCAGGTCATGATCTCACGGTTCATGAGTTGAAGCCCCACACGGGGCTCTATGCTGAAAGCTTGATGCCTGGAGCCTGCTTCAGATTCTGTCTCGCTGTCTCCCTCTGCCCCTCCCCTGCTCATGCTCTGTCCCTCTCTCCCTTTCTCTGAAATAAATATACGTTAAAAAAAATATAGTTGGATTTTGCTTTTTTATATCCGGCTTATGAATCTCTGTCTTTTAATTGGGGTTTTAAGCCATTTACATTTTATGTGATTATTGATAATGATAGTTTTAAAGTCTGTTTCATCTTTATTTCCTTTTTTCCTCTCTTCTCCCTTCTTTTGGACTAATGATTTTTTATGATTCTGTTTTATGTCTTGATTTGCTTATTTAACTCATTTTATGCTGTTTTCTTGCCTCTCTAGGTTTTATAGTATACATCCTTACCTTATCACAGGCTATCTTGAAGTAATGTTGTACTTTACAAATAGTTTAAGAATCTGCAACAATATGCTTGAGTTTCACTTCTCCAGGGTGTTACGCTACTGTGATCATGCATTTTACTTATATGTATGTTATAAACTCTATAACATTTTATTATTTTTAGTTTTTAACTTTTAAAAGTTAACTTTTAACTTTTTTTGTTGTTTTTAGAGAGAAAGAGAGAGGGAGGGAGAGAGCAAGCATAGGGGAGAGGAACAGAGGGAGAGAGAGATCATCTTAAGCAGGCTCTAGGCTCATTGCAAAGCCCAATGCAGGGCTCAGTCCCCACGACCCTGAGATCATGACCTGAGCTGAAATCAGAAGTTGGACACTCAAATAACCAAGCTCATGTACCCTTTACTGACTTTTCCCATTGATATCAATATATAACTGTCACTAAAAGCAAGAAATTCACATTGGTATCATATTATTTATTGACCGAACAACAGACTTTATACAGATTTACCAGTTTTTATAAGCATTCTGGGGTTTTTTGATGTTGTCTTTGTTTTGCTTTTGTGTGTTGATGGTTATGTGAATTTTATTTTATATATGTACTCATGTAATCACCACCACCATCATAGTACTGAACTCTTCAGTTACCACAAAGAAACTGCTTCATTTCCTCATGCTATACCTTTATAATCATACCTACTCTCCAGTGTAACTCCCAGCAGCCACTTATCTATTCTGCATCACTGTGGTTTTGTCATTTTAAGACTATTGTATTAATGGAATCATAAAGTATGTTACTTTTAGAGATAGGCTTCTTTTTCCAAGGAGCATAATGCCTTTGAGATAGATCTAAGTTGTTTGCGTGCATCACTAATTCATTTTTATTTATTGCTTGCTGTCTGTTCTGTGTGTCTGTTCACATCATTCACTTGCTTTCTTTTTAGTTTGGTTGTTTGTTTTTCTTTGTCAGATATGTGACTTGCAGATATTTTATTCCAGTTGTATTTGCTCACAAAGTTTCCTCTTCTGAAGCAATTTATTCCTCTGTGTAGATTCAGATTTCCATGTAATATTATTCACCTTCTTTTAGAAGGACTTTAAGATACCTTTTGGGCATGTCTAATTGTGATCATTCTGTCAGGTCTGTATTTCACCTTTCTTTTAAAAGATATTTTCACTGGGTATAAATTTCTCAGTTGATATTTTTTTTCTTTTCATAACTTAAAAATGTTGCTGTCCTGTCTTCTGGCTAGACAGCTGTCATTCTTACCATTATTCCTACCTAAGCAGTGTGCCATTTTGTTTTTTCCAGCTGCTTCTAAGATTATTTTCTTAAAAATTTTTTTGATGTTTATTTTTGAGAGAGAGACAGAGAGACAGAGAGTGAATGGGGCAGGGGCAGAGAGAGAGGGAGACACAGAATCCGAAGCAGACTCAAGGCTCTGAGCTGTCAGCACAGAACCCAATGTGGGACTCAAACACACATACTGCAAGATCATGACCTAAGCCGAATTCAGAAGCTTAACCGACTGAGCCACCCAGTGATTTACATTCTTAAATATGTGAAATAGGATGATAATAATTGTTAAAGATATTTGTTTACTAATTCTGTAATCTATTCTTTTGGGGTAGGTTTTCATAGATTTTTCTGCTCATTATGTATCTAATTTCCTTTTTTGTTGTTGTTGCATTCCTTTTAATCTTTGATTGGAATACCAAACTTTGTAAATCTTATTTGGTGCTCTATAATTTTTGTGCTTTGGGATACAAGTCAGTTACTAGGAAGCATTGTAATCCTTGTGGTCTTGCTTTTAAAGCTTTATTAGCATACTAGAACATTTATTGTAGGTCTAATTTTATACGACTGTTGAGGTAAAATACTTTGGAGTGTCTTAACCAATCCCCGTTGTTTCTATACATGGTAGTAAAATTAAGGATTCTGTGATTCTTAGTGGCATTTTAATTTTGCCTGTCAATTACAGTATCTTATCTTTAGCTCCTTAAGTTAGATCACATGTTTTAATAAGCTGTCTTTTAGATTTGTTGCTTATTTTGTACTTGGAGAAACTTAAAAACTGAGATGATTTCCACCCTCTACTCCCCAGGTAAGATGACGTAGTCTTTTAGATATTGCTTCATTCCATGGACCTAAGGCATTAAGGTTCAAGAAGAGAGTTATCAGGGTACCTGAATCGGAGTTGTGATAATGTTCATTATCTAGTTACCTTTTTTTTGGAATATGGTTTTCTTTTGAATCTGATGACTCTTTAGCTTTAATAAAAGTAAGCCATACAATGAGAAAAAATGAAATCTGGCCATGTGTAGCAATATGGATGGAACTTGAGGGTGTTATGTTGAGCGAAATAAGTCAGGCAGAGAAGGACAGATACCATATGTTTGCACGCATAGGAAGATTAGGAGGAACTTAACGGAGGGCCATGGAGGAGAAGAAATAGTTGGGGAGAGAGAGGAGGGCAAACCATGAGAGACTCTTGAATGCTGAGAACAAACTGAGGGCTGATGGGGGTCGGGGAGAGGAGAATGGGGGTGATGGGCATGGAGGAGGGCACTTGTGGGGATGAGCACTGGATGTTATATGGTAACAAACTTGACAATAAACTATTTAAAAAAAAAAAGTAAGCCATATAGTCATTAAATTATCACTACAATTAAATCTGTTAGGGATAGAGTACTTAAGGTGATTTTAAGCCTTGAAATCTCATTTCAGAATTTTCAATTTTCAAAATATTTTAGATCACCTACATTCTTAATACTATTTTCAATTATTGCATAGAAAAAGTTTTGAGTGGTGCCTGGGTAGCTCAGTCGGTTAAGCGTCCGACTTCTACTCAGGTCACGATCTCGTGGTTTGTGCGTTTGAGTCCTGTATTGGGTTCTATGCTGGCAGCTCAGAGCCTGGAGCCTGTTTCAGGTTCTGTGTCTCCCTTTGTCTCTCTGCCCCTCCCCCTGCTCATGCTGTGTCTCTCTCTGTCTCAAAAATAAATAAACTATAAAAATTTTTTTAAAAGTTTTGAAATTAGCCATACTTTGACAAATTGATTTTCTGAAGCCATAAAGACCTATCGTCCACTTTATCAATATAATTAAATTACATTTAGTTATTTGTTTTCTTAAATAGACATTACTTTTTATTTCTAAAAGCAAATTGTTTATTATGATACTCAGTCAAAAATCAGATTTTCATTTACTATTAGTATCCTGAAGTTTTCAGTAAATAATTAAGAAAATCAATAGAATCGAAAACACTGTAGATACATCTAAAATCAGATGGTGGTAATGATGATGAGGATGACGTATACTTTTATGTTAATAAGGAAAGTTATGGAAAATAATTGCTAATTAAGTTGATATTAAAACTCAATTATTTTTTAAATACATGCAGAACAGAAATCTTCACTGTTGATAAATAAATCACGACTAATATAATAATTAGACTACCTCTGATGTTTCAGTGGGTAAGTTTGGAAGAGATGCAATGTAGGATAGCTATGAATCTCCTCAATAAATTTTTAAATTTAGGGAGTTTATAGAGGGAGAAATACTGTTCAAACTATGTTAAAACTATTACACATTTTTGTATGGCTATACTTGTATACTTAGAATATTACTGCTGAAATAGTTTACAACTATGAGAGCCCTACTGCATATCTGTAAGCCATTCTGGACATGTTTTTATCCAAGTGGCTAGTAGCTAAATTACCTAATTTGAACCTCAGCCCTGCATTTACTAGGTGTGACTGTGAGCAGCTTGTTCAATTGTTTTTCCTCGGTTTTTAGTTTATCATTTGGAAATAATACTAATAGCTAACCATTGGGTGGTTTTAAGGATTTAATAAATTAGTGTATACATGTGTGTGGGGGGTATGTTTTTTTCTAGGACAGTCCTTTCTTATAATAAGCACTTCATAAGTGTTTGGTGTTGGTAATTATTTACTTGAGTGAATTCCTTGAGGGAAGTCACAATCTCTTAATTGAACTTGAAATTCCAGCAAATGCAGATGTTTTGAGGATGGCCTTCTGTTGAGAGAAAATGTGGCGTAATGGAAATAACTTAAGATCTTTGTTTGAATCTTAAGTCTATTTCTAATTATATGGGTATTAGCAAATCATTTATGTTTATTTTATGATGAAAAAACCGAGTTCAAATAGACTAATAATGCCAACTCATAAGGTTTATGGTTGTGGGCACTCAGATTGATGTGTGTGCAAATATTTTATAAACCGTGAATTGGTATACCATGTGGCCTGTCTCAGGCCACTGAGTCACATTCAGAAGGGCCTCAAGCATAAACTTGTGATATTATCTGTGAATGAATTTATACACATGGTTGTAGCAGACTTTTTAATACCAGTTTAAAATTATATAATAAGAAGCCATACTACTTGAAGTGCATTATGAATAACATCAATTTAAATATGTCAGTAGTATTTTTACAAACTTGTGACTTTTTTTAATATGATTTATTGTCACATTGGGTCATCCCAATAAGTGCCCTCCTCAGTGCCTGTAACCCACTTTCCACTCTCCCCAAATTTGCTGTAACTTTTAATATATCTGGAGACTAAGTAATTGTGTGTAGCTGGATCTCCCTTGACCTCAGTGAAGTCTTGTTAAACAGATGTTTGTTATTGTGAAGCTGTATACTCTATTAGATGTAAGTTTACTGGTGGCCCCAGAACTTCTGTTTTCTTTGTTAGACTTTATGGTATTGTTAAATAATATTAATTAAAATTGGCCACATAGTAAATAACTTTTATGTAAAACCAGTAGCATTCAAACAAAATAATTGTTTTCAAAAATATATCACTGTATTAATGACTAATTGCTTTATTTGTATAACACCTAGACAGAATGTGATATTTCTAGCTACAAATGGTCCAAAACCAATCCAAAAATGGTGTTATACCCATAGTGACAAGGACCATAATGATTGATTAAGGTAATATTTTCCTAATTTGTGATGGTTCTTGGTCATTTATATTTTTGGTCAGCTATCTTTTTTAACACCTCAATTTTAGACTTAGAGAAAAGTGGCAAAAATAGTAAAGAGAATTCTTGCATACCCTTTACCTACATCCCTAATGTTCACATTTTATATAACTGTGATATAATTGATTAAAATTAAGCAATTAACATTCACATAGTAATCTACAGACCTTTTTTTGAATTTCGCCATTTTTTCCCCACTGTCCTCATTTGCTTTGGCTTCCATAACACAGTGCTATAGACTAGGTGGCTTCAACAAAAGGAATTTATTTCACATAGTTTTGGAGGGTTGGAAGTCCAGGATCAGGGTCCAGTACATTCAGTTCCTGGTGAGGGCCTACTTCCTGGCTTAAGTTGGCTGCTGCCTTGCTGTTGTACCCTATTATGGTGATAGAGCCAGCTCTGGTCTCCTCTTCTATAATGATAGAATCCCATCATGAGGGTCCTCATCTAATCCTAATTACCTCCCAAAGGCTCTACCTCTAAATACAGTCACATTGTGGGAAGGTAAGGCTTCAGCATGAATTCAGTGTAGGGGAGACACAAATATTCAGTCCATAACATCCACTACAATTTGTTGTTGTTTTTGTTGTTGTTGTTGTTTTTGTTGTAGAATACAGTTAAGTGTCTTACATTGCATTTAATGGTCTCTGTAATCTTTCATAGTCTTCAGTCTGTGTCCTTCATGACCTGATTCTTCTGAATAATACTGGCCAGTTATTTTGTAGAATGCTGCTCAGTTTGGGTTTGTCTGATGTTTTCTCATGTTTAGATTGAGTTTATGGATTTTTGACAAGAATTCCACAGAAATGATCTTCTACCCTTCTCAGTGCAACATAATGGGAGGTATGTTGCACTGATATCTATATGCACTGTGACTGGTAATGTTAATTTTGAATCCTTGGTTAAGGTGGTATCTTGCCAGGTTTCTAGGCTATTAACTTGCTGGGTTTGTTGTTGTTGTTGTTGTTGTTGTTTGTTTTGGTTGTCATTAATAAGTATCTTAGGTGGAGATATTTTGGCAGGTATACAAATACCCTATTTTTAGTCATACTTTTACTAACTAAGTTTAGCACCTATTGGTGGTTTTTTCTCCACCAGTTATTACTATGATATACCTGTGATTTTCTGTTTTCATTATTCCTTTATTTTATTAATTGAAATTATTCTTAAGGTAAAACTGTACCTTCTCCTCCATTTATTTTTTTCACTTATTTATTTATATCAGAATGTACTCACATGAGTACATTTATTTTGTTCTATGGGTTAAATTTCTTTTATTATTTTATTGCTCAAAATGTCCCAGATTTGGCCAACTGGATTATTGTATCTTTAAAATATGTCTCCATTAAGATACTTACAAATGACATATTGGATAAAGGACAGTATCCAAAGTCTGTAAAGAACTTACCAGACTCAACACCCAAAAAACAAATAATCCAGTGAAGATAATGGGCAGAAGACATGAATAGACACTTTTCAAAGAGAGGACTTCCAAATGACTGACAGACACATGAAAAGATGCTCAACATCACTCATCATCAGGTAAATACAAATCAAAACTACACTTAGATATCACCTTACACCAGTCAGAGTGGCTAAAATTAACAACTCAAGAAGCAACATATGTTGGTGAGAATATAGAGAAAGAGGAACCCCTTTCACTGTTGATGGGAGTGCAGACTGCTGCAGCCACTCTGTTAAACAGTGTGGAGGTTCCTCAAAAAGTTAAAAACAGAATAACCTTATTACCCAGCAATAGCATTAGGAATTTATCCAGAGAATACAGGAATGCTGATTCATAGGGGCACATGTACTCCACTGCTTATAGTGTTGTTATCAACAATAGCCAAATTATGAAAGGAGCCCATATATCCTTCAACTGTTGAATGGATAAAGAAGATGTGGTAAATACATACAATGGAATACTACTCGGCAATGAAAAAGAATTAAATCTTGTAATTTGCAACAATGTGGATAGAACTGAAGGATATTACGCTTAGTGAAATAAGTCAGTCAGAGAAAGACATATAGCATGTTTTCACTTCTATGTGGAGCTTGAGAAACTTAACAGAAAACCAAGGTGGAAGGGAAAGAAAAATAACAGTTACAAACAGAGAGGGAGGCAAACCATAAGAGACTGTATTTAAATACTGAGAGTAGACAGGGTTGATGGGAGTGAAGGGATGGGGTAGCAGGGAAAATTGGTGATGGGAATTGAGGAAGACATTTGTTGAAATGAACAGAGAGTGTTGCATGTAAGCGATAAATCATGGGAATCTACTCCAGAAACCAGAACACTGTATACACTGTATGTTAGCTAACTTGATAATAAATTATATAAAAGAAATAAAAATAAAATTAAAAAACATTTTATTAGGGAATAAAAAGGATATATCTCCATTACTTTGAGCCATTCCTTGCTTTCTGGCACCACAAGGTGTACTAAGGTCATCTTGTGTTTCCTGACCCAGCTGTAGGTAGAATCAACCATTTATCCAAAGAGCCATAGTTCCTTTTATTTGAGGCTATATTTTGTAATCTATACCTGTAGTCAATATCTCATTTCTCCTGTGGTACCGTTGCTCTGGGTCCTCTCAGCAGACTAGCAGAGGTAGCAAATATATGTGCAAACTTACACATATATGTGCACACATCTGCATTTCTCCATTGGTACGTATGTTAAGAGTCATTATTAGTTCATCCAGTGTCACAGAGTTTATCCTTCTTTCTTGTAACTTTCTCTCACAGTGAAAAGTCTGGCTTTCATTTTCCACAATATGTTTACTTATTTACTCACATCTAGTATGCATGTAAAGTAGTTTCAGAAATGCTAATACATATCCCTGTGAAAAACAGTTTTTTAAAATATAGTACAATATATAATTCATTTTGTCTTTGTCCTTATACATTCAAAATATGATTTTCCAAAATGTCTTAAATAATTTCTGTGCCTTCCCATCCATTTTGATGTGTCTGTTCCTTTTGGGGTTCATCTCACATTATGTTTGATATATTTTTTTTTTTTTTTGCTTTATGAACAGTTATCAAGAATCAGAGCTATATAAAAAGGTGTATTCAGAGAAGGGTCACTTTTCCCTCATTCCCACTGCTCTCCTTCTATGCTCATACTTTTTTCATTACATTCCAGCCACCTCCTCTAGTAATTAATTAAGCTCATTAATTTTTGGTTTATGGGTTCTTTCTTTTGTACCCGTGAGCACATATATTTTCTTATATTCTTTTTTTTCTTATATGAATGGTAGTACATTATGAGCACATTTTTTTTACATTTTGATTTTTTTTAAATAACAGCATCTCCAGGAAATCACTCCAGGTCAATTAATAAAGATTCTTTTCTTTTCTTTTTATAATGACTCCATGTTCTCATTGTGTATATCAGTTTGTCAACCACTCTCCTACATATGAGCATTTAAGTTGTTTCCAGTATTTTGCAAATTCAAACAGTGCTGCAATGAATTATCTATGTATGTTTTTGCATTTTTGGAAGTTTATCTTCAGGATAAATGCCTAGATGTGCGATTGCTAGAAAATCAGTGCATATATTGTTTTTTTAGATACCGCCAAATTCCCTTCCAGAAGAGTTGGGCCAATTTGCATTACCACCAGCAGCATATGAAATCGTCTAGCTCCCCACAGCCTCACTAACAGAACATGCTTTTATACTTTTTAATTTTCTCCAATCTGATGGGTGTGAAATGTATCCCGATGTTGTTTCAATTTGCATTTCTCTGATTCTGAGTGAATTTGAACACCTTTATGTATGTTTAAGGATCATTTTTAGATTTTTTTTGGTCCTGTCTTTCATTTTTTTCTATTGGTTTTGGTTCTTTCTCAAATTTTAACATTTCTTTTTTAAAAAACTAAAACTAATTTTTAATGTTTATTTATTTTAGAGAGAGACAGAGAGACAGCGTGTGAGTGGGGGGAGGGGTAGAGTGAGAGGGAGACACAGAATTGGTAGCAGTCTCCATGCTCTGAGCTATCAGCACAGAGCCTGATGTGCGGCTTCAGCTCACTAACTGTGAGATCATGACCTGAGCTGAAGTCGAATACTTAACCGACAGTCACCCAGGTGCCCCTCAGATTTCAAGAGTTCCTTGTATGTTAGAGCCATAGCCCTTTATATGGGTATTTCTTATTGGTCTAAAATTTATTCATTTCAGCATGCCTGTTTGTTATTAAACTTCCCAAAATATTAATTTGCAACAAGTTATGATTCAGATATTCTAGATAAACTGTCTTGTACTGAAAAAAAAATGCTATGTCAGTCTCTTTTTTGAAAGAAAATGATTCCTACATTTTGGTCACCTCTGTATGGTTCATGCTACTCTCTAAATGTCTTTCATTTATATTGTCCTAAGGAAAGTGCATATTTCTGTAGGTTTGTGGAAATACCTGATCTTTCAAGAAGATTTCACTTACCCTCTGCTTTTATTCAAAACTGTTACTGCCTTTCTTGGTATTCCTGTAGGTTTTCTGTATGTTATAACTCTATCTACAGTGAGTTGCATTCAGCTATTACTGCTGCCTGAGATCTGGGACTTTGTCATTGTCATGTCTTCCTCCTTCACTGTGCTTTATACTGGGAATGATCATTATGTCCCCTCCATTATAAAACATGCAACCCTGAAGATTTTTTGAAATAGGTTCTGTTATCATTTTAACATTATGGATAAGGAAGCTAGTGTTCAATGGTATGTAACTTCTCCAAAGCCAAATAACTTGTAAGTGGCAGAGCTGGGATTGAACACAGGTGGTATGACTTCAAAGCATTTAGGGCTAATTATTCCTCTTCTATACATAATTTCCATTAATTTGTGTGTAGTTACTGTGCTCAAATTTTTATTGAATTCATCTATAAAACTTCTATGGCAAAAAAAAATTCTGCAGCATTCATATTTCAGGTGTAAAATTGGTAGGGCCTTTGCCGAGAGAGCTGCATGCCAAACTGCACATGTGCGTGTGTCAGTATACACTGAGCTAACATGGCCAAGTTTGAAAAGATCTTTGAAGTTTTGTCAGAGTCAGTCTCCATGATTTTTAAGAAATTATCATTAATTCTGATTACATTGGCAAAAGGAACCCATTTTGTACATGGCCACTGTGTAGATGACATTCCAGAAAAACCTCATTTCCTTTGTATGTTGTTCCAAAATTGTTATTCAGAGACCCCAACTGTCATTTTTATTTCCAAATGCTATATATTAGACATTGTTAAATTTTCCTTCAGAGAAAGTGTTTGAATAATTTTCACAAATCTTTGATTAGCATAAATGTTTTCAATGGATTTGGATGCCAATTTGGGATACAGTGGTTATGATACAATTTTGATTGCATCAGGTGATCTTGTACATTTGATGCTACTTATATAGAGAGATTTAAAGACTTATCAGTGACAGAATACTTTTTGAAGGACTTTAAAAAATGTCTTTTCCCAGAGGTTTCTGAGTTTCTTGCATCTGTAAATTTATGTCTAACTAAAATTGGGAAATTCTCTGCCATTATTTCTCAAACATATATATATACACACATATATATATATACATATATATATAATTTTTTTTTCCTTATTCATTTCCATCCTCTTTATCCTTTCCTTTTCTGTCTCAGACCTCCATTAAAGGTCCTTTAGGCTCGATTTATTTTCAGATTCTTTTTTCTCTCATTTCTTTAAATTAGATCATTTATATTAATCTTCCTTCAAGTTCGTTCTCTCTCTCTCTTTTTAATCTCAATCCAGTGATTTTTAAAAATCTAAAAATTTTTCTGGGGTACCTGGTTGGCTGAGTCAGTTGAGCCTCCAATGTTGGCTCAGGTCATGATCTCACAATTCATGAATTGAAGCCCTGTGTCAAGCATTCTGCTGTCAGTGGATAGCCCACTTTGGATCCTCTGTCTCCCTCAGAGAAGCAGTGCTCTCTCTCTCTCTCTCTCAAAAATAGGCAAACAAAAAAAAATATGAAAACAGAACACATCTAATATTTTTTTTCATTTTTAATATTTCTATTTTGTTCTTTATAATTTTTTCTACAGAGATTTTCTATCTTTTCATTTATTATGATCATATTTTACACTATTTTTTTTTTATTTTTTAAATGTTTATTTACTTTGGTAGAAAGTGTGAGCAGAGGAGGGGCAGAGAGAGATAGAGATAGAGAATTCCAAACAGGCTCCGTGCTGTCAGTGCAGAGTCCACCATGGTGCTCAGTCTCTCAAACTGTGGAGTCAGTCACCCTGATCATATTTAACTTTAAACCCTTGATCATAAGTACATTAGCTGATTTAAAATATTTTTCTGCTTATTCTAATATCTGGATAAACATGTCAATCTCCACTGATTGTATATATGGTATCTTTAATATGTTTTTGTTTCTTCATTTGTTGATTTTTGTCCTGGATATTATGAATGATTTATTATACAAAGTGTTACTCTGTTAGACTCATTTGAAGAGTATTGATTTTTTTTATCTGTTTATTTTTTAAGTCTGTTAACTTGGCTATACTCCAGCTTCAAATTCTATTTCCCACGTGGTGAGTCTATTTCCCACTTAGCTGAAATTTCAGGTCAGTTCTTTTAACCTTAGGAAAGCTGCGTGGAATCTGTCTCTCACATACTTGATTTGGGGATTAGCAAGAGACTTGGACAATTTATCTGTGGAATGTAGAGTTTGCCTTCTCTAGTTCTCTCCTTTGTAGAATTCTCCCCTCCACTTTCTTGCTGTGGTTTTCTTGGACTCTGTCTTCCAATTTTATTAAGAGTTAAGACTACTGGTTTCTATTTAATTTTAACTGTTCTTCATGGCCGAAATTGGCTAAAACCCATAAAAATGGGAATCTTGTTCAGTGTTATTTCCTTTTTTTCTGATTCAGGCTGCTTTGGTTCACTTCCCTGTGCCCTCAAGTCTCCTTCACCTCCTCCTTTTCCTCCTTCTCCTTCTCCTTGTTCTAAAATATTTGTTCATAGTTTGTAATTGTTATCTCTGGGAGGGTTGGTCCTATGGGAACTATCTATTGATGACTAGAAGCAGAGGTCTCCACTTGGCTTTTGAGCTCTCCAGGCACTGTGGTCTTGTGACTCTTCTCCATATTTCAACAAAAGTATGTTTATATTGTTCTTTCAGCCTGTTCAGATCTTTGGTCCTGTTCAGAAATTGGTGCTCTGGCCTGATTTCTTAGAATCAGTCCTTTTGCTGTCCTAGTTTATGCCTTGTCTAATTAAAGTCATGCTTGTATTTGAAAAGTGGAAAATTTCCAGGGAAAGTGAGCAGCTGGTATTGACACTCAAAAGAGTTTTATGCAGTGAAAGTAAGCAAAGGGCCAGTTAGTCTGATCCACAGGAAAAAGTATCTAATGGTGAGATTCGTGAGACTAAACAATCTGGCAAGGGGACTTTCTCTGAGCTTTTTCAAACTGAATTGGAAAAGTCAGAGGAAAAACAAGTAATAGTCTTGTATTGGCAGATGGACAGTATGTATGATCTCATAGTCAACTTTCCCAGTGGCTACTTGATTGTGTGGTCATTAGTAGGAAAGCCCTTTAGGCTTTACATTATTAATATGTGTCTTATTTGGAATAATAAAATGGATTCCTTTACAAAATTTATTGAAGATAAAAATCTTCATGGGAAGGAAGAACAAGTATGATATTCATTTTTATATGTTCTTTATATAATCCCTTGATGTCAGGGATTTGAACTCTCTTGTCTTATCATTGTATTTCTAATACCCAGGGTAGTATCTAGCACTTAGAAGGGATTCAGTAAGTGTTAGTATCCCTTGTACTTTTATTACACTTTGCTAAAAAGCAGCATACTCTCGAATGGATGTCATTTATTGAAAGTGAGGGAGAGGCAGAGAGAGTAGGGGAGAGAGAGTCTCGTGGAGGTTCCTTACCCAACGTGGAGCCCCACTTGGGATTTGATCTCACCACCCCAAGATTATAACCTGAGCTGAAATCAAGAGTCACATGCTTAACTGACTGAACTACCCAGGTGTCCCTCTCGTATTTCTATACGAGAAATATTATCTATATTTCTCTTTTCCCCATAACTCCAGAAGCCTGAATTCAAGGTGTTTAGTTGTTCTCTATCGTTTTACTCACAGGAAAAAACAAAAGGATTTGTTTTGTCATAACTGCGGAATTCACTACAGAAAAACAATATCACAATCTTTTGCCAGAAGAGATAATATTAAATAGAGTGGTTAACAGCACAGGGTCTGAAGTCCAGTGGTCCTAATTTTGAATTCTGGGTACATATTATACTTGTTTTGTGACCTTTGAAAATTTCCTCAATCTTTCTTTGTTGTATCATCTTAAGAAGTGTGTATAATTAGTATCTATTTCTTTTGGCAGATGTTAGTTTAAAATTAGAGTAGTATATAAAATTGTGTAGTGTCATACCAAATAGGCAGTAGACATTCAATAAAAGATAGCTGATATTTTATGGTAGTTTTTCTTTTCATCTTAATCTTCTTTATAATTTCTTCCTTCTTGCTTTTTGGATAATTTTATATTTTAACATAGGACCTATTACTTGTCATATGACTTTGTACTTTTTTGTTTAACCTTTGATTCTCAGTTAACTTATTTATACATGGAATTGTTGAATTAACTTAGAGTCTCTTTCTTGGGCCATCTCTGATTGGTGGGAGCTTTACTTGGAGGGCTGTTGAACTTCAAAGTACACTTGGGCTACTTCCATGGTTCACTGAAGGATGTCCTGTAATGATAGGAGTCTCTAAACCAGATTTGACATCACTTACCTGTTCATGGCCTCAATTTTTAACTTTCAGTAAATGAAGATATAAAATTAGTTCTTAAAGATACACTCACGTGACTTCATATTTTTTAAGACAAATACTTACTGAGGATTCACTTTATATAATAGATTTGTGTTAAGTGTTTCCTTTGGGTCTGTGAGGGTTCAAGTGATTGATACCTTTCCTAGATTCTTTTCCTGAAAGAGATAGCCTACTTAGGACACTCATTATAATAATAAGTTGTAGCAAAAAAAAAAAAAAAATAGTTAAGGAATTGTATCAAATGTACTCCAAATAAAGAAATATGCTTTTTAACAGAGTATTTAACAAGCTGTAAAGAATAACTTCTACCTGGAAAAATGAGTTTATGATATAGTATCTATGTAGCATTATACAGTGAGTAGCTCAATCCGAAACAAAAACTTTATTATTAAATCAAAATACTGAAACACAGTATGTTTTATATTTAATTTCAGATCATATCATTGATAATGTTCATATGAACATACTGATTTCTATTTTCACTCTCTAATAGTTTCTGCAGCCATGCAGAGATTTGGCTCAATCTATAGATGGTTCTTCTTTTTTTTTAAGTTTATTTATTTATTTTAAATAATTACTGCACCCGGCTCGACCTCGTAACCCAGGATCAAGAATCATCTGCTCCTCTGACTCAGCCAGCCAGGCCCCCCAATCTGTTGATGGTTCTTTTGATGGGTCTTTAAACGGAAGAAAAGTCTTCTCTTTGCCTAGTATTCTTCTATTTACGGAGGTTATGTTGGGCTCCTCTTTCATTAATCAGTTGTATTTAAAGTATTTAGGTATTCTTTTATTTAGATTTGTTAGCAATTCAGTTAGCATGTATTTTTCAAATGGGTGAACTACCTTGAAATGTGTTCATTATCTTATTTCTGGTCTACAATATTTTGATTTTTTTCGATATAGGAAATATATATAATGGATATGTCATTACATGTTATACATTGTATACTGTAACAGTAGCATAATGATTAAATGTACCATTAAAGCAAAATGAATAATTCATTCAATGTAAGAAACTACAAATATTTCTAGCATTCTTAATTATAATTATTGCACTCCTTTTAGTCTCTTGCAGCAGCAATTAAAGAAGTTACATTTCTATGTGACTCAGTGTTTTGAAATATTTACTCCCAACTAAAGTAATATTTCATCAAAAGAGATGGTGTCATTAACACTGACTTACAAATATATTGATATGCTGCTCCACTAAGCTGTTATCTGACAGATTGTAAATGTTCTATATGGGAGTACTCTTTTAAGGTTTTGAGTAGTGAGAGGAGAGTGTTGTTTATTCCTATTAAAATAACAACTTATTTGGTGTACTGTGTGCTAAGCCAGCTGTAACACCAATATGGGCCACCCACAGACAGTCCAGTGAAGATTTATTAAACTGCTACCACCTAAACAATTAGTATTGCTGATCTTGTGATTTAGTGCTTGATTTAAATTAGAAATGAATCTTTCCAAGTATGTGAGCTACTGAGATTCTATATTAGAAAATATTAAAAATAATAAAAAAGAACCTTCTTTCATATGAATTTAATATGTTAAATTAAGGTGAATTTTCTAAAAATGGTTAAATTATAATATTTTAATATGCATCATATCTTTTTATTTTAAATAACATCTGAATAGCTTTCTGCGCAATGTTATCATTGTTCATAAGATAATTGTATTATCTTTGTGTTTGCCACTCTGTGTTTTGGAACTATTTAAAAAGCAAATATCACTCTGTTAATTTTGTTTGATGTCCTTGAATGATGCACATTAATAGCAATCTATCATAATGAAGTATGTGTTTTACTTTGCAGGAGAAACCTTTTGGTGTTAAAAGCTTTCTAAGCATGATTCAGACGATCAGAGTTTGAGTAGTAATATAACTGTGGTCGGGTGATGTAGTGTTTGGATAGCATAATTCACTTGCAGTTCAGAGTGTTACCCAGGAATTTAACTAACTGCTCAATTAAGGGGGGGAAAAAGGTTGCACTTTCACTGGCATCAAAAAATACAGATACAGTGACAACCTACTTGAGTATTAACTGCTTGCTAAGAGTTCAACATAAATACACATATATAGACATAAACGAACGTAAAAGCCTTCGCATGGTTGGTACATGAACAGTGAGAAAGTTTATTGGACTTGTGTGGTATGAAATTATTCCAAAAATATATTCTAACTTTTGAAATGTATTCTTTGAATGATTTCTAGGATTTACGGTGTCTAGAATCATTACCTTCATGACAAAGATAAACCTAGTTTTTTAGGGAATTGCATGTTTGTATAATTTATTGTCTGCTCAAGAGGATGTCTTGTATTGGAACATAAATAGAACTTGTGTGTTTTTTTTAAATATAGCAAGTTTTAAAATAGGTTCATTTAAAATAAAAACAAAATTCCTGTATAAACATTCTTATGTAAACATAAGCATATAGCACTTTTTAAGTGGTTTGTTTGTCTATGGTCCTTAACATAGAGAGTGGCAGATTAAGTGAAAATGAGTTAGTGTAAATCATGGTGGCTTATGTCACAATTATAGGAGAGTCTTGAATGAAGGCTAATTTTTAAAGTCTGTGCCTAAGGTAAACATTGAATATAGTCAAATTTACTCTTGAAGGTCCTTTAAATTGTCATTAAGTATAATATCCATGACCCTATCTACCAATAAGTCCCGCATAGGCAGTTTTTCCTATAGTGATAAAAGGTATTTCTGGTTCTTTCACTGACGGCCAGGTTAAAAAAAAAAAAGTTTCCTTTATTCTAGGTGCTATGTTGAATAAAAATATTGGTAGAGTCTGATATAACTTCACTGCATTACTTGTGGTGATAGCCTAAGGCAAGTATTTATAATCTTAACAAAACACATGATCAGAAGACCATGGGTTTTGGTTATAGATAGTAACTCCTGGTTCAAATCCAGCTTTTTCAGTCAGCCTTTCACTTAGTAAAGCATTTTACCAACCCTCTATACCTCAGCTCACTTGTAATGGTAACAGTAGCATATCTCTGATTGTATGTGAAAATGGCCTAGTAATAAATTCGCATCACTAAATTTCTGTCTTCCTCTTTTGTTTCACCATGAATGCAACTACAAAACTTTTGAAAAATAACTAGAATTATGCTGGTTATTTGAGATGCATAAATTTATATAGAATTATTTAAGCATAATAATTTGTTATCAAACATAACACATTCCATACCCATCTCCTGTTTAAAATATTTTAATGTTTCTCAAAAGCTTTCTGATAAAATTAAACTTTTTATCATGGAGAGTAAGACCCTGTATGATCTGGTTTTACCTCCCCTTCCCTGTGTACTTCCACCAAGAAATTTTTTATGAGGGGCATAGTTGGTTAAGCGTCCTACTCTTGATCTTGGTTAAGGTCATGACTCTTGATCTTGTCTCAGATCATTATCTTGCATCACGGTTTGTGAGTTCCAGGCCCACAGTGGGCTCTGCGATGATGGCAGAGAGCCTGCTTAGGATTCTGTCTCTTTTCTCTTCCCCTCACCTGCCTGTGTTCTCTCTTTCAATACCAAAATAAATAAGTAAACTTGAAAAAAAAATTCTTAGTGAGGGTGTTGCTAGTGTTCCCTATATTCTTCCCCTGACTAACCCCTGGTAGTTTGAGTCTTAGCTCAATAATACACACACACACACACACGCACACACACACACACCTCTTGATTTCTCTAGCCATCCTTACTCTCACCTCTCCTCTCCCAAGTCTGAATTCTATTTTTTCGGTGTTTCTAAATTCTTTGTACCTTGTATGTTTACATAGGTATTATAATCATTTAACCCACTTCTCTTAAGTGCTGTGCTTTACTTTATTTGAGTACTGTACACACATAGTACTTAGTATAAATGTATGAGGTCATTGATCAATGTTTGCTTCATTCAAAGTGTGGAATCTTTGAAAAACAGAGAAAGTTTATTTGAGTGAGTACTGCCATGTTCCACTGGATTAGTTTTTGCGATTCCCAGGTTTTAGTTGCACACTAAACGGAATATTTTTGTGGACAGCCAAGTTTCCAACCCCATCATATTTTTATGTTATAAATTAAGTATCTTTGCTTCTTGATAAGTAGGGATTTCCCATGAACAATACTGGAGGTTTGAAAATGTCTTTCCTCAAAGGATTAATCACTCTTTTAGAAGGAAAAATAATGATCACAAGTAGTAGATCTTTGTCAGAGCATCCAGACACACTGGTCAGAAGGAGTTGTGAGAAATGGGTGGAGATGTAATTAACACACTGGGCACTGCATGGAAGCAGCTGGCAGTGCTACAGTCAGGAGACAACCATTCCTTCCTTGATAGGTCCCTGGGAGTGGTTTGCTTGTAAATGTGGGTGTTATTTTAGGAAAAAATTGAGAACGGGTTTTCCAAAACAGCAACACATTAGGCCATGGATTGGCAAACTATAGTCATTGGGCTAAACTCAGCCTGTCTTCTGTTTTTATAAATACAGTGTTTTTGTTTTTTTTGTTTGTTTGGTTTTTGGTAGCATAGCCACACTCATTCCTTTACATCTTGACAGTGGCTATTTTTATGCAACATGGGCAGAGGTGAATCTTTGCAACAGAGAGAGAGCTATGTGGTCTTCAAAGTCTAGGGACACCTGGGTGGCACAGTAGGGTAGGCATCTGACTTTGGCTCAGGTCATGATCTCGTGGTTGGTGGGTTCGAGCCCTGTGCCGGGCTCTGTGCTTCTAGCTCAGAGTCTGAAGCCTGCTTTGGATTCTGTGTCTCCCTCTCTTTCTCTGCCCCTCCACCACTCACGTGGTGTCTCTTTCAGAAATAAATGAACATTAAAAAAATATTTCTTAAATAAACGGGCCACGTTTAAAAAATATTTCTTAAAAAGGCTGAAGTATTTACTGTTTGACCCTTAACAGAAAAAGTTTGGTGACTTTTGCGTTAGTTATTTTGCCAGTTTTATAGCTTGACACTTGTGGATTGAGAAATTCTTATTTTAAGAAGGCAAGTACTCCTTCGGATGCAGGTTACTAAAACAAAATCAACTTTTAGTTTTTATTAAATTTATTAAAGTATAATTTCAAAAACGGTAAAACCATGACTTATCTAAATATAAAATAAACATTTAAGATGTTTTATCTTAATTAATGAGAGAATCTGTGAGATAGTAAAACTGTTTCAAAGGAGAATGAGATATGTGTGTAATTACTAATCCACGTTAAATTGGGTGAAGTATTTTATAGGACATTGTGATGTTTGGAATCATATTTTCTATGGGTAGAAATTAGTGTATTTATACCAGACAGACTTAATTTCTTTGGGTAAAATCATTAGGATTAGTGTTAGCTTTCTCTGACTTACAAAGTTATAAAAGAACCTAGTCAAAAATAGTCGTATTTGTACACTTAGAATCAGGTAGCATGGGAGTCTCTCTATAGACCATCCAGCATTCTATTGAAAAGACACTTAGAAACAGCTTTTTGCCTATTTCAAAATCTTTAACAGTTTTCCCTATCAAATATAAGTATATGTAAAGTATTTTTAAAAATACTTTAAAAAACAAACATGTAGGAACTAAAAACAAATAATGCTATCGATTGTTGCTCGATACAAAGAAGTGAAGTACTCAGATATAAACTTAATGAAATATGTACAGAATGTGCATCAGAAATCAAAGAAGACCTAAATCAATGGAAAAATCTATTGTGTTCATGGAGTGGAAGGTTGAACATAGTCAAGATTTCATTTCTCTTCAGATTGATCCATGATTTAATTCAGTTTCTGTCAAATAACAGCGAGATTTTCTGTAGACATATTCAAAATTGTTCTAAATTTTACTCAGGTGGAACGGCACCGACCCTAGAATAGCTGAACCAGTCTTGGTGAGGAAGAATAAAGCAGGAACAATCACTGTTTGATATGAAGACTTGCTGTTTATTAGCTATACTAATCAAGACAATATAGTATTGGCGGAGACGTAGACACAGATCAAAGGAACGGAATTGAAAACCACTGAAGTGCACCCATACAAATATGCACGATTGATGTTTTCAAGAAGTCATTTTACTTGAATTCATTAAATGTTATCGTCAAAGTAGATATGAAATTTTAAGGCAGTAATTACCAGGGAATGGTCAACTGTGTCAAGGAACAGGAAATACCTCAGAGACAAGCATAATAAGTATGATGGTCTTGTTCCACTTTGCATCATTGTTTAAGATTTATGCCAATCTAAAATTACATGACACACTTTTTAGTTGCCAGTGGCTCTCCTTGGGGAAGATGATGCAGAAAAGTAAAGTGGAAAAAGTCACTGTAGCCCCCTGGGACTGCTCCTCCAGCTCCCCTCCCCCCCCGCCCACAGGTGATTTTGCTAAAAGTGCAAAAGCAATCCAGTGAAGGAAGGATAGCTTTTTCAACAAATGGTACTGGAGCATCCACTGGGAAGGAAATGAAGCTTGACCTAAAGCGTATGCTTTATATAAAAATTAACTCAAATGGATTCCAGATTTAAATGTAAACCATAAGACTGTATCACATTTAGAAAGGAAAAAATAAGGGAAAATCTTTGGGATATTTTTGGGACCTAGGTATAGGTGAAATGTTCTTAGACTTGACACCGAAAGTATGACTCACAAAAGGAAAAATTGATAAAATGCAGCTTAAAAAATTAAAAACTTTTACTTTGCAAAAGATCCTGTGAGAGGATGAAAAGACAAGTTGCAGACTGAAGAAAAAACTTGCAAACCACGTATCCAGTAGAGGATTCGTGTCTAGTGTATTTTGAGAGCTAAAATATTGCATTAAAAATACAACAAAAACACAACAGTAAAAAACCAAATGATAAAATTAGAAAACTGGGCAAAACTCATGAACAGACATTTCACTGGAGAGAATATTTACTTGGCAGATAAGCACATGAAATGATATTCATCGTTAGCCATTAGGGAAATGTAAATTAAATCCACAGTGAAGTATCACTACTACCTATGAGAATGACTCAAAAAAATAATGACAGTGCTGGGCAGGACATGGATAAACTGTATCATTAAATACATTGCTGGTGGGAATGGGAAATGTCACAGTCACTTTGGAAAATAATTTGGCTGGTTCTTATAAAACTGAGCACACACTCATCATATTACCTAGCAATCAAATGCCAGGACATTTATCCCGGGAGATGAAAACATGTTCACACAAAAACTATTCAATAGTGTTCATAAGAAGCAGCTTTATTCTTAGTAATCCAAAACTGGTGACAACTCATATATTCTTCAGCTGGCGAATGGTTGAACCAAGTGTGGTACATCTAAAATGGAATATTATCAACAGTAAAAGCAATGACTTCATCTTACATGCAACTGGGATGAATCTCAAGGTAATTACACTGACCGAAAAAGCCAATCCCAAAATGATTCCATTTATATCACAAAATTCTTGAAATAACAAAATTACAGAGTTGGATAACAGATTAGTGGTAACCAGGAGTTAAGGATAGGGCAACAGGAGGGATGCTTATGGTGATAGAACTGTGGAAATGGAGTGTGTTCTTGATTCCAGCCATGGATACGGGAAGCTACACGTGAAATACAGCTACATAGAACTTACTACACATAGATGTAAAAGAATAGATGTAAAAATGAGGAAATCTGGATGAAATGGGTAGATTGTTTCAATGTGAGTTTCCTGGTTGGAGCTTTGTACTGTGGTTGTGCAAGAATTTATCATTTGGAAAACTGGGTGAAGTCTACACTGGATCTCTTAGTACTACTTCTACAAAAGTTTAATAACAAGAGAACATGAATCTTTCCAGAGTATTCTTTTAAACTTAAAACAGCTATTTAAAATAAATATATTTGAGGTCCTGCAACAATTGTGTCTATATATACAGTTATTCTCAGGTATTAAGTTTAAATTAGGAAGAGGAGACTCTCTAAGCCCTTTAATTTTATTTTTAAATCCCTGATTAAAACCAAGTTAAATAGCCTCAATAATTAGGAATCAATATTAAACTATTACTGACAGCAACATAATTATGTTTTTTAATCTTTTATGTTTTGGTAACAGCTAATTCAGTACTTTAGTTACTGAGAAATAAAACTTAATTCATTTTTGGATTTCTATAAAATAATAGTTATGCTTTAGTATGTTTCTTATATATAGGTCTAGAAAATCATAATTTTAAGACATGCTTTTGAATTTATAAATAGTTCTACCAACATGTGGGGAACCATAACTCCAGTGTGAAGTACTGCTTGCAATCAGTTCTAGGACTGTAGTGACAAAGTGCTTTAGTAAAGAAAGCAATGCATATAGAAAATATTTTAATTATGTGTAGGTTTGAATAACTTCTATTGAACTGAATCTGTATTATAAAATGTAACTCTTTATTCGACATCAAACCACATATTCAGGTCGCATTATTATTTACTGACATCTGATTTGTCTTTCCACCCTGTTCCAGACTCTTCCCTAGTGGTGCAATTTCAGCAAAAATAGATTTATCAAAAAATAATAGTGCACACAACACTGGTAATCAGAATAGAAAAATGTGTTACTTATTTCGAATCAAGTACTTTTATTGTTAACATAGACAAAACTAAACTAAGGTAGCTTCCTTCATATTTATATTAACTAAAAATTTTATAGCTTCTGTGGAAATAATTTTCTATTCTTCAGGTTTTAGAGTGATAAAAAACGTATATAAAAAATTTTTCATGGATGGGATCACCTGTAACCTTTCTTGCAAAGAAAAAGGTAATTTCTTTTGGATTCAGTTCATTGGTATTTCTTGTTCCTGATATATGTCACTTTTCTGACAGTATGCAAGCCTGGAAGATGAGAGGAAAACCACCTGCATAGTAAATATTCTGGTCCCTCATCATTTTTCCTACAGTTGTGACAGTCATTGGTATATATTATTCTTATAGAGGGCTGTCCTGTGAGGAAAATACTGTCATGTTTATGATATGTGTTTTCCATAGAGCTAAGAATAAAATTTTTAAATATTACATTTTTAAGAAAAGTACACATTAATGACTATTTTAATTTTTAAGGATATTTGGTATTTTTCCCATAATATATTTACCCACATCTAAAATTTATATAAATATAAATCTGTCTGCACCTCTCCTTGCTATCTTAACATACATGATTTTTCTGTGTATGTAGTTACTAATTTCCTATAGCTGCTGTAACAAATTATCATACGCTGGGTGGCTTAAAACAGAAGTTTATTCTCATAGTTTTTGGAGTCAGATACCCCAAATCAAGGTTTCTGTATAGACAGAGCCACATTCCCTTCAGAGACTCTAGGGGAAGAATCTGTTCTTTGCCTTGTCCCAGTGTCTCTATGCCCCCTCCCCCCTGCCCCACCAGTTTAAAAAAATTGTGTTGAAATACTTGTAACATAAAATTTACCATCCTGTTTTAAAGTGTGCAATTTGTTGATGTTCACATACATTCACATTGATGTATTTGCCTTTCTAGCTTTTATAGCTGCTGTTTCTTTGCTTGTGGCTATGTCACTGATTTCTGCCTTATCTTTACATCAATCTCTATATGTGTGTGTGTATATTTGTGTCTGTGTGTGTGTGTGTGTGAGAGAGAGGGAGAGAGAGAGAGAGAGAATGATCAAGCTTTTTCACATGCCTTTAAGGTACCCATTAACTGGCCTGTGTCTTTATCTGCTTTCTTATTATTTTTAGTCTTATGGATATTTATGTACCCAGGCTCATACATGTGGTTTTTACTTTCTCCTTAGAGTTTTTTTCTATACTGTATTTTTGCCGTGTTATTATTACCTTGAATGGATAAATAAGTGATGGTACCTGAAACAATGAAGTATGTTGGTAATGGCGGGAGGCTATTGCATGTGTAGCATATATGGAGAATTTCTGTACTCTTCTCAATTTTGCTGTGAACCTAAAATTGTTCTAAAATACTAAGTCTTAAAATTTCAATTACTAAAAACAAAGCTTGTCATAACCTTGTCTACTAGAATATAGTCAAGATAATGATTCTCGATCAGACCTTGTTAATGGAGTCCTCAACAGACTCTTTGATGAGAACTTTGATGTATTTCTTATGTGAGGAAGGATTAAAATACTGTAAAAAAATACTACTTGTGTCCCCCTTAGGAAGTTTTCCCTCAGTCCCTCTATTTAGTCAAGCAAGGAGTGTACAAGACTAACTGCTCTATATATACCAGTCCAGTCTTTCACCAGGTTAAAAGGGCTTTGCAACCTTGATTTTATGTGATCTTACATGATATGAAATTGGAAGCTGATTAGTTATATGTAAAGTATGAAAATAAATCTATATTAATTGAATCTTGAAATCTGGCCTTGATGGATTTTCTTTTAGCATTCATCTTAGTTTAGCGTATAGTAGAGTGATATAAAGTTTAAGTGTGAAAACAGCTTAGATGATCCTGGTTTAAACATTCTTCCAATACATAAAAGTGTGCCTAAAAATACTGTTAAAGTTTTAAGGATAGATATGATTAGAATATGATTAATTGAAATATACCAAATGGAATCCTATGCAATTTGAATGACCATACATTCAAATTTATACAATTTGAATATCAATATTTTGGTACCAACATAAAACTTAAGAAAAATCCCTTTTCAAAGAATGATTTCTTGGGGTGCCTGGGTGGCTTAGTTGGTTAAGTGTCTGACTTTGGCTCAGGTCATGATCTCACGGTTCATGGGCTTGAGCCCCGCGTTGGGCTCTGTGCTGACAGCTTAGAGCCTGGAGCCTGCTTCAAATTCTGTGTCTCCCTCTCTCTCTGCCCCTCCCCTGCTCATTCTCTCTCTCTCTCTCTCTCTCTCTCAGAAATAAATAAAACATTTAAAAAAAAAGAATGATTTCTTTCAAAAATAATCTTAAAGCCACATACATCTAGGAAACTTTGTTTACACGTATTGTAATTTTAGCTCTTTGTTCTCTAGGTTTACATAGGCAATATGAACTATAATCTATACTTTTACATGATAATATTACTCTCACTAGTTAAATGTTTTCTGGAAATTGGTAGCTTAAAAGTAGCAGAGGAAATAAAACAAATTATAACTGGTAAGTCAATTTTGAATGAAATATGTTCAATACAAAAGAACTATTATTTTATTTTGAAATTTTTAGAAGGACAAACTGAAAAGAACATAACATTCATTTTAAAGTGAGGTCTTCATGCATCATTTATTTATAGATATATTCTTCAGGGAATGTAACCAATCTTCTTTGTCTTTTCAATGACAAACATTGTTGAAAATGGAAGACATCCATCAAAGCAATCCCCTGGCAATACTAGTCTGGTCCCCATGGGATTTTCTCAAGTGCTTTGTCTGGGCTAGTTCTTAACCTAAGTGGCAGGGCTTTTATTGCATTCCTTCAGAGCTTATTTCATCATTTAATAGACTTCACTTTAAGAAAATGTTTCACTTTGTTCAGATTTATACCATTATTATGGTCATGACCTTTTCTCCACCTTTTTTTTGCTCCTTTGCTCATCTTCCTCTTCCCTCTCACTGCTATAGTCATATTTGTTTCTGGGTGATTTATTTATCGTATAGAAAGCAGAATCTTTCAGGAAATGAGCCACATAGTATATATGAGTCTTAGGGAGTGAATTTAGGTTTCTAGAAGACCTTAATGCTAGTAATAGCAATTTCTAAATTACACCAACAGTGTTTGTTTTTCATAGATCTTTTTCAAATAAGAGTTTTTATTTTCAAAGATTTGAACAGTTTATATTCAGGAATATTCATACTTAACTTTGAGGCATGAAATGTAAACATGGAAGAGAAGGGGACTCCAGCAGAATTGTGGGAAGGTTTCTATCTGGCATACATAATGCTATTTAGTTTTGAGTACATATTGTGAAATCATATTACTCTTATATAATTATATTAGGAATTTGTGCCAGTATCATTTGAAACAAATTAATACAGATAATGAAGATAGTATTTTCATTTGTAACAAATTAGATTTCATATAGTTGAGTGAATAATACTTATATAACACATCTCAGTTCCACTCACCATATATGTCTTTATAAATGTATCATGTAATAGCTCATTTCTGGCTGAGTTTTGTGCTGTTATCTTTGTTTGCTTTTTGTGTCATCTTTCTGAACTTTACTCTTTTTGTGGATAATATGGGGTAATAGTAGGATTTCTTTAAAAACTAACAGTACATCCTATTATGTTAGTGTTTTTCATGTGTTTTTAGTGTCACTGGAAAAAGCTTAAAGAAAACATTAAAACTAAATGATAAAATGAAAAGAGATCTTTGGCTTTCAGTATGTCCTTGTCATTCAAGAAGTTTACGTTGGTTGGTGTGCTGCCCAAGTTTCTGATGTAACTTATTTTTTTTTCCTTTTTAATTCTTAAGCAGAAAATTAAATTCATTTTTTAAAGTTTATTTATTAAGGAGAGAGGTGGTGTGCGAGCGAGCAAGCGAGCCCAAGCGGGGAAAGGGCAGAGATGAAGAGAGAAAATCCTACGCAGGCTTCACGCTGACATTGTGCAGGACTCCACCTCATAAACCATAAAATCAGGACCTGAAGTGAAATCAAGAGTCGGTTGCTTAATTGACAGAACCACCTAGGTAACCCCCAAATTAAATTCTGTATACCACAAAGGATCTTCTGTAGTAATTAAGTCACTTCCTAAGTGAGAGAACAAAATTGATAAATTGGCGTCTCAAAATAGGTTTTTCTTTACAAGCCATTGTATTACATACAAAAAACTATGATGAATAAAACTGTTTTCTTTGTGAAATGGTTACCTACCCCCCTAAAAAATGTGCTAGTGATAAACTAGCATTAAGAAACAGCATATAAAATGTAAAAAGCTTAAAAATTAAGCAAATTGTGTACTACCATGTGAATATGCAATTTATATATATTTTTAAAGTTTGTTTATTTTGAAAAAGAGGGCACAAGCAGAGGAAGGGCAGAGAGGGAGAATCTCAAGCAGGCTTTGCACTGTCAGCAGAATCTGTCCCAAGGTCCATCTAACAAACCCTGAGGTCATGACCTGTGCTGAAATCTAGGGTCAGATGCTCAACGATTGAGCCACCTAGGTGTCCTAGGCATATCATTTATTAACTAGGATATGGTAGTTATATTTTAAAAGGTTATAGTATTTCTTAGGCATTTAAATGTTCTCACTGATATACTTTAAAAATAATCAAAAGTCCTTTCTGAGAAATACTAATATGCACAAATCAAATTAAATTTCTTAGATAATATTTTTAGAAAGGGAAGAGGTCCAAGAAATCAGTGAATCTTACTAAAAAAAAAAAAATAGTTCTTATTAGTTGAAAAAAAATCTTGAAACTAGGGAGTATCAGATCTATGACTGAAACTTACTCAAAACTGAAATCCTCAGTATTTATTTGATAAAGTTAATTATTGCAAAAAATCCTTTTTAAGGTATATATAACCTTCAGTATTAAATATGTCACTAATCTTAGGGCAAAACTTTTTGTCACTTAGTTGTAGATATGCATAAACATGTATCTTTCTTTCATCTCTCTTTCTCCTTTCTGATAAAATTTATACTCAGTGAAATGCACTGATCTTAAATGTACAGTTTGGTGCATTTTGCAGATGTATCTTCCCTTGTAAAGACCACCTCAGTCAAGATATAGAACCTTAGTATCATTTCAGAATGTTACCTTGTGTCCTTATCCAGTCAGTCTCCATTGCTCATAGGCAGCCACTTTTGTGATTTCCCTCATGATAGACAAATTTTGACTGTTCTTGCACTTTATGTAAATACAGTCATACAGTATGTAATCTTATACGAGCAGCTTCTTTTGCTCAGAATTAACATCTGTGAGATTCATTCATGTTGGTGCCTGTATTAGTATTTCATCCCATCATTGTTGAACAGTATTCTTTTACACTGATAAATGACAAGTTGATTATCCATTAACCAGTTGATCAACTTTTACACAGCTGCATTTGCTACTAGAGTTTTTATTATACTCCTTTTTTTTTTTTTGCACTATGTTTTTAGACCAACTGTAGGTTCACAGTGAACTTAAGAGGAAGGTACAGAGATTTCCCATATGTTCCCTGTTCCCCCAGATAGCCTCCCCCATTATCAACATCACTCCTATCAAAATGGTGTATTTGTTATAATTGAACCATTGATCTGTCATTATGACTCAAACTCTTTGTGTTAGTGTTCAGTCTTGGTGATGTATATTCTGTGGGTATGGACGTATGTCTAATGACATGTATCCATCATTGTGGTTTAATACAGAGTATTTTCACTACCCTAAAATTCTCTGTGCTCTGCCTACTTACCCTTCTCTCTGTCTTTGCAAACCCTGGCAACCATTGCTTTTTTGACTATCGGCATAGTTTTGCCTTTTCCAGAGTGCCATGTGGTTGGAACCATATAGGATATAGCATTTTAGATTGGCTTTTTTCACTTAGCAATATGCATTTAAGGTTTCTCCATGCCTTGAGTGGCTTGATAGCTCGTATCTTTTTAATGCTAAATAATATTCTATTTTCTGGATGTACCACAGTTTGTCCATTTACTTGCTGAAGGATATCTTTTTAATTTTTTTTTTACGTTTTATTTATTTCTGAGAGAGACAGAGAGAGACCGCACGGACAGGGTAGGGTCAGAGAGAGATGGAGATACAGAATCTGAAACAGGCTCCAGGCTCTGAGCTAGCTGTCAGCGCAGAGCCCGACGCGGGGCCTGAACCCACGAACCATGAGATCATGAGCTGAGCGAAAGTTAGACGCTTAACTGACTGAGCCACCCAGGCGCCCTGTCCTGCTGAAAGATATCTTTGTTGCTTCCAGGTTTGGGTGATGTTGAGCATCGTATTGTATGCTCTGTTACCATCCGTATATCTTCTTTGGTGAGGTGTCTGAGAGCTGTGCCTCATTTTTAAATCAGCCTATTTGTTTTCTTAGGTTGAGTTTTAAAAATTCTTTGTATATTTTGGATAACAGTCCTTTATCAGGTAGGTCTTTTGCAAGTGTCTTGTCCCAGTCTGTGGCTTGTTTTCTTGTTCTCTTGACATCGTCTTCTGCAGAGCAGGTTCTTAATATTTTTTGAGTAAATTTAAAGATCTAATTGGTTTTATTTAAGGGTTCATGAATCAGGCAGCATCCCATCTAGCAAAGAGAAGAGAGATCCTGAGGTTTTTCATTTTTGTGAACACCAGCTTATCATTTCTTGGCAGATTGTGCCTTTGGTGTTGTATTTAAAAACTCACTGCCTACCCAAGATCAAGTAGGTTTTCTCTTATGTTATCTTTTTTTTTTAATGTTTTATTTATTTCTAGGAGAGAGAGAGAGAGAGCGTGAGCAGGGGAGGGTCAGAGAGAAAGGGAGTCACAGACTGAAACAGGCTCCAGGCTCTGAGCTGGCAGCCAGCACAGAGTCCGACACGGGGCTCGAACCCACGAACCGCGAGATCATGACCTAAGCGAAAGTCGGACGCTTAACCGACTAAGCCACCCAGGCGCCCCCTCTCTTATGTTATCTTTTAGGAGTTTTGGGTTTTGCATTTTCCATTTAGTCTGTGATCCACTTTGAGTTCATTTTTGTGAAGTGCATAAAGTTTGTATCTAGACTCCTTTTTATGTTTTGTTCTTTGTTTTGGTTGTGGATATCCATTTATTCCAACACCACTTGTTAAATCACCTATCTTTGCTCCATTGTATTGCCTTTGCTTTGTCAAAGATGAGTGTTGTTAGTTTTTGAATATCAAAGACTGTTTATTTAGACGATGTTCATTTCTCAAAATTTTTCATTCAACCATCCCTTTTAGCTAAGGGGAATGAACTTGATGCATGGCATGTTAGCTAGGATAAATGCAGAATTTCTTTGAAGTGTCTTTTATTGTTTTAAATATTTTACATGAGGCTTTCTGTTAACATGGCTGAAAACCAGTATAAATTCACAAACCCAAGAAGAATACTAGAGGCATCTAAGAAATATCTATGCAATTTTTGATGATGGAAGACAAATGATTTGTAACTCAGTAAGTGGACTGGAGGAAGAGTCTAATGCTTTTGTGTTGTTACAAAGGCAGATTAATTCCTAAACAGAAAGCTTCAGAAATTGCAGGTACCAGTTTCCTCCAAAGGTGACAGTACAGAACAGTGTTGAAACTATGATTTGTTTAAGGCATTATAATAAGGGACTTCGACCACCCAGGTAGCCATGCACCTAATTTCCTTTTTGTTCCCAGAAAAAAAAATCTAGGTTCACAGAAACCAAACACAGCTGAAGAAAGAGTGAGGGAATGTACTAAAGCCATGAGGATTAAATGAAAGTCTACATGATTAACAATGGGAACAAGCTACTTTCCCTTGTTTGACTGCAAGAATAGTAGCAGCCAGTCTTAAAATTCCTAATACAAGAACGAGCTGATCAAGAAAAAAGACTCAGCTATGGGCAGGTATGGTATCTTAGAATATGATATCTCTGCATGACCATACTATATTGCATGACTCCCCATACAGAGTTTACAATCAGTTTTTTAGTTCTTGACTCTTAAATCTGAATGTATAGCCAAGAGTTGCTGGGGGTTGGGGGGAATTCTGTAGTATAAAACACAGTGATCAAACCAAATAAAAAGTACAAAACAGCTTTTAGTAAACAGAAACTTGAAGGGGGCAGGATAAATGTCTAATAACTTATGACGAATATGTTTAGATAAATAAGCAAAGTTTGTATCAGTAAGGCAAAAATAGGGATATATGCTATTAAAGCTGTCAGAGAAAAGACAGAATTCTTGGAAGTTGAAATAAGTTTTAAAACAATATTAGTCTGGTGGAAGATAAAAGAGACAGTCTTCCAGGAAGTAAAATTAAAAAGATGTGAACAAAATGAGAAAGGAAAGAAAAAAAAATTTGATCATCAATCTAGGAGTTGCATTTTCTGGTAATAACTCCAGAAAGAAAGAAAGAAGAAAATGATAGAGACTCTAATTTTATAAAAGATAAAATATAGGAACATCTGTTGAGTATGTAAGACATGTTTAACATACATGAGAGGGCTACAGAATATCAAGCAAAATGAATTAAAAAGATCCATACCGGGTCATGTAGCATGACCCTATAAATCTGTGAAAAGTAGTAAAACAGGATAAATCCACACAAATATTGTGAATGAAAAAGTCTTTCAACTTCTCAATAGCAACACTGAAAGCTAGTAAAATGTAGACCAAATTTAGAGAGAGAATAATTTTTAACCTGGAATTTTTTTTAAGACTTATTTATTTAAAGAGATAGTGAGCGAGCTTGAGTGGGGGAGGGGCAGAGAGAGAGGGACAGAGAGAGAATTCCAAGCAGGCTCCCCAGTGTCAGTCTCGATTGAACTCGGTCATGAGATCATGACTGTGCTGAAATCACGAGTTGTACACTTCACGGACTGAACCACCTAGGCACCCCTACCCAGAATTCTATAACCAAACTATCAATCATCAATAAAGATACTTTCAAGTATTCAAAGTCTCATATATATTATTAACAGGAACTTCTTCTCATTAAGTTCCTGAAGATTGTATTTCACTAAAACAAGGGAGTACACCAAGAAAGAAGATAAAGACGAGTAATCAAGTCAATAGATATCCAATGCAGAAGGGTGGCAGAGTGAATAATGGGCTGATGGTGGTGGGCTGAAATCTCAGGATAACTGTTTTGCTTCAGTCCCAAGGAGTAACCACCCCAGAATTTTAGGAAAGTTATGTATTACCTAATTAATGGTTGTCCATGTTCAGAGGTGTACATAACTCTGTTGGAAACTTTGAGGAAGAGTTATTGGTAAGCACAGAGAAAACAAAACAAATCAAGTGTGAGACAAAAATTAATTCAGGGAAAATAATTGTTGCATGACAAATAATAAAACCATAGTGATTTACATAGTTAAGCCATGATTAACTGTACACATTCATAATAATGTAAATAATAAATTCATTTAAATATTTTTAACAATTCAATTAAATATATGTATTCATATATATATGAAGGGAAGCAGGGAAAGTGAATTGGAGGAAGGAGTGGTGAAAGGTAAATCCACATCTTTAATGGTGAGTAGATTGAGAAAGACCAAGTGAAATCAGTAGTGAATGGGTAAAATTGACAAGTTGTGAAATGTGGCCAAAAAGTGGTCAAAGGAACTGCTTATGTGGAGCTGGAATCTGGGTGGCAGGAGTGGGATGGGGCGTTTTCATTATGAATCTTATAGAACTCTTTGATTTTTTAAACTCCCTGTATGCATTATTTTGGTTAAAGATGGAACTAAAATATGCCTTTGACTTTGGTATTCTCTTTCCTATCATACCTGTGGTTGTTTTATTATTAAGAAAAGTTTCCAACTCTTAAAATGCTTTAGTTAAACGTTCGCTTGATGTGCTGGGTTGATTATGTGGATTTCTGTGCCTACTCCTTGGCCAATGGCCACATGCTTCTAACAGGATATAAAACCCACTTTGAAATATAATGGATTTAACTTTTTTTTTTTTAACATAAAATAGTGCTGCGAACATTTAAGAACATAAATATGTTTTGATAAAAGGGAGGTATGATTATAGCCACTGGTTTCTGAATGAAAAAATATTAAAAAAAAACAAAAAAACAGTGCCCCAAAACTTTGTATATTCTGTGAAACCAGAAAACACCTATCCTTATTTTGGAATTTGTTGTCCATCCAATTAGGAATCTAGGGGAGCCTGGGTTAACTCAGTTCGTTAAGTGTCGGACTCCTGATTTTGACTCAGGTTATGATTGCAGGGTCATGGGATCAAGCCTTTTGTCAGGATGCTCTCTCTGTCTCTCCCTCTGCCCATCTCTCCCCTGCTCGTTCTCTCTTTCTCCCAAATAAAAAATCTACATTTAGGTGTAGAGTACATTACATGGTGAAGAGTTTGTTTACTCAGATGTCTTTTTTGGAAGCTTTTATAAATATGGATATGACTGTTTTATAATAATCTCTTTGTATGAAGAAGCAAATCCTAAATCTAAATGCTTCTGTGGGATTTTATCTTTTTGAAACATTTTGAGAAAAGCTGATTATATCCATTAACTTTAAATTTGTTAAACCATGGGTTTTCTACCAAGTAAAGGACTTGGACATCATCTTCTTTGTGGTCTGTTATGCTTCTGTGCTGGGAAAAGGTATATGATAGTGGATGGATTAGAGGACTTAATAGTTATTTTTCCATTTAAAAGTAATTCTTGTTTTTATATAATTCAGAAAATCAACCACTCCACATACAATATTTTATGACAGGGGTTAGATCTCTTTCTAGATTGTGAAAGAATCGTCGTCTTTATTCCAGTACCAATATAAAAATATTTTATATTGGTGATTTATGTAAGATGTTTGTCAACCATGAAAGAGAGCATATATTGACTGTATTTTAAAAAATAAATAAAATCTACCTAGTATACATAAAAGTTATTTCATGCAAAGATGATAGTAACGTCAAATAGTGTAAAGTCATGATGACTTTTGAAAAATAAGAGAGGAAAGTAAGCTGGGAGTAATTTATGGATGGGCAAAGACAATTTGATGTTTGCCTTTTATGATTCATAATAAATATTAAATTTTTTTCCTCAGAAGACTGTTAAATATTTTCCTGGAGAACTGTAAACAGTTTTAATTGTACGAGTCAGAAGGGAATGTTGCCCAGTTTTGCTGAAAGGAAACTGCTTTTTTATTTAATCACGAAATAGTACAATAATCACAAAATACTGATCTTTTGTGCACAACATTGAGCAAAAAGTACAAAATATCTATTTTTTAATTGGTATAGTTACGGTAATTCCTTTCACAGTTCTTCTCTTACACTACTCACCAAAGTACTTTACTTCTTCAAGAGATACATGCTGTGATACGACAGTATTAACCTGAGCTGTACTGTACCCCAGTCATTCAAATTAGAAAAGAAATATTTTGGAAATTAATCTCCTATAACTTGTTAAGTTTTATGAAATGTTTGTTAGTACAGAATTCTGAGATTAATGGATAAATAGTAACATGTATTGGAGGCTTATGTATAAAATATGAAAAAAATAATTTTAAGTTAATAAAATGTTTTAAAGCTTCTCAAAATTATTAAAATTCTTCCATATTTTAAAATTTGAAAAAAAATAATGATTCATTTCATTGCTGCTTATACTTCCAAACATATTTTGATATATTTTCAAGACATAATTCCCTTTCTTCAGAGAATTTATAATTTAGTAGAACTGTCAGTTATTGAGATAGGTTATTGGAGAGTGCAAGAAAATTTGACAGTGGCAGGAATGTTTGACCCAAAGTGCTAGTTTATGCAATTTAAAAAGCATCCATGAATGTTCCAGAGCTCTGCCATATAGCAGGAGCAGTTGGACATACTGAAAGAAGAAATATCTGAATTTAGAAAATTTGGTGAAGATGCAATTATATTTATGGCCTGACCATGGTATAGTGTGTTTATGCAAAAGACTTTTTGCTGTGATGACGGGTGAAGAAGCCAAAACCAGGGCCCTCCCTCCACCTATTCATGAAGGTTTAATCACTTTTTAAATTTTACTGATATCTTCCTATATGGAAAATATGGGAGGAATTTTGTAGTTATGAAAGGTTGGGGGAAAAGGTAGAAAATCTCAGAAAATTGAGATTAAAATAGAGAATAATAAACATTTTCTGTAGAAATTCATTGAAACATATTTGGTGGCAAAATTCACATTTGTGAAAGTCTTCAAACTTAGGGTTTTGGATGTTATTTCCAACTAAGATTTTACCTGCAGTTTCACAGATACCCTGATAGGATGAAAGAATATATTCTTTTATTTTTACCATTTAAAATTGGAGTCCTGTTATTAGATCATCATGTCATTTATATTGCACTATGAATATTTTCAGAGCTTCTGTTTATGATCGTAAATGCAAAAAATTTACAATAACCACTGTTATTTATATGCATATAATTTATGTTAAATTGATAATTTATTAAATGTAAACACTCAGTAGAGTTTCTAACTTTTTATACCCTGTTTGATATTTCTCACTTTCAGTATGTCGTGAGATAAAAAATTAAAAAGAAATGAAAGTGGTTCATTTAAATTGCATCAGTCAGAGAATATTAAATTATTTGAGGGAACAAAAAGAGGGAAAAGTTCAAGTAGCCTATGCAGGTGATTCTACAACAATCAGCTTTCAAATTTGTGATCAAATATATTGATCATATTTTATTCATTGATACATCCATTATTTATTACAATTTTGTAGGTTCAATGTCTAATTGGAAAATAGTCTCAACAATTCTGCTTCATTTATTAATATTTCCTTGAAATGTACTAGATATTCATGGTAATAACCTGTTTGTTCCAAGGTATCAAATGTTTTATACTCCAAAATGATATATATATATATATATATATATATGCAGATGTCACCATTGTACCATATAGGATGACTGATCTCCCTTTGTTTGCATTATTCTGTGAAGTTCTTTATTCTGACTTCAAAAAATGTGTTCTTTCAGAATTCTAATCAGACGGTGTTTTCATGAAGGAAGTCAGTTCCAATTGCTTCTGATTTAGACTGTTCCTGCTTTTCTTCTTCTCAGTGAATTTCCATGACTTATCTTTTGGTTATTTATAGACTGCTATCACTTTAGTGCTATAAGAGATGGTACAGACCCCTACTTAATTTTTCTTTTATATATTCATTTTTTAAACTTTTCCTTTTAAGAAGGACTAAATTTAAATTGGGTTACTTGGAAATAATTACTTTTTAAGTTTGTCATATGACACTCTATAATTTATCATTTTTAGGCACTTAATGTGCCAAGACTGTTCTAAGTGCTTTGCACATATTAAGCTAATTTAATAATAATAACAACTATGTGAGATTGATACTATGATCTTTCCCATTTTACAGATGTGGAAATTGATAACAGGCATATAGCTAGTGTGACCATAGTATTCTCAGTTTTTTAAACTTCTAGTAGATGAATTATTAGAAATTTTTACATTAAAAAGAGGACCTGTGATTATAAATCATAACTCTCTAGAATAGTTATAACTTTAAAATTTTTTTTTTAATGTTTTATTTATTTCTGAGAGAGGCAGCATGAGCAGGGCAGGGTCAGAGAGAGAGGGAGACAAAGAATCCAAAGAAGGCTACAGGCTCTGAGATAGCTGTCAGCACAGAGCCTGGCACGGGGCTCAAACTCACGACCGTGAGATCATGACCTGAGCTGACTCAACCGACTGAGCCACCCAGGCGCCCCTAGTTACAACTTTTAAGAGTAGAAACAATACTTGATTGAAGAAGTCTAGGGAATCCCTTAATATTTATTAATATACTCAGTTATTTTAATTTAATTTAAATCAGTTACATTTGGCTATTTTTTTTAGACCTCGAAAAAATAGGTGCTAATAAAAGACTCATGAAGGTTACTCATGTAGTACTATTCTTTCCTCCACTCAGCATATTTGTTTATTTGTCCTCTATTTCGTAATTGAAGGTATGAAGAGCTTTAATAAATAGGCTACATTTCCTATCTTGTCCTTGAATCTGGACTTAAGATTTGAAGTGAATTTGGTACAATAAACTTTTGGTTTACTGATACCAGCAGTTGTTTGGTACTGTGTTTTTTAAATTCTGGTTTGGCATATGCCTTTCAAATCTTATTCAGTTTTTGGAGTAGTAAAATTTAAATTCATTTATTTTCTGCATTAGGGAAGATGCTAATTCCCTCATATGTGGGGTTACCCTGCTTGTCCTTATTATTGTAATTAGATAACTATGAACTTGCTTCACTTTGCATGGTTGATAGATTGCATTTTATTTTCTTCCTTATCTTTGGATTCCTATTTTAATGACAATCACTTTGTGATAAGGGTTAATGAGAGTTCAGTTTCAGTAAGCTCCTGACTGCCTCTTCAGGGGCGTTGCTTATTTATGAAGGAAGAGATGTATTTGGAAGGCTTTGGATGAAGTTTTATTATATACCTGCTGAAATGTCTTACCGATTTTGACACTGAGTCATTTCATAACTGTCTCCTTTTTGTTTTTAATACATGTTTTTTTCCAAGTGAACACATCTCAAAATTTACTGGATTTCTAGAAACATAAATAAAGAACAGATGGCTAGTTACACCTTATGACAAATACAACGGAGACAGAGGACTTTCATCATGTCCCTCATGTTCAGCATGTTAGCTGTCATGTGGTGGACATCTGTGGCTATTTGAAAGAGGCCTTGCTGCTGTTTTGGAGTCTCTCAGGTCTGGTCAGGCCCCTTGATAGTAGCTTATTTTTAAGCAGTTGGGTTCCTCAGTTATTTATTAGTCTGGGAAAAAAACAAAAATTATTCTGAATCAATAAGAATTAGGAAATGTCTCAAATAAGGGTATTCTTCTTTTAGATTGTCCTGTAGTTGTTCAAACCAATTCCTTGATGTTGATTGATACTTCTTTAGTCATCAGTTTTGCCAAATTTGGGAATCTAGCTTCATTTATGCAACTATCTTAACACATTTCTGTACTTGTATGCCTATTAACAGTACTGTAAAGCAAAGTAAACCACTGTTGTTTAGATTAATTTAGGGAAAAGACCAAATGTAAACGCTTAAATCATGGATTTAATACCTAAATCATGAGCAATCCCTAAGTGTCTATGACATGAGATCTGTAAATTTTTGTAGTTACAAATTTTAATGTTGATCCACAGATTCTTAGGTGGGAGAGTTGCCTATTTATCCACATATGAGTTTTTGTCCTGTGTTGTCACTACAGTAACCTTTGAAATATTCAAAACATTGTGTCTTTTTGGAGAAATAGTTACCAATTGAGAAGGAAAATATTAGTGAATATTGAAAATGCTCTTGACTTGTAGCAAAACACATTAGAAACATGTCTCCTGAGAGCAATATGGCTTTGGAAATGCTAGGAGCTGGTAGAAAGGTTTATATTTTTGTAAATGTGCAGAATTCCTAAGGTCTTAGAAAATCTAGACAGCATATCAAAGATTTTCCGTATGGAATTTTTAAAGAAGTGCTGTAAGAGAGGACATTAAGGTTCTGACACAAAACAAAACCAAAAAAAAAAGAAAAAACTATTTGTTGTCAGCTCAAAGGATAAAAATAACCTGGTTTTAAGAAAGAAATTTGATTTATGTATTTTTAAAGATTTTTTTTTAATGTTTATTTTTGAGAGAGAGAGAGAGAGCATGAGCCGGGTAGGGGAAGAAAGAGGGAGACAGAGGATCTGAAGCAGGCTCTGCTCACAGCACAGAGTCTGCTGTGGGGCTTCAACGCATCACTGTGCGTTAATGACCTGAGCCGAAAACAAGAGTTGCCTTCCTAACTGACTAAGTCACCCAGGTGTCGCAAAAGAAAGTTGATTTATTAAAAAGTCTTATCCACCATAATGACATCTGCTATCTATATAACAATTTACTAAACAGAAAACAGTCTTCAGCATTGTACTACCTAAATTACTATGAAATTTGAATTAGAATATATAATAACTAATTTATCACATCAACTCAATCTTTAAGTGAATTTCACATATTTACATATGTTACAGAATAATATTTCAATAAACTCTTCTTTTACAAAGTCAAAAACCATTACTTTTTAGACATTATTAAGATCAAAACCAGGTAATTTTAACAATATTGTTGGGGATGTATTTTGGATATGTAACATATTGCATGAAACTATCTTCAGGTAAAAAAATTTCAATCTTTCATACTTGCTCTTAGGTTAAACAAGAATGCCTCCATGAATCACACTGATTTCATTTTGTTTAAGACTTTAAGAAGTTATTGTGAATACAATATAAAAACAAGTTAGGAATACGAAATTGTTTTGTGGATGACATAAGATGATTGTGTTTCATTTGATATGTTTATTTTATTTTATTTTAAAGGATTAAAATGTGTTTTCTCTCAAGGCTCCAAGTAATGTGAAATGATAAATTATTATCTGATTAGGTAAGGATTTAAGATAATCCCATTATAAAATAGCATCCTTGGAGCTTGACAACTTTGAACAAACATGCAACATTAGTTATCATTTTTTTAATTCAAAATGAAAACAAATGCAAAATTTTCCTGATCCAGGGCCTAATGAAATAACGTTTTATCAAAATAAATATAACCTATAACAGTAAAATTAGTTTCTGTAAGGAGATACTCTTTCTGAAAAATTTCTTAATGATTCTTGAAGTGATAAATACGTCTGGAGTAGGGTAACCCCTAGGTATAATTGATTTATACTAGATTTATCTTACAATGACTATAAAAAACACACTATGGAATTATAAGATTTTATATCTTGGAGAGAAAACTGGTATAGTGCTAATATTACATGTTCAAATCCTAAGGACAGTGGTGAATAATCCTCAGGCCTTTTGAAACTCCAGGTCCACAGGGAACATGATTTTCTTGTCATTCATATTTGTGCTAAGCTGAGCACCCAGTAAATACTGATGATACTCATGAAAGTGAAGTGAAGGATTACAGAAGTGTTCTTTGGATTTCTGAAACTAACCTGCAACATGATCATTCCATTCCAGGTGTATAGAAATGTTGAAGCAAGGAAAGAAAGGGGAAATCTCCAGGTTACAGAAGTGAAAAGACCACTTGAAGCCAGAGTTATGTTGCATTGGTCAGAGAGATTATTTGGCCTATATACAAGTTCTTTGGGTTTGAGTCTAATAGCTATGTGGTGATAAGATATTAGGAATAGGGAGTGAGGGGAAGGGGCCTCTGAGTGGAGTCAGAATTACCTACTGTCACTATAGCACAAGGATTTCAAGCCAAGAGACTGCTCTAATTTCTGAATCTCTTGCAAAAGCAAATCCTAAGTTAATTAGAAACTAATGCAAAGCCCACACTGATGGGCATCTTATGGAAAGAGTATCCCTCCTGAAAATTAAGTTCAGCATGAAAAAATGCCAACTATATGAATTATCTAACGTGAATAACATGATATAATTAGCAAACATAAAAAAAGGGTTATTGCCACAAAACATAAAATAATGTAAAAAATGTAATGTAGAATAAGTATATTTTAAGTGATTAAGGAGATTTTAAATGAATATGAAACATAATAAAATGGAGCAAAGGAAAAATAAGTACATAGCAAATAGGGAACAATAAGATGGTAGAAATAAGTCAGTAAATCAATTATGTGAATATTCTAGAAAGACTCGAGTCTATAAAATGCAAAATAGAAGATCATGCTATTTATAATAAATACATCTCGAACATAAGGATAATACATTTTGGAAAATACAAAAATAATACATGAGAAAAATATTAGTCAAAATAAAACTTGTGAGGCAATTCTGTTATACAGAAAAATAAAACTTTAAGGCAATAAGTGTTGCTAGGAATAGGGAAGACCGAATGACTAGATAGATGTAATTCTGACAACCTGTGCTCACCTAACAACATAATCTCAAAATATACAAAGCAAAAGTTGACTCAATTGCAAATTCAAATTAAAAAATCCAAAGTTATTGAAACTTGAAAACATATATCTCAAAATACAACATATTAAGCAAATAAGAAAACAGAAAAAAAAATAGAAGCTTTGAACAGTGTATTTTAACAATATGACATGGATGGTTGGATGGATGAATGGATGGATGATGGATATGAAGATACCCTTTAACAATTAGAGAATATAAAATTTTTTCAAGCATACTAAATCATGACAATATTTATGTACTAAACTACAAAAGACTTCTCAACTAGAGAATAAACATAGAGTTTAAGATTTCTATAACACTTTTTTTTTTTAATGTTTTTTTATTTATTTCTAGGAGAGAGAGAGAGACAGCGCTAGCAGAGGAGAGTCAGAGAGAGAGGGAGTCACAGACTGAAACAGGCTCCAGGCTCTGAGCTGGCAGTCAGCACAGAGCCCGACGCGGGACCCGAACCCACGAACCGCGAGATCATGACCCAAGCGAAAGTCGGACGCTTAACCGACTAAGCCACCCAGGCGCCCCAAGATTTCTATAACACTTAGTTACAAAAAGATTGTCTCTCCCACATATGTAAAACACACATATATAAGAAAATTCATGGGGCAATGAAGAAAATTAAAGAATGATTATGAAATATTTAGAATTGAACACCAGCCCAAACAGTGCAGATCATAACTTAAAGCTAAAGAGTCAGCCTAGTTTTAACTGTTGGGGGCTCCTGGGTGGCTCAGTCAGTTGGGCATCTGACTCTTGGTTTTGGCACAAATCATGATTTCACAGTTCATGGGTTCAAGCCCTGCATCAGGCTCTGCATTGACAGTGTAGAGCCTGTTTATGATTTTCTCCCTCTTTCTCTTCCTCTCCCCTACATGTGATCTCTCTCTGTCTCTCTCTGTCTCTCTTTCTCTCTCTGAAAATATAAAAATTAAAAAAAAAAGAATATTGGTGATTCATGGGAAGAGGTCAAACTAACATTAAGAAGCCTTGGAAGAAGTGGATTCCTTAAAACAACAACAACAACAACAAACAACAAAACAGGGAAATCCAGGATGCCTATACAGAGTGGACTTAGAGAGGGGTTGGTCAGATGGATAGGAGGGTTGAATTTAAGGGGGCTGGTGATTGAGGGCAGTGATATTTGATGTGTTAGATTGTTATGAATTAGAGTTGAAATTTGTTGAACAAAATTGTTTTTAACATTTTCCCCATTCTCATTTTCCATCTCTTTTTTGCTTTTTTACAGGAATACATTTTGGATTTATTTTCTTATTTCTTGAAAAATGATTATTTTTTCATAGTTGATTTCCTTTTTAAAATTGTGAATGATTTCATATTTTTTCCCCAAATTTAAAGGGAAGTACTTTTGTTCTGTTTAGAATATACGCTGTTGGCTAACAAAGAATACCTCCTTGAAACTATTTATTTGGAGACAGCTTTAAATTTTCAATTCTATTTTCTCAGTGGTTGATTTTCTTATATCCCATGATTTGGAATAGACGTCCATTTTAATGTAAAGAGAACTTTCTTTGTTCTCTTTAGGAAAAGAAAGTTGAAAGTTGACAAGAGAGATGAAACACGAAGCCAGTGCAGTGCTTGCTAACGTAAAATGAACAAAATGGACACATTATGTCATGGACTGCTTTTTTCCCTCAAGAGACAAAGACTAGGCCAATCTGGGCTCTCCTTCTATTAAGTTAGAGCAGCTGGAGTTTGACATTTTTCTACTCTAAGTCTGAAGACTGGATAATGTTCATACTGGAGCTTACTTGTCTTTTACACATTTGGTCTCCTGTGTTCTTTTTGGCTTGGGAGCTTGGTTAGTGTGCAGTATGATTTTGAGAAAAAAAAAAAAAAACCTTCTTATTTTGGGATAGAATATTTAAAATAAACAGGCTGTGTGTTTATTACTGTGGAAACCAGAGAGCAAGTATGACTGTAAACGGAATGATTTCAAAAGACTAAGTGATTAAATGCCAAGAGGACTGCAGTAATACTATTATTCTTTCATAGCTTTTATTTCTACCATAATTGTTGACAGGCTTTCTGATGTAATTAAATTTTTTTAAATGTTTATTTAGTTTTGAGAAAGAAAGAGTGATAGAATGTGAGTGACGCAGGATCAGAGAGAGAGGGAGACACAGAATCTAAGCAGCCTCTAGGCTCTGAGCTGTCAGCACAGAGCCTGGCATGGGGTTCAAACTCACAGACTGCAAGATCATGACCTGAGCCAGTCGCTCAACCCCCTGAGCCACCCAGGAACCCCTTTCTGAAATAAAGGGGTTTTATGATACATATGTCAGTTTTTTGGCATGCATACATTTTTTTTTTTTTTTTTAGAATTTTAGTAGAAGCTTTTAGTCATTTATTTTACTAAATGGAGACACTTGAATGAATATATTCTTATTTAATGCAGTTATGACTAGAACTTTCTGAAGGTGTTAAATTCTCAGGAATTACTTGATAACATTTTTTTCATGTTTGTTGGCTACCAGGGAAGCAGTGACTTGGCATCTTGTGTGTTGGCTGCAGACGGCTGCTTTCTTCTATAGTTTTCTCATGGAAGTATACTCTGGAAACCTAGTTGAGAGTATCTACCTCCTTTAGTATTGAAATCAAAATTTTATGTAACACAAGTAGCTATTTCTCTTTCTAGTGAATCATTTTGTACCTGATCTGACACTTGGATAAAACTTGATGAGACCAAAGTTTCTAGAAAATAAATTCAGCCCAACACAAATTGATGGAAGTCCTACCAACTGTATCTTAAAACAGTGCCTGTTGTTTCATTCAAAAAATGACTTTCTGTTTACTAAGCATGTTAGTTTCCTGTTGTGTTACAACTGGGTTCTCTGCTAAGGGTCTCACAAAGCTGGAATCAGAGTGTCAGCCAGACTGCGTTCTCACATGGAGCTCAGATTCCTTCTCCAAGCTCACGTGGTTGTTGGCAAGCATTCATTTCCTGGCTGGCTTTTAGCCAAAGGTTGTCTTTTTCTCCTAGAAGCCATTTTCATGGCACTCTCCCTCTTAAATCCAACAACAGAGAATTTCATTCAAGTCCCAATCCATTTTAAGGGCTCACTTAATTTGATCAGGCTCAACCAGAATAATCTTTTTTTTTTTTTTTTTAAGTCAGTTTTGCTATATACCTAACCTAGTGGGAATGAATATCTCATTAAACCCAAAAGTTCTCACCTGTATGCAAAAGGAGAGGAGTATACAGGGCATGTGCTGTGGAGGTTCGAATTCTTGAGGGTCATCTTAGCGCCTACCTCTAAAATAATAGAAGACTATTAGATATGTATTCAGTTTGTTTTTTTCCATCTACATATATGTCTGTAGTCATTCCTTCTTTAGTTTCATAAAAGGAAGAGTCTTTATTCTAAGTTTAAGTTTTTCCCTCTGGTCCTTCCCACCCCTCTTTGAATTCACTCTATTAGACCTGCATGTGTCCTCACTCACACTCTTGTATTTTCATTTTCCTCTATTTACTTGCTCCTTCCCTTTAATTTACACATGGCCTAGTCCTCAGGTCTTATCACTGAAGTGAATCCCTCTGACTTTCTATGGCTCAGGTTTAAGTCCACTATCGTTTTTGCAAACAGGTAATCTTCCTGTCTCTGGCCCTTGCTACTCTCATCTACCAGGGAGACATTTCTAAAATGCAAATCTAATCACATTATTTTGCTTAAAAGTCATTGGAAGCCCCACCTTGTTGTCTTTAGCAGAAGGCCAAATACAGCCTATACACATGTTATGTTTGGCACTTACATCTAGAAAAAAATTGACATGAGTTCCTAATTATCAAAATCAGGAGTTTACATCTAAAAATCTACATTTATTGTCTTTATTGAAAAATTAAAAATCTGAGTAATCTGGCCCACATTTCCACCAGACAACAATCTACTACTACTACCTAGTAGATCCCCCTGTAGAAGAGAAATGCTTCCCGTAGTTTGCCAGCCCATAACCTTTATTCATTTACTTTACCTCACTGGCTTCTGAAGACAGTTTATACGCGAGCCCTGGCCTTAAAAATAAAGGCTGAAAGTCTTAGCTCTTAGCATGACAGTTCATAATTTTTCCTAACTTCCTCTCATTCCTTCTTTTCAAATCATGTTGTATTTTAGTTGGGCGATTACATTTCAGTTTGTCCTGCCAGACTGTGATTTCCTAAGGACAGGAAGTATTTTTGGTTTATACTTTCATTCTCAGCCTCTAACACAATTTCTTTTTTCTTTCCTTTTTTTTTTTTTGAAGTTTCTTCCTTCCTTTCTCCCTTCCTTCCTTTCTCCCCTCCTTTCTCCCTTCCTTCTCTTTTCTTTTTTCTTTTCTTTTCTTTTCTTTTCTTTTCCTTTCCTTTCCTTTCCTTTCCTTTCCTTTCCTTTCCTTTCCTTTCCTTTCCTTTCTTTTCTTTTCTTTTCTTTCATTTATTTATTTTGAGAGACAGAGAGCAGGGGAGAGTCAGAGAAGGAGGGTGACAAAGAATCTCAAGTAGGCTCCTCACTGTTAGCACAGAGCCTGATGCAGGGATCTATCCCATGAACCATGGGATCATGATATGAGCCTAAACCAAGAGTCAGACACTTAACCCACTGAGCCACTGAGGCACCACCCCTCCCCTGCCCCCTGCCCCAACACAATTTCTAAGACATACTAGGAACTCCGTAAAATTGATTTGAATGAATGGTGTTGATTGTACTATCACAACGATTTTATGTGCCCATATAATTGCTCAGAAAGCAATACAGACAAAAGTATGTACCAGCTCTTGGCACTATTGAAAAATCTTAAATCAGAACTTTATTCTCTACCACAAATGAATCAGTAGAGTTATTTTGGTTTCCAAATAATCCATTGTAGTACTATGATGGTGTATACTAGTTGTGGAAATCCTTCAACATTATCACTGTCTTTTGATCTTTTCATTCTTTCATGGGAGTGTGAAAATTGGGACTGCTCTGACAAGGTTATATATTCAGTCTTCTGGAGAACAAAGAGAAAGTAGGGCTTCCAGTTGACCCTGGTTCTTTCCTTTCCACGATATGGAAAGGCTTCTTGTTTGTTGATACCCATCAATCAGTAAATATTAATAAATTATCTAAATGAATATCTTAACCATTGCTGGTCAATAAAAAGCATTTTAAACTGTGATTCTCTTTTTTCTAAATTATTTTGAAAGAGAGAGAGCATGTGAGCAGGGGGTAGGAAGAGAATCCGAAACAGGTTCTGCTCTGTCATTACCAAGCCTGACACTGACACCAGGATTGATCTCATACAACCTTAGATCATGACCTGAGCCATCAAGAGTGAGACGCTTAACCGATTAAACCACCCAGGCATCCCTACATTGTAATTTGTTAAGGTGTTTTTGAGAATGATGGCTTTGGTTATTGGAGAATTAAATAGATAATTAATGGAATTTTTATTGTATTTCTTTATGGTTGGATTAAAACATGACAGTGTAAATGGGATTATTGAGTATATCTAAATCTACAATGATAAAGTTTATAGTGTTCTTTGTAATTAAATTGCCCTGTTAGGGTTTGAAGATGGCCTTTCCGCTGCATATTTTTGTTCTCTTTTTCAGAAATGTCATATTTAACTAATTATACACACACACACACACAATATCCCCACAAAAGTATTTTTGCATGAAGTAGAGGTAGCTACTCCTCATGTTTAAAAGGATCATAGATTGTTATTGGCAATGAGAAAGAAATCATGTTTAATCCAAGACAGGGTGGTTCCTCTAGGTTACTCACTGATGAGACAATAACAATGGAAAAGTTTTCATCATTGGTCCTTCTTGCTCTCAGTTAAATTATGAACAAATTCTTCTTGTGATCTTGTTTTTGTGTTGATCTCACAGTGGTTCAATACATTTTGGACCGATCTTTTTTCATTGATAGTTAATAGTGATGATATTAGTTGTCTGCAAGAAATTGTTTTGTGTATATGTTCCAACAGTAGTCATTATTTACAGTACTCTCTGGCTTTATTTTTAGATAATGTTCTAGTATTTCTTTATTTTGTTATTTATAATGTTCAGTCCATACCTGTGGCAGGGAGGGGGAGGAAGAACAAAAAGCCTGGCTAGAAATAGTTCTTATCCTCTTAACTTTTTTTTTTTTTCTTTTTTGATTGAATTGGCCAGAGGATGTCCAGGGCCATCCTCTGGGAATGGGGGAATATAGGAAATGAATTTAGGTTATAACCATAGACTCTGTAAGGCTGCAAAGACTGAAAACTACCTGTGTTAGAGTTTTCCAGAGAAATGAAGTCAATTTGTAAAGAGACATTGTAAGGTATTGGCTTACACAATTATAGAGCCTGAGAAGTCTCACTATCTGCCATTGAAGCCATTGAGTTGCAACAAAACTGATGGTTTAGTTCAAAGGCCTAAAGGCTGGAGAGCTGATGGTTTAGATTCCAGTCCAGGTCTGAAGACTTGAGAACCAGAAGCACAGGGAACAGAGAAAGATCTGTGACCCAGCTCAGGTTGTCAGATAGAAAGTTAACTCAACTTCATCTGTGTTTTGTTCTATTCTGGCTCTCAACTGATGGGCTAGGGTAATCTGTTTTACTCATTTCCACCGATGCCATGGAATGCTAATGGATGCTAATCTCTTCCATAAACACCCTCACAAACACACCCAGATATAATGTCTAACTGGCTATCTCGGCATGCAGCGACCCCATGAAGTTGACACATAGAATGAATCATCACACTAGCTTTTGTCAGTCTTGATATTGAGAGTCTGATTATGGCCTTGTATATTGGTATTTTGGTAATATTTCATGCTGTTACTATTATCCTGAAAATGTGATTATTCTGGGATTGATGTGCTTGTGAAAAGTATCAAATCCTATACTAATGACCACAGTTTTATAACACTTCTCATCATATATAATGGGGACATCCTAGAAGTCTCTTTTGTGTAAGTCTCTTTGGAGGCACGGACTTTACTTTATTCCTCTTTGTTGCTTTGATGTGTACGTTAGTATTTTGTGAAAAGTTCCTTTAAAATCTTTGTTGAATGAAATTATAAGAATAAACAGTTCTATGAGGTTATATGGTAGTTTCTTTTTGAATACCATCTATATAATACCTGTGAACTAGGGTAGATAGATTGGGCAGTAGCATTGTCCCAAGGTTTTCAAGTTCAGAGATTACAGTCAATGCTTATTGGTAAGGGAACCTCATCTAGACTATAATATTTATCTCTTGTACATCTCGTTTTGCATTTAAGTACCAAAAATGTGAGTAACATAAAGAAGGAAATCTAAAATTTTAGCGTATTCTATTTTTCTTCCTAGTTTTAGCTTTAGCGAAGAGGAAGATATGCATAGGAAGAAAGACATGTATGAAGCAAAATCAGAATTTAAATCTGATCGTCAGTCTTTCATAGGCATTTAGGTCTAGGAATTGATTTTTAAGCCAATTTAAGTATTACATTTGACAACCTCAAAATTTAAAGTAGACGTTGAATTTATGCTCATTAAGCACAGATGCTGCTAAGATCTATAGTTGTTAAAGATGAAAATCTCAGTTAAACATATGTTAAACAAATATGAATTTGCTTTTGAGGTAGCCAGTCTAATAGATATTCAACTCTGGGAAATACTTCTAGATTGTAGAGCCAAATTGGTCAGTTTTCTTAAGATCGGTAAGAGGAAGTGTATACAGATGGACTTTGAGGATAGAGGTGTGTTAGGAATAACCATAAAAATGAGAATATTTGAGTCAAGGGGAAGGTAGTGACATATTAGAAAACCACCTCTTTTGGCCTCAATCATGCCTGGTTTCCAGCTCCTGTGACTAATGCCTGATGAACTGAAATTTTACCTTTGTCTAGTTTTAAAAAGCAGCTTTCTTAAAAGACATTCATGAGAATGTCTTTTATGTGTTTGCTTAAAATCACCACCTTGGTAATTCTAAGGGGACATGCAATATGACATTTACTGTCCTTTAAAACATAGAATCCCTTTGGGAAGAGTTTATGTCAAGTCATTTCAAAAGCCATCTACGTAATCAATGCTTATGTTATTTGTTTGTTGTTTGTTTGTTTAGGCTTGTGCCTTGATCCAGTTAGTAATTCTTGGGTTGGAAATTTGAGTTTATCCAAAGCATGAATTTGTAAAGGCCTGCCATAAACTTGAAGTTTACCTACCTGTTTAAAAATTAAATAAACTGTGTGGAGCTACCTTTACCAAAAGGAGCTCTGTAGGTGATAAGCACATCAGGCATCATGGTCTCCTTCTTCAGTTTATAGCCAAACACCGATTTAAAAAATTATTATAATTTTTGTAAAGAGTCTGCATTCTATAATTTTCTAAGCTATTAAGGGGAGTGCTTTTTTTCTCCCTTAATAAATTATCACCAAGACAGTATGTGCCAAAGTATTTCTCGTAGTTGAACATAAATCTTTGATCTGACCTTTTGAGTCACAGAGTTAGAGAAAAATTATCCTTTAAAAAAATGTATGAAATACTCATTTTGCATCTCACATTATTTCCCCATGGCTATAACTCTTCCTAAAACTCTGTATCTCAGTGTATACTCTGTTTTCAGATTGCCACTCTCTTCCACTGCACCCTCACTTTAGTTTTAGGTAGGTATCCCTTAGCACCCCATTCGATAAACTGAAATTATTATATTGTCAAAATACAATAACTGCTGTAGCATTTGGACATTTTTGGCAATGAGTAAGTATTCTTATTCGAGAGCTACCTCATAAGAAATAGTTAACAGAAATGGAACGACAGTAGGCCAAAACAGTTGATTTCTTTTGGACTTAACTGAAACTTGGTTTCTGGCTTTTAATATTTGCTAACAGCAAGGTGCTATTCTATGTAACATGACTTATGTACATAGTTACCACAAAACACTTGGTATTTCATGGAGTAATGACATTATTTCATTGAAAACAGTAATTTTAGTACTGCAGTATTTCAACATTTTTGTCTGGCTACAATTGTGTGTGTGTGTGTGTGTGTGTGTGTGTGTGGCTACATTTTTACTTTGAGCTTTTAAAACCTCAAAATTCATGGTTGGGGCATGATGGTTTATATAGAGTTTTCCTTTTCTGACTAATTTTTTAAGCTTATTCATTTATTTTGAGAGAGAGACAGCGTTAATGGGGAAGGGGCAGAGAGAGGGAGTACAAGAGAATCCCATACAGGTTCTGCACTTTTAGCACAGAGCCCAGTGCCAGGCTTGAACCCACAAAACCTTGAGATCACGACCTGAGCCAAAAACCAAGATTTGGGTGCTTAACCGACTTAGCCACCCAGATGTCACTTTAATTAATTAGTTTTATTTCAGAGAGAGAGAAAGTGAGAGCAAGAGTGAGTATGAAAGGGGGAGAGGGCCAGAGGGAGAGAGGGAGAATCTTAAGCTGGCTCCATGCTTGGCATGGAGCTCAAAGTGGTGTTCAGTCTCATGACCGTGAGATCATGACCTGAGCTGAAATCGAGTTTGACTGTCAACCAGCTGAGCCACCCAGGTTCCCCTAGAATTTTCTGAAATGAATCTATTAACATTGTGGGTCTTATAAAATGCTGTTATTCTAGGGGTGCCTGAGTGGCTCATTTGGTTATGCATCTGACTTAGGGCTCAGGTCATGATCTCATGGTTCATGAGTTCAAGCCCCCTGTCAGGCTCTGTGCTAACAGCTCAAGAGTCTGGAGCCTCCTTAGCCTCCTTTGGATTCTGTATCTCCTTCTCTCTCTGCCCCTCCCCAACTTGTCCTCTGTCTCTCTCTCTTTCTCTCAAAACTAAATAAAAACATATAAAAAATTTAAAAAACACTGCTCTTTACATTTATGTAAAGCAGATATATTCTTTCCAGCTTTTCTTCATATAATGTAGGTTGCCTCGTACATAGACATGGTAGGAACTAAAAAAAGAATATTTCATTGAATTCAAGGTTCCCCGTAGGATTCTATAGAAATTTACTGACTATATACTTCATGTATTTCTTATACTCTTTTAGTCTTAGAGCCAAGCTCAAAATCTGAATTTTTTACTATTAGCCCCGGGGAGACTTTTTTGTTAACTGCTGTAATTAATGCCTGAAACATTTTAAGTACTCAATAAATGTTACTTACTATTATTAAAAAGTGTTGTGATATAATTTGATTTATATCATCACATTGATGGAGCATATTCTCTGAATATTTCTTTATTTGGAAGACATTAATTTGTTGATTTTTGGTGTACAGCATTGCTGTAGAAATCCAATGCCATTTCAATTTCTGATCATTCACACGTACCTTTTTTTTTTTTTTTTTTTTCTGTTGCTCTGGAATCTTTTAGTATTCTCTTTTTGTCCCAAACGTTCTGAAATTTAATGTTACATCTTGATATGAATCTATTTTTTAAATCCTGTGTCCTGGGTCCTTAGTAGACTTTCTGTCTGGAAACTTAAATATTTCAGTTCATGTATTTCTTCTACTTCTTAAATTCTTTCCTGTTTTGTTTTCTCTTTCAGCTAACTCTATTGTGTAGATTTTAACTGATCCTGTGCTGTACTTTTCCCCTAATTTTCTTATATTTACTCTCTCATTTTGCATCTATTTATTTGTGTGTGTATATTTATGTGGGTGTGTTATGTGTGTGCAGCCTAGAATTTTATTCTTTGATTCCTCAGGTCAGTAACCATGGTTTCTTCTTGTTCTACATGAGCTCTGCAACATGGGAGAGGGAGTACCCTGTGAGGAACCCACGGAAACATGGTTCTCACCTTGTTGACATATGTGCCAGTTACTGTCCGCTTTCAGTCATTCTCCGATCCCTTGATGGGTTTTGTTTTTTAGTTTTGGGTTCAAAGTTTATAATTGTTATCTCCAGGAGGGTTAGTCTAATACAACTTCGCCATTACCTGAATTGGAACCACCTCAATGTTAATTCTTAATTACATTTTTCTTTGCAAGAAAATTCATTTAAATGCAGGGTTACCATCTCTTGTGCCCTTCAGTTCTGAAGTATCAATAGATAATAATTTTTATGCCCTGTAGACAATTTTCTGTTGATTATTCACTTAAAAAAAAAACCTTGAAAATTTAAAAATGCTATTTAGCCCATTAATTTGTTTTTATCTTGTTGCTAATTATATAAGGGGATAAATCAAAGTAAATTTTATTAGTTTTCTGTGTAAATATTTTGGATAGAAATTTATTTCCTAGAGAACTGCCATCAAATTGTTATAAATAAAGTTTTTTTAAGATTCTTAGTAAATATTTTTGAATGAAAAAATGTGGCAGAAGAATTTTTAATCCATAATTTATAAGGTAATTATTGAGCTTTAAAACTTTTTGAAATAAATTCATAAACCATACAGAAAAATGAGCATATTTTGACTTTTATGTCATATTTTATTATTTTATTTAAATTGAGAATTTAAAGATACTTGATACTTCTTTGATCTTTTTTAAAGATCACTAGTTTTGAGTTTATTAGTTTATGATAATTGATTTTAAGGATATTAGAGTTAGTTAACACATTAAGTTTTTATGAAAATATTTTGTGTCTGAAAGGTTTCTGGTGTCAATATAATGACTTTTGAGCAGTCCTGCTCTTTCATCAGAAAACTATAGTTCAGTGCTTTGGGGGCAGGATATAGAAGGTAGGAGAGGTTGGCCTTAAGTTTCTGAAATTTTTAAATGACAGAAGGCCAGAATTTTATAATCAGAAAAAATATCTAAGATTCTCCTCTCTTAATTTTCCTGAAACATGTTATGAGAGACCTGAACAATTGTTACTTAACATGATAAACTGGTTTAAGTTCAGAAATAAATGATCTATGACATTTTATACTATGGTTTAGTAACAGTTATATTTCCTAAGTATCCCATTGCATGATATTCTGTAGTAAGTTTTATCTAGTGTTCTCTTGCTCACTATACCTGTGAGGCCTCAGAAGCAAAGAAACAACAGTGATCCCAGTCCCTGTGAGATTTTTCTCACTCACAGCCATTCTGGAATGCTAGTGGGTAAAAGTAATCACTTGTTTTTATGGGGCGCCTGGGTGGCTTAGTCGGTTAAGCGTCCGACTTTCCCTTAGATCATGATCTCGCGGTTCGTGGGTTCGAGCCCCGCGTCGGGCTCTGTGCCGAGTGCCAGCTCGGAGCCTGGAGCCTGCTTCAGTCTGTGTCTCCCTCTCTCTCTGACCCTCCCCTGCTCATGCTGTCTCTCTCTCTCTCTCCTAGAAATAAATAAAACATTAAAAAATTTAAAAAAAAAAGTAATCACTTGGTTTTAGAAGACAAATCAAATTACCACTGACTTAAGAGAACAGAGTTTTTTTGTGCCCTTAGGTGCTATTTGTATTGTGGTTTTTTTGCAAAATCCTTCATGATCAGCACTTAGATTTTGTTCACCAATCTTCTATAGGAAGAAGTCTTTAATTTTAATACAGGTTTTAAAATATTTTTAAAATACCATTGCTTGTGCAAGACCCACTGTAAATAAATGTCAGTATTGGGATTCTAAAGAAGAGATTTCTAAGGTTCCCATACGTCATATAATTATTTTATTATTAAAAAATAATAAAAAATAAGACTGAGTAGGCAGTTGAATTTATATTTCTACCTACAGATTATTTGATGGTTTTATCAGCTGCATTGTGGGGAGTCTGATTTAAAAAAATGGGGAACTTAACCAAAGGACATAAAAATAACTCTTAATTAGATGAAGTAACATAATGGTCCTAAATGGAGGAATTACACTGTTAATTCATATTGGAAATAAGTTAATTCCTAAATGAATGTAATTCCAAGCAAAATTCCTAGAATTTTTTAGTTGCTTTTTTGGTTGTTTTTGGCTTATCTGAAATTCACAGTCAAAACTCTTGGGATGTATTTGGCAAAACCAGACAATACAATGTTGAAAAGGAATTATGAGATGAAACTTACAGTCTTTAATAATAAAACCTATTATAATGCTATAATAATTAAAAGAGCATCCTACCACTAGTAAAAGAATAGTGACCGATGAGACTGAATAGGAAACTCATTTATCTATACATAAATATCTACTTTCTGTATTTTTAATGCTTTTTAAAAGTTTATTTATTTTGAGAGAGACAGAGACAGCATGAGTGGGGTAGGGGCAGAGAGAGAGGGAGAGAAAGAGAATCCGAAGCAGGATCTCCTTTCCAGCACAGAGCCTGACACGGGGATCAAACTCATGAAGCTGCGAGATCATGACCAAAGCCAAAACCAAGGGTTGGACGCTTAACTCTCTGAGCCACTCAAGCACTCCAATAAATATGTAGTTTCTAACAATGGTGGCATTTTATATATGTGGAGAGAATAGATAGCTGAAAAAAATCGTGAGGAAACATTGCTTCTGTATTTGGAGAAAGAAATTAAAAATGAAAATATAGGTGTATAGTTAACTTCTGTCATTTGCAAAGACCTTAAAAAGAAACTTTTTTTTTTTTAAGACTTTATTTTTTAAGTAACGTTACTCACTGTGGGGTTCGAACCTACAACCCAGAGATCAAGAATTGCATGCTGTACCAACTGAGCTAGCCAGGTGCCCCAGAGGCAAGTGTTTTTATATTTTAACTACATTAAAATGTAAATGCTCTATAAGAAATACTTCCAAAGCAGCAAAATATTTGCAGCATTGTTACCAAGTGTTCATTCATTCAGTTAACAAACATGTTATGAATCCGTATTGTGGGTATGGGGAGAGGAGACAATAACCATTTATAAATAAAATGATGTAAGATGATGAGAACTGCTGTGAGGATTATAAAATATTTTCTTAATACCTGTACTGTTGGCATTTCTTTGTAGGGCTATTTGGAGGATTCCAGAATGCTTATATCATAGTTAGGGTAGTCAAGAATGTGTCTACAGAGGCAACATTGAATGGAGACTTGAATAAAATACAGGAGGAAACCGTGTACAATTCAGGGAGGACATTCTAGAGGAATATACAAAGACTGTTAGTTTCCTGTTATCACTGTAATGAAGTACCACAAACTTTGTGATTTTTTTCAGCATCCAGAGGCTGTCAGCATTCCTTGGCCTGTGTCCACGTCACTCCAGTGTCTGTTTTTATCATCACACTATCCTTGTTCAGTCTTATCTCCTACTTTTCCCTTATTAGGACCCTGGTGAGTACAGTGGACTACCTGGATGATCCATGATTATAAACCCATCTCAGGATCCTTGATTTCATCACATCTGCAATTTACCATATAAAGTAATATTCACAGATTTGGAGCATTTGGGGGGCAATTATTCATCCTACCAGACCAGGAAACACTGTATTCATTTTTCATTGCTATGGCAACAAATAACCACAAACAGTAGCATAAAACAACATAAATTCAGTATCCCATGTTTTTGTAGATTAAAAGTCCAAAACAGTGGTCTTATCTCAGCTAAAATCAATGTGTCTGCAGGACTGTATTTCTTTCTGGAAGTTCTTTAGAAGAACCCATTGCATTGCCTTTTTTCATCTCTAGAATCCACCCACATTTTGGTTCGTGGTCTCCTTCGTCTTAAAAGCCAGCAATTTTACATCTTTCTGTGCCTCTCTTCAAATAACATGTCCTTCTGATGGTAGCTGAGAAACGGAGGTTCTCTGATTTTAAAAATTTATGTCAATAGATTAGGCTCATCCAGATAATCCACAACAGCCTCCTCATCTCAAGGTCTATGTCCTTAACACATTTGCATAGTTTCTTTTTCATGTAGAAAGTAGCATATTCACAAGTTGTAGGAAGTAGGGTAAAGACATTTTGGACTTGCCAACCTTCATAATCATGTCAGCCAATTACTTAGAATTATTCCCTTCCTATATGTATTAACATCTTGTTTTGGTGTCTATAGAGAACCCATCTAATACACTGGCTGTTGGTCAGAGGCCTCCCTTGGATTTTAAGTGATTATTTGCCAGCTGTCACTCTTGGTTCCCTGCTGCATGGGCTTCTCCAATATGGCTGCTAGCATCATAAATGCCGGCAAGGAAAGTCCATTAGCAAGATGGCTATTACAATCTCATATAATTAAATCACTGAAGCAATATGTGTCACCTTTGCTGTATTCTGCTTATTAGAAGCAAGACACAGGCTTGCCCACAGTCAAGGGGAAAGGATTACACAGTATGAGTACCAGGAGGTTGAGATAATCAGGGGCAGACTTAGAGAAAATGCTGTGGACTATTTAAAGACTGTACAGTCACCATCCTTCCTATAACCTTCCGATGGCTTTTTGTTATGATTAGTGATAATTCTCAAGTTCTCACTGTAGCCTACTGGCTGTGATGGTTAATTTTATGTGTTAACTTGGATGGGCTAGGGTGCCTGGATGTGTGGTCAAGGGTTATTCTGGATGTTTCTTTTAGGAGGTTTTTAGATGAGGTTAACATTCAGTTAGCGCTTTGGATAAAGCAGAATGCCCTCCAAATAAGGGAGGGCTACAGTCAATCACCTAAAGGCCTGAATAGCGCAGAAGACTGACTTCCTCACAACAAGAGGGAAATCTGCCCATAGATTTCACTGAGTCTTCCTAGCCTGCCTAGTCTGAAGAATGGGGATACTAACCTGAGTAATATGTAGTTGCTATCCCTTTGCAGCTTTTAGCCTGCTACAAAAAAGAAAAAAGTAAATAATGTTATGATAGATGTCCATACTCACTCATGAGACCACCCAAGTATAACTGAGTGAATGGTGAATGTCTATTGGAAAATTCAGGGAGGAGCTAGTTTAGTAGTGAGATAGATAGACAAAGAATTCCGTTTTGGCATTTGAAGTTTGGGGTTTGTGTGGGTCATCCTGCTGGCACCATTCCTAAAGAGAATTAACTGTGTATATAAGTCTGGGGTTTAGGATAGGCCCCCACCTACAGACACACATTTGGCAGTTTTCAGTTTATCTGTAATAATGGAAGCTGTGATTGTGGATAACACTATAACTATAGAGAAAAAAAGAAAAGTGGGTCAAGAGACTGTGCCAAGAAATATTACCATTTAAGTCTGAGTGGAGGATAGAGAAACATACCGCACACATATGATTAGATAACTATTATAAGATTTAGAAGACTGTCAGGGAATCCAAGGCATTATGTATCAGTATCTAATACCAAAAATAAAGTAACAGGCAAATAAATAGACAACTCCTGCCCTCTAGCCCCTTCCCCCAATCCCGTTACTATACAAAGCCTTTCAGTTGATTCTAAATCCATGTGTAGTATAATTTTTCATTGGTAATATTAACTCCTAATTAGGCTGAGATGAATCTAGACTTTACTATATTTCCGATCAACTAAAAGACTCATCTATTTTAAGACAGTAGTGGAGTGAACATTTATAGTCATTCAAAGTAAAAGTAACTTCTGAGATTCTCTTACCATATATACTATTGTGGTTTTTGTTGTCAAGGATTCTCTGATGTCCACCAATGATTTTTGCAGTTATGAAGACCAAAATAAGACTTCTTAAGTGATACTTAATAAATAAAGCATACAGCATGGCCTTACAATTCTATTCTAATAATTTTGCAACACTAGAATTTGATTTCAGCATATTTTTCACTTTTAGATTATTGCATTTTGATTGTAGGAACCTATGGGATCTAAACTATGCAGAGTCTTGCTTGATCATACAGTCATCTTGAGACATTTAAACATTTTTTTAAATAAGTTGTAAGAAATTCCAAGAAAATAGTTGGAAAGTGAGATTAACAGTCTCATAATATATATAGCTATCTTATATTTTTAGAAGGAGTCCTTATTGGTATTCATTTCTAAGTTCTAGAGAATTTAGAAGAGAAATCTGGTCAGTTGTCAACTTGGACGTATTACTGCTTTAGGAGGTACATTTGTAATGTTATTTATTAAAATATGAAGTAAAACATTTCAGTGGTCCACTAAACCAAAGGATTCATGATACAAATCTTAGTAAAAATATATTTGATCCAAAATATGAGCAGGTGATAATTAGCATAAGTAGGCCAACGTAATATAGTTTAGCCTCTTGTTTGTTATGTGACTTGACTAATTTCTGGTATTACTGGATTTTGTAATTGTGTTATCACAACTACATATATGTAACTATGTATTTGTCTTTTTCCTGTTTTACTAGCTTGTTATGTGTCTTGCCCCTGCAGGTTCTACAGTATTAAAAAGGGGTCATACACTATCCAGGATCTGGCCCTTCAGGAGGTGTTTTTGGAGACTATGTATTTGTCTAAAATAGTCAAAACATTCTATATTATAAACTATAATTGGGCAAGCTTTACTTTTTTAGTGTATATATATCTAGATACAGTTAAACTTTTCTCTGAAAGGAATACATTTAAAAACACATATAAAAAAAAAAATGAGTTCCTATCTGCCTAGTAATCATTTGCCTAGTAATAACACCAGGTATCCTTATTCCTCTGTTGGCTTTAGCTTTATATTTTGGTTTCTGGGACAGTAGCAAAGATTAATTCTGCAAGATTATTTAGACTACTTTGGTAATGTATCAAACCTCAGATCCTTTATTTGATGTGTTCCAAGCAGAATATCAACTCACACCTTGACAACTCTCCTATCCCCAGAAACATTCAGAGTAGCCACAAGCCGTTCCCCAGGAATTGGTTAGTAGTTACTCGTAGTATTTATGTTGTATACCTTACTAATGTTGTATATTCCTTTTCATCTGGCCACTAGCAAAAACCTGAAAACTGATTATCTGACTTTATAACATTCTTTAAAAACAAAATCTGTGTAGGTTTTATTAAACATAGATGTTATTACATTAACAAGTGCTATTATGCAGTTTTTTAAACCATGTGTCTTTTTTGTTTAAATTATACTATTCAATACAATAAAACAGTTTGGGGTTCCTGGGTGTCTCAGTCAGTTGAGCATCCGACTTTGGCTCAGGTCATGATCTCACAACTCAAGCCCCATGTCAGGCTCTGTGCTGATAGCTCAGAGCCTGGAGCCTTGTTCAAATTCTGTGTTTCCTTCTCTCTCTGCTCCTCCCCCACTCAGGTTCTGTCTCTGTTTCTTTCAAAAATAAACATTAAAAAGAAAAAAGCATTAAAAAAACTTTGTTATATTCTTTGCTCTTTTTAAAAGTTTATTATTTATTTTGAGAGAGAGAAGGAACAAGCACACACATACAAGCTGAGAAGGGGCAGCTGAGAATCCCAAGCAGGCTTTGGCTGTAGCCCAGAGCCCAACACAGAGGTTGAACTCATGAACCATGAATTCATGACCTGAGCCAAAATCAATACTTGGATGCCCAACTGAGTGAGCCACTCAGGCTCTCCACAACTTTTTTATATCCTTAAACTACTTGAAATATTTCTTAATTTGTGTTCTGAGCATCATTGTCCCATTTTTTTTTTATTTTCCTTCCCCATTATAGTTATACTCCTATATTAACAAGGATCATTCCAGTAAAAACTTGAAGTTTTTATTGAGCACTTAATATATGTCTAGAACTGTGTAAGATACCATGGAGGCACTGGGAGAAGTATAAGATAGGGTCTCTCATTTTAAAGAGCCAGAAATTTAAAAGACTGAATTTCTGAAACAATGAGAGAGAAATATAAGGAGGATGAAATAAAAGAAAAATTGTGAGATAAACTCTGAGGTATGTAAAATAGAGAGGTCAGTGTAGGCCTTTTTAACTACTTTAGTTCAAGAGAACTTGACCTGGGCTTTGAAGTGGTGAGTAAGCAGGTGTGGCATTTAATTTTGGATTTAAGAATTGACAGATATCCAGAAGAAAGAAAGCATTGACCAAAGAAAATGGATAAATATTCTGAAATTGAGAATTTTTAACACAAATCAGGTTTTAAAAATGCTATTATTTGCTTGTTTTACTAGTGAAAATTATGACAGTTTGGAACTAGGTAGTGCAACTTACTATGATTATCAACATTTAAAAAATTAATTGTTCTCAACTTTTTTACATAGAAAAATAAAGATGTAGCTTAAAAATCTTAAATTACAGACTAAATGAGGTGCTTAGTGTAGGTGTATGTACAGAATTCTCTACAAGATCTTGAGAATTTCACTACTAAAAGAAAGGTTTTTGGCCATGCCTTTAAAGAAGAGAGATGCTTTTAAGTTGCTTTTAAGTTATGATTTCTGATTTCTGATTTTATATTGTAGATTATTTTGAAATTACAGAATAATCTAAGAACAATCTTGCTAATAGCTTTTTATGTCAAATAAAAAGCTGAAGTCAGGGCGTCTGTTGGGTGTCCGACTTTGGCTCAGGTCATGATCTCACGGTTCGTTGGTTTGTGCCCCGTGTCGGGCTCTGTGCTGACAGCTAGCTCAGAGCCTGGAGCCTGTTTCGGATTCTGTGTCTCCCTCTCTCTGACCCTCCCCTGTTCGTGCTCTCTCTCTCTCTCTCTCAGAAATAAATAAAACATTTAAAAAATAAAATAAAAGCTAAAGTAGATTTTAAAACCACTGTGGTCGTACAATGTGGCTTTTGTGCAAATGTGTTTGTTCTAAAAATAACAATTTTTTACTTGCCAGTGTTTTAAAATATTTTTTTAATGTTTATTTATTTTTGAGAGAGAGACGGGGAGAGAGAGAGCTATTAGGGGAGGGGTGGGGAGAGAGGGAAACACAAAATACAAAGGAGGCTCCATCCTCTTAGCTGTCAGCACAGAGCCCAATGCAGGGCTCAAACCCGTGAACCACAAGATCATGACCTGAGCCAAAGTCAGATGCTTAACCACTGAGCCACCCAAGCACCTTTTAAGTTGCCACTTTTTATGTGAGGGCTAGTATAAAGATGGACTACATATAGAGGTAAAACACAGAAACACTTTCTGCTCCTCAACTCATTAGATCTGACAGAGGGCCTTGATCAGAGTCCAATGCATATGGCCCCTTTCATGTTTAAGGATGTAGAAAGGCTGGAATAGCAGCAGTGAAAATGGAAGGGGGCTTTGTGTCTTGGCTCTGAACCATGTGTATTACAGGAAAGTTGGTCCAGCAGAGGTACTTTCTCATTAGGAATAAGTTTTTTTCTATTTATTATCTTATCTATAAATAAGTTGAATATTTCAAGTATATTTCTTTTCTTGTATTGAATTTCTAGATACTTCTTATATATTTTTATTGTTTAGAATAACATGTTCACATCCTTTAAAGGACCAAAAACTAGTGAACATAATTAGAAAGTAGAAAGAGAAAATAGCTGCCTATTCCTCACAAGAAATGACTTTTAGGTTTATTCTAAAGTGAATAGCCAAGAAATGATCTAATAATTCTCTTTTGGAATATATAGTCTTGAATGATAATTTTGAAAGAAATGCTTGTTATAAGTGATACAGAATCTGTTCCTTATTCTTTCTCTAAGAAGAGTAAGGGGCTGGACTTGTGTTTATCTGCCCATTTGTATTTTACCAATTACTTTATTCAGGATCAACGTGTGGCATGAATTAATTATCCCTTTGTCATTGTTGAAACTTTCAAATAATGAAAAACTCTTTCCTTTCTGAAAATGTCCATCTTAGTCAAAGCTACCTGACAATTGTGATAATGAGAGAGTACAGAGTTACTTTGTGGGTTTATGTTTTATTGATAATGTAATCTGTTACCTAAAAATAAGCTTAATTTTTCTTCTGTATCAACTCAAAAAGTTATATTCAATAGGTGATCTTTATCTTTATTAATTTTAAATTTGTTTACACTAACAGAAGCTTCGAAAAGTAAATGCTAAAATTTATTTTCTTTCCTTGCCCTCAAATTTACTTTAAATTTATATATTCTTTACAGAGATAAAACTTTTTTATTTAAACTACTATGCTTGTGGGGTGGCTGGTAGTCGGTTAAGTGTCCGATTTCGGCTCAGGTCATGATCTTACATTCTGTGAGTTCGAGCCCTGTGTTGTGTGGGCTCTGTGCTGACCCCTCAGAGCCCTGACCCTGCTTCAGATTCTGTGTCTTCCTCTCTTTCTGCCCCTCCCCCCTCACACTCTGTCTCTCTCTCTCTCTCTCTCTCAAAAATAAACATTAAAAAAAAAGGATAAACTCCTATGCTTGTAATAGGAATGATCTGTGAAAACTGCAAATGTTTTTAGGCCATTTGATTCTAAGTGTATGAGAAATAAATAAATCAGATGTGACAGTCTGAAATAATTTCAACTGAATAAATATAAATTCTTAACCTTTTCTAGGTCTTTTTTATTATACATAACTTAAATTGCTTAATTTTGCTTACATATATAAGCCTAATACAACTGCCTTTACTAATTGAAATAAAGACAGTGTGTCTTAATTTGACTTCCCTTTTGTTAAGAAACAGGAAATGTGAGATAAAACAAATGAAAGGATTAAGCAGACATATCATCTGCTTGGGTCTCAAAAACACACACAAATATATGCACTTTTTTTTTTTGGTAGATACCACAGGTCTGTTCCGTCCTCTAAATTGTGCTATAATACCGAAGAATTTGATATTCTTTGTTTTTCTTTAAATTTTAAGTGACTACAGATGAATGATTTTCATCACCTAAGAATTATCAGTATTTGAGCCTTTTGGCTGATTTTCTGTGGTATTAAGACATCTACTTATGTTTTCTATCTGAACATTTAAAGCAAACTGGTAAACATAATTTTTCATAAAAGTTTACTTTGTGGAGTTAAACACCTAAATGTTCCAAAAGTATTTCTAAATGATCCTAAAAATTCCTAAATGACCCTAAATATTCCTAAACTATGTAAATTAGCTGAAATGTCTTATCAAATGCTACTATTGTAAATATTGGATTTTCACTGTACTGACTTGCAGCTTTATTTGTACACTGACTAATAGGGATCTTTCTCAGAATTATCAAGTGTTAAATATTTATCATGTTGAATATAGCATGTGTAGAGAAACCATCTTTTAAAAAGCAAGACATTTTAGTCATGTTCCTATAGATGAATGTCATAGTAGAAATCACTGACCTAAGAACCCAAAAAACAAGAACCACAAAAAACCTTCAGCTTTATTCTCATTTCTGCCCCAAACTCCAGGCCATTAGAATCTCTCTTCAGAATTATTTGTGGGTTCTGCACCTAATTCTATTTCCTACTAATTTATTAATTAGGATATCCTTTAATGTCAGGAAACAGCATAACATCATAGCATAGTATGATTTTGACTTTAATCCTTCAATATATTAGATTACTGCTCTGAACCTCAGTTTACTAATCTATATTGTGGACATAATAGTTTTGTTTTGGTGGTGATTAGATAAGTTTGTATTTGTGTTATGCTTGAGTTAAATTTCAACTGCAAGATATAGTAACTATGTAGTAATTGTTATTTTTAAAATATTGTATTTAGTTGTTATGATAGTTTAAATAGTAAGAATACTTCCGATTAAATGACCATACTTCAGGATCTTTTTCTACCAAATGAGGAGAACCTGTGTTCCCTCCTAAATCCCTTATATATAATGAAACTGTGTTAATATTATTTTATTATAATGTGCCTTCCAACAGAGGATATATCTTCATAAGTCTTAATGTTTATGAAGAAGTACACAAACTTGACATTTGATATTATTTATAATTTATAGTAACAAATTATTGGCTTTTGATCAGAAGTAATTAGTGGGTTTATCAGTTTCCTAAACCCTGCATGTCTTTTAACCATTACTAAAATGTTGCTCTTTCTTCAGATATAGATTGTATCAATTATTCTTTTATCATGTCTGTTAATAGAAACTACAGTTATAAATCTTCCTGTACAATTATTTTTCTTACTTTTTTTTTTAATTTTTTTTTAATGTTTTATTTATTTCTAGGAGAGAGAGAGAGACAGCGTGAGCAGGGGAGGGTCAGAGAGAGAGGGAGTCACAGACTGAAACAGGCTCCAGGCTCTGAGCTGGCAGTCAGCACAGAGCCCAATGCGGGGCTCGAACCCATGAACCATGAGATCATGACCTAAGCGAAAGTCGGATGCTTAACCGACTAAGCCACCCAGGCGCCCCTATTTTTCTTACTTTGAGTAGGAACTTAAATTAAGTTGTAGCAAACAAATGGTTGTATGCTTATATGATACTCAGTTGTTTTCTGTTATGAGGTAGGAGAGCAATTTACCACTTACACAAATTATTCTTGGGTTATATGTTGTTTTCTATCATAAATTTCAGTAAGAAGGTAGGAAGTTGCCCAGTTTTTCTTCACTATATTTATATCTGATAACTGTACTGTATTTGAATCTTACACTTTCTTCTTCCTCAGAAGAAATTATGTATATTTAAAACTGTGTTGCTCACTTTCTATCTTCTCCCAAAAGTAATAATGTTTTCCTTTTATTCTAGTTTAGACTTGGTTCCTTCAATCTAGAGAAAGTCACAAGTCCAGCTGAAGTCATTAGGAAACTTATTTGTTATTGCCTGGACACCATTGCAGAAAACCAAGCCAAAAATGAGCACCTGCAGAAGGAGAATGAAAGGCTTCTGAGAGATTGGAATGATGTTCAAGGACGGTATGTGCTAATATTCTTGTATTATAAAAATTCTAAGCTTTCTTTATATTGCTATAGCTTTACATTAATGATGTGTAAGTTTATAATATATGTAGACTAGCATATATTTAAAAAAAAATCTTTACTTAGTATGACTAAACCAAACTAGTACTTATTACTGTACATTATAGGAGTACATTAATGCTTTCCAGTCATTAGTGTTTGGTGGCACCAGCAAACTAATAAACAATACGGGATAATCAGGCAGTGAGAATCAGAATCCATTAATATTAATCAAAATTTTGGAAGTTGATATTTAAAAGATTTAATTTACCTCAAATTATAGGATTGATAATAAATTAAAAAGAGACATGAAATGTCAATATGCACAATTGATTTCTTATTGGAATTTTTTTATAAACAGTAACTATTTCAGATGCTGTGTGCTCTGGTTCCTGATAGAGACTTATTTTGCTCACTGAAAATTCATACTACTGACATTTTAAAAAGATGAAGTAATTGTGATTGCTAGATAAGACATTTGGAATATATTATTTTCCTGATTTTGCCTCTTATTTTTTAAACAACAAAGAAAGTAATTTTTCTTCTCCTTATGCATTTTTTTAGCTATATCATTCATAATCTAGGTTGGCCTAGGGTGTGTTTTTTTATTACTCTGTTATGTAAAAGATATTTGAAGGAAATAAATTGTATGTTGTGAACCTTTATATCTCTACAGAGACGTTATCATATGCATGTGTTTGTGCATATATACATGGTGACATCTGAGACAGTTATATGGAATGTATATAATAATGATATTATTATATCATTGATAAAATAATAAATGTTATCATTACATCCATTATATCCAGTAGATGATTTTCTATCTTTCATTCAAACCAGTAGCTCTAAAACATAAGGATAATTTGCTAATTTAGGGTCTTTTAAGACAATCCCTAAGATTGTTTTATAGGGACATAGGTAAGTTAATATTGAAAGTACATGGAAAATGTGAAGGGTTTACCCCTTTCAATGTATGTTTGTGAAAAGAATGTTGACTAGATGATACTATGTTTCTACATGTCCGATTAATGCAAGACCTGTAAACACCTAAAACTTGGTTATATTTGGCTTTCAGTTATTATATTAAGAAGGTATCTTGTTTTTTTATCTCTGAATTAATATTTATCTCCAATTATATAAAAATGAGACCAAATAAAAACTGTAAATATTAGGAAACCATATGGAAAAATAAGTTAATTTTGCTCTTCCTCGTTCTCCTTAAAATCATGTTAGTATGAATCACTATCAAATATTTGTCCTAGAAATCAAATTTTGGGGTTTATATCGGTAGTTTGGATATGCTTTTCTATTTTACATACAAAATAAATCACATTAAAGGAGATCTACTATGGTTGTGATAAGCCATTATATTTAAAACTCAGAATACCCTCAGGATGATAGGAAATTTGATCCACAAATTGCTCACAAAAAATGTAGACTGGGTACTTGGTACTTGAACAAATTGCTTTAAAATGTCTGCCAGAGGTTGAAAGAGGTATTGTCTCATCAGTATTCAACAGCACTGCTATACACTGGAAAGCAGCAGGGAACAAAGATGCGACAGTGGAGACCAATGCACCCTGTGCTGTAAAACAGCGGCAGAGGAGGGTGTATAATGTGTAACCCACAGATGCTTGATTCGCTCTTTTTTAACTATCCAGAAAGTCCTTTTGCATTATTGTGGCAGAAGGTTTCCCATTTGATCAAAAGCACAATCGTATCTCTCATCACTAGTCTTATGTTCCTGCTCTTCTTTTTTTGTAAATACTGGGTCATATATTTTCCTCAAGGGTTGAAGATATGTGTCATTGTGGTGCCCCCTCCACCTCCTCCAGCAGAGAAAAGTTAGCCTGTTCCAGAGAATTCTAGGCTCTTGATTGTATTCCAAATATTAGATAAGCAGCTTTACTTATTTCCCAAATTTCCCAAATGGTTTTCTTTTCTATCAGAGGGGAAAGTGGCCATTTTAAGGAGCTATAAATATATCGTGATCTTGACCATGTAGTACTTTCTTGCATGTTCTCTCTCTAGACCCTTAGTATAGTGGAAAATGAGCAAAGAACTCACATCTCCAGCTTCCATAAAGCAGTAGTAATAATCAGGAGTCTTTAGAGAAATTATAAATAGATTGTGAACCTACTAAGTTAGGTAACTGAAGACATAAAAGGTAGAGAAGCATTACAGTGGGGCCTGTTGTGGCAGGCCTGGCCACAGTTCAGTTTTCTGGGCAGTCTCTGATATTCTTATATCATTGTCCATCCATGTTCCAATCAAGTCTTCCCCATCATTGTTTCAGACTGTGTATGTGCATGGGTAAACGGGTGAGCGGCACAAAATAGATGCTGAGAATTCCCTTGGAGGTTATGGTGGATAGGTCTTAAATATGTTTAATGCACAATAGGATATTATGTGAGCAAAAAACAATCATATACACATGTGCTTGTACCATAGAAAATGTTAATGACGTGTTAAGAGGAGAAATGTGAGTTAACAAAAAGAGGAATAGTATGCAGTTTTTGCAAAATATATCTTTAGCTAGAAAATATCTAGAGGGAGAAAATTACATCTTAATAGTGTATGTCTGAAATTGTGGATTAAATTTCTTTTTTTACTTTTTGGGGATTTCTTTTGCATATATTTTGTTATTTAAGTATGTATAATTATAATCAGAACCAACTCTAAAACTATTTCCATTTGGGATGACAGCAGAGAATACATGAAATTTAAATAAGGAATGAGGAATTACAGTATGAGTAAAAAGAATAAGTTTTAGGGGCTCCTGGGTGGCTCAGTCGGTTGAGCATCTGACTTCTGCTCAGGTTCTGATCTTCGAGTCCTTGAGTCTGAGCCTTACATGGGTCTCTGTTCTGACAGCCCAGAGCCTGGAGCCTGCTTAGGATTCTGTGTCTCCCTCTCTCTCTGCCCCTCCCCCATTTGTGCTTGCTCTCTCTCAAAAATAAATAAACATTAATTTTTTAAAAAAAAATTTAAAAAAATTTAGTGTACAGACTTTTAACATATATATTTGCTATTATTTTTTATTAACTGTTTAATAATTGTGGTCTTAGCTCCATTTTGAACAAGTGACATTACTGGATCAGTTTAATTTTGTATCATTTAGATGAAGGAGAAAACATTAGAAATATATGCTAGTCCTTAGGTTATTAGCTATATTTAGTTTACTTGTTTTTCCTATTTAATTTCAAATACAACTCTCAAGCTCCATATTACTGAATAGGTCTTTTGTTTGCATTCAGACATCAAGTTAGAAACTCTCCAGCTTTATTCTGAGTTACAGTTATTAAACCTGTAATTGGAGGCAGTTCTCAGCAGATTGAATGGGGTTGACACTCATGGAATCATTAGAATAGAAGAGACCTTGAAAGCTCTTTTACTTCATCTCTCTGCCTTCAAGCTAGGATCACATTATATCCAGATGAATTCAGTCTGATTTTTAAAGACCTCAGGAGATAGCGTCAACTCCCCTCGGTAGCACATTATAATGTTTAAGAACAGTCACAGTCAGAAAATCCTTCCTTCCATCTCTTGGTAATCTGAGTCCTTCATGGTATAGTTGAAGGCCATTTCCTCTTATTCTTTCATCAGAAAGGATGAGGAACAGCTGTTTACCATCTTCTTCACTACTTAAAGGCTTATTAAATCTCTTTACCACTGCTTTCTTTTCCAATTCTTTTTAGCATTCTTTGTCCTCAGAACTCTTTTCAGATTTTCCTTTGCTGTACATACAACCCTGACCTGGATATAAATTTGGCCAGAGTTGATTGGAAATATAAGGGATATTGCAGTATTTCTGAGTACCACATGTTCACATTTATATAATTGCTGTTTTATTTTGGGTTATCATTTAATCTGTTTTATTTTGCATTTTGATTTTGCGTGAAATTTCCTTGTTTTCATTCTTTATTATTTTTTGATGTTATTCTTAGATTCTTTGTCTTCCTGTGTAGAATATTTTATTTTGAATATTTAGTATTTTTTGTACTTAGTCTTTATCTTTTTAGGTTTTTTGTTTTTTAATTACTGGGGTTTTTTTTGGTCTAAATTTCTAGATATGTCAGTTCTAGGGTGATAATTAACCTTAACATTTTTGTCTTTTGTCCTCATCACTGTTGAAAAGATGAAACCATCATTAGCCGTTTGCTGTTTGATGCTGTCTTTGGTTTCATTCGCTTTGGGTTTTGCCTTGGAGATGAATCTTGGACCATGGTCTAATCTAGTTGTATGTGAGTTCTCCTTTAGTATTGCTGACTTAGCAGTGAGTCCCATGTCTCTCCTGTACTAAATGGCCTCATCTTCTAATACCTGTCTAGTTCCTTTGGTGAAAGGTTGGTAGGAGGCAGGTAATGTGGAAGGCGCATTAACATCATAATGCTGTAAGAGAGGATTGGCATTAAAAATGGGATAGGGTAGATAGTATATACCTCTCAGTCACTGAATATTGAATAGAAGGGTACTATTCTCTAAATTTATTGATAAGTTAATAATTGAGACTAAATTTATGTCCTGAAATTGTTCACAGTAGTACTTTCTCTCAGCCAACCCCTACTTCCTAGTTTTGTCTAGGCAGTGATATCCAATTTGATAATCAGAAGTTTGGTTGCAAGAAAATCCTTAGGGTTTACTTAAGTCATAGGATGCCATTTATTCTGTTGTTTGGTCTCTCATCACAGACATGCTAACTTGGACGGTGTAGTTGTTATACTAGTTATTAGGATTAACAGTATTCTGTACACAGATTATTTGATATGTTTTGATGTTTTCATTTTAAATCCATGTATTATGCTAAATATTAATTTTTATAAAGGTTTTGAAATGTGCTTGAGAATTGTTAAGTGCACATGATCTTTAATTAAGAATTATTGAAGTGATTTATAGGGAGATTAAGTGTGCATTTAAATCAGGTAAATAACTTATTGATTACTCTTCCTTAAACTTATATAATACAACTTATAAAAATATACAAGATTTTTATTGTACATGGTTAAAATTGATTTTTACTTTGCCTTTGTTTAAAGCCTTTTATAATATTCTCAAGTATGATACATATATTCTACTCATCTTTCAACATTTTTGTTAGGTTATATTAGAAAGTAGTAAAAGAAAATAATGTAGAATGTTTATATAACACTTTGCATCTGAAATAAAAATGCATTGACATGTCCCTGCTTAAAATAAGCCATCAATATTCGCAGCTCCTCTTAAGCTTTGGTTCTATTTTTTTCCTACACCTTTTGGTATACATCTTTCTCAAAGAGCTTTGCTTGGTAAAAGGAGTACTGTTATATTAATATTTACCACAATTTCTTTTAGAAGCTGAAGCAGATGAAAAATGTTGCTATTACAGTGGTGAAGAGCTGTTAAAAGAGTGAAAAATAACTTCAGAATCACAGGTTCTCCATTTCTTTATAAGAAGTCTGTATTAACTCCCTTACTTTATTCATTTTACTGATAGCTCCTACTATCTCTCGAATGCCAAACACTGTGTTAAGCACTGAGGATAAAGCAGTCAGTAAAACACACATGCACTCTGCCCTTATGGAGTTGACAACTTTGGCAATGACTGTACTGTAAGAGAGCTGTAATTTCGCCCAGAAAATGTATTTTATTTATTCCTTTTCATTCCATAAAAGGCCCCAATTCTTTGCATCTTTAGATAGATAAGTTGCTGAAAGCATAAGGACGTATATATCAAAGGTATCAAATTTTGACATTTTTGTTTCTCATTTTTCACTGAAGAAATTATATATTGTAAATATCTGACATATATACACATCTATACAGATATCATGAAAATACTAAAATACCTGTATAGGACAACAAAAGTAAATAGTAAAGAGAACACGAGGCAGAGCAAGACTACATTTAAAAGAATATTTTATATGAAATAATTTATATTTGAGTCTTTATAGGTTTGTTCATGGTTTGCATGTATGCACAAATCTTACATATGCTATCTCTGCTTCTTAGCTTTCTTTATATCTGGAAGATTAAAATTAGTATAGTCTTTTGTTCACTTCTTTGGATGTTGTAGAACGAATTATAAATGACAGAATTTTATGTTTTCTTTCATATATCTAAAATTGAGGATATATATATATAGTGTTTCACATTTGCAGCTTCATTACTCTTTCCTGAGAAATTTCAGGTTAAATACTTGCATTCATTATATACATGCTCATAGAAGCGTGTGCGCATGATGCTGAAGATCCAACTGTATAAATCATGTTCTTGCCACGGAACAGTTCATGATCTCTTTAGGCAAAACAGGTAAATCATGTAATCACAAAACACAGTCACTGTTACTATTATAGCAATATTAGGAAAATATAGGAATTATAGGCTATAATTATTCTTGTGTGATATTTCTCCCATAAAACATATCCCTTTGGAAATAAATGGTAGATGTGAATAAATTATTAACATTTAAGCATTTAGATGTTTTGAAAGCTTTTTTGGTATCATTTTCTAATTTTGATCCTTATCTCACTACATAAATTACTAACATTAATAAACAATAAATTCCCATTATTTGCTTCATTATCTCTATGAAACTTTAAATCAGTGGAAACCCATAAAAGTGAGTTTTAATTGTAATTTCCTTGAAAAGTGTTCTTGAAATCACCTTTCGTTTTGGATTGAATAATATTAATGTTAAGGAAAACCACATTATTTATTTATTTACGTTTTAGATTTGAAAAATGTGTGACTGCTAAGGAAGCCTTGGAGACTGATCTCTATAAGCGGTTTATTCTGGTCCTGAATGAGAAGAAAGCAAAGATCAGAAGCTTGAATAAATTGTTAAATGAAGTTCAAGAACCAGAAAGGAACATTGAGCATGAAAGGTATTTGGAGTGTCTGTTTGGAGATGACAGATACATACACTTAAATAGAATTTCTTCCCAAACGTAATGAAAGTTAGGTGCCAACTTTGTAGTGTATGAGATCATTTGGTAGTCTGGGGTTGGATGCTCTGCTTGTTGGAATCCGTGGGCTGGAGAATTCTCAGCATGATCACTACATGTCTGCCCACTGTCATAACTGTACTTAAATCATAAAAGTGTCACATGATTTAACTAAGTATTATCTATTAAATTCTTAGACATCATTAAAATATATTAATTAAAAACTTTTATCTTCTGCAAAACTGCAGAGTTGAATACACATTTATCAGTTTGGTGTCTAAGCAGTGGTTAATCTGAGAGTGGATGTGTACTCGATTTTTTTATGAAAGAGTCACAAGTGATTTACAGCTGGTTGGGACAACTATAATTATTTTAGTCTGATTTTTATTGTTTAATATTTTATTATTTATCCACTTAATTATTTTATTGGATATAGGTTAGAGTCTATTGCCCTGATTCTGAGAGAAAGCAAGGTTTAATAATGACATCATATAAAGAATGTAACATTTGATGTCATGTGTTCCTAGTTCAGGTGCTGGTCTTACACTGATATCTATTAGTACATGACTTTGGGGAAGTTCTTTAAACTCTGTGTTTTACTTGGTATCTTCATAATATGAATAAAGGTACCTGTCTCAGAAGTTTGGGGCAATCACAAGCAAGGCAGACTGAACACTGTGTGATCCACAGAAGGTAATTTGGAAGAATAGTATTTTGATAGATGAATGATGTGATAAGAAACTGATTCAAGAGTTAATCATAGCAAGCATTAACCACATTCAAGTTAGGTAGAAGAGAAACTTGTTCTTAAGAGAGCTAACGGATAGTCTTTAAAGTGCTTTCATCTTGATCATATGTATTTCAATATGTTTGTTTAATTACAGAATTTTTCCAGGGATAATTTCTGTAATTACTTACTGGTGAATTTGATCCCTACCACGGGTGAGCCAATACTTTATAATTCAACCTTGCTCTGTTTCTAGGGAAGCCACAACATGTTCTGGAATGACTGCTGACAGAGATGCCATCTATGAAGAAAGTACTGATGAGGAAAGTGAGAACTTGCCTGGTTCCTCTTTGTTAGCTCCAGGTAAGAGAAATACATTTATTACCTTTGTTGAATATCTCACTTGGGCTTATTACTCTATTGATAACAAACCATAATGAAAATGTTATGAAAAACATTTTTTCAGGACTCCTGGGTGGCTCAGTCAGTTAAGCATCTGACTTCAGCTAAGTTCATGATCTCTAGGCTTAAGAGTTCGAGCCTCCTGGGGCACCGGGGTGGCTCATTCGGTTAAGCTTCCAACTTCGGCTCAGGTCATGATCTCATGGTTCGTGGGTTGAGCCCCGTGTGGGGCTCTGTGCTGACAGCTAGCTCAGAGCCTGGAGCCTGTTTCAGATTCTGTGTCTCCCTCTCTCTCTGACTTTCCCCTACTCATGCTGTCTCTGTCTCTGTCTCTGTCTCTCTCTCAGAAAAAAATTAAAAAACATTAGGGGGAAAAAAAGTTTGAGCCTCACATTAGGCTCTCTGCTGTCAGTACCAAGCCTGCTTGGGATACTGTGTCCTCTCCCACCCCGGCCCTCCCCTGCTTACTTTCTCTCTTTCAAAAATAAATAAACACTAAAAAAAAGTAAAAACTCTCTTCTCCAAAACTTCTTTTAGGGGTTTTAGTCTAAAACCTCAAGTACATAATGTTGAAAATTAGTATTTATTATAATATGCAGCAACTCATTAGCAATAAAACAAGCAAGAATGCACACATACACTCCAAGGCATACTATTCTTTATTAAACAAGGGTGCATCAGGAATAAGCAAGATATGTGTTCGTGCTAGTTATCTCCAGCTCGAGGCTGGCTGTCTGTAACATTCGAGATCACCTAGCTAGAGCTATCAGTGAGTAAGGAGCAGGAGGAAATAGAATTTTTCACATTATCTTGAAGTTGAGCCTTCTCTCGCTATTCAGAAAAGGAATTGTAATCGGGGAGATGGGTTCCAGGGGAAGGGAAGAAAAAATGACAGTTTAAGTTAAGGTACCTGAGCCTCACTCAGTCCCTCAGATATAAATCATGGATGATTTTTCTAGAGATTTAAACATTTCCTAGAGGCAAGGCCTTCTGAAATCATCTTACACTTGCATGCTTCTAGAAGTCCCATATTCTCAAAATAAATGCATTTATTTAGCAAATATTTTTTGAGTGCCTATTATGTACCAGGAACTATTCCATGTAGTAAACAGCAAAACACAAAAATGTCTGCTTTCATGGAGTTTATAAATTCTAGTTGGGGAATTGGACAATAACAAGATGCATAAATTAAGTATAAACTATTATAGATAGTGATAAATGGTGAAGAGAAAACTAAACCAGGTAAGGATGATAGAAAATGTCAGGATGGAAGCAGGACAAAGGTTGTGACTTTAGCCAGGGCATCAGAAAAGGCCTTGGTGAGTAAGTGACAAGTCTGTCTGTGGGGTGAGCCTTGCCTGGTAGAAAAAAGCAGTAAACCACAAAGGCCTTGATGCAGGAGTTTTCATCAACTTTTTGTTGACATATTCAAGCAGTAGAATGGAGGGAGGTATTGATAAAATAGGACAATGAAAATAAGGAGAATGAGAATATGAGGTCAGAGAGAAGCCAGATCATGTGTGAGGCATGTGTAGGGCCTTACAGGCTTTGTAAGAATTTCAGGTTTTGCTTTGAATTACATTGGAAATTGTTGGAGGGCTTCAAACATCAAGTGATGGGATCTGACTTAAAGTTTTAGCAGGATTAATCTGGCTGTTGTGCTGAGACTAGAGGATACATAGTGTGATGACCACACAAGAAGATATGGCACTGGGACACTGGTTCAACAATGAGTGAAGGAAGTGAGTGGCTTAGACCAGAGTGGTAGCAGTGAAGATCATAAGCAACAGGCATATTATATTCTAGGTATGTCTAGAAACAGCATATTTGTTGATGAACTGTGAACGGCTCCTGAGAGAAAGATAGACACTAATCATGGTAAGCTTTTCAGATTGAATGCTGAAGGTATACACTTGCCTTACTGAATTAGGAGAGTCTACAAGAGAAGGTTAGGAACTGAGCTTTACAAACATTAATTCTGAGATATTGAGTAGGGAGTTGGATATACAAATCTGGAGTTTGGGAGAAGGCTAAGTAAGGAGGTATTTAAAGCTGGCTGAGCTATCAAGGGACTTTGAGAAGAGAGAAAAGGGCTGTGATCCAAGGACTCCACCTTAGTACACTTGGATGTGTAGAGGTCAATAAAACTAGGAGACCAGCAAAGAAGGCTGAGAGGGAGCAGCCTGGAGGTAACAGGCAAACACTATAGCAGTGCTACTCTAGAGAACAAGTCAAGAAAGTGTTTCAAGGAGGAGATAGAGATCAACTGAGTTGAGTGCTGCAGACTGGGTAAAAAGATGAGGATCAAGGACTGATTGACTGATGGATTTGGCAACACAGATGTTATTGGGGATCTTAATAAAATGTTTTCAGTGGAATAGCAACAAGAGGAAATTCAAAAGGAATGAGAGGAGGTAATTGGATAAGAATTAACAAGCCTTAGCAACACTTCTAAGGAAGTTTCACTATAAAGAAAAGGAAAGATATGGCTGGCTGCTGGAGAGGCATGTGAAGTCAAGAATTGTTGTTGTTGTTGTTGTTGTTTTCTTAGATGACAGAAATAATAACATGTTTGCCTATTTATGAGTAAGTAAGGAACCGTGTAAAATCTTGCCGCAATTGTGGAATACTGTGTCTAAGTGAAGATGGGGTCAGAAGCACTAGTGGCAGGATTGCTTAGCTAGGAGTATGGACGCTTTGCTTAATGACAGGAGAGAAAGCAGACTAAATGGACAAAGACAGGAAGGTATCTAATTGCGGCCGTGGAAATTTACTAATACTGATTAAATACTTTGGTTGATTAATCTGATTCTAATTAGATTTGAGTTGGATCACACAGTCACACACACTCTCACTTTTGCAGATCAGAGTTAAATTTCTTTTGATTTGGGCGGCATGCTTGTTTTACACTGGTGACCCAGTATAAAATGAAGTCATTTTTTAATAATCACATGTAATTGAAAGCTCACTAAAAAGGGAATCTGTACTCTTTCCAACTTAAATGGTCAGAATTTTTATTAAATACAGTGGTCTTTGATTTTGTTCTTATTCAGAGTATCTCACCAACCTTTGAAGTAGATGGAAATTATTTTTGAAGAGAAAATGTATGGTTAAATAATGGGCATATGAGAACGGGTTCCTTTATGTGTTCAGTCTCTTTTAAGCAAAGCTTTACTGTAATAGTACTATTTTAAATTTGGCAAAATTTCTCTTCTCTTCAAAAATGTTTAGTTCATTGTGCATTTTTTCTATGTTTTACATGGCATATTTTCTTTAACTCACATCCAGTTCACTACATATTTGACCTATAGGTCTCCATTCCGGTTTTATTTATTTATTTATTTATTCATTTAACTTTTGTCAGGTTTGATGTCAGGAATTAAGAGCATAAAAAAAACAATTAACACTTGTATTATAAATTTTAACAGTCTTCCTCCTTCTGCTCCAGGAAGAAATAGTTAGGAAACTGAAGGTTAGGAATAAAAAAAAAAAAAAAGAACCTTGTTTCTAACATTAATTAAGAACTAGATTCTCTCCATCTGAGGAAAAATATTTTATGCGTTATACAACAAAATAAGCTTCCTTATCATTTAGCAGATTCAACAATTCACTCTTTTACAGAGACAAAATATACTGGTAGTTCATGGGGTATATGTATATATATTTAATCATAGTTTGTCTTGGTATTTTTCATATTATTACTATGTGTTTGGGCCAGAGCAATGAAAGTTTCTTCCTGAACTTATTCTGCCATCTTGATAATAAATTACCTATTCTAATTGTACAAGTAAATATTTGAATTTATTTTAATAGTACAGTTTCATGTGTGCTTTCTTTATAGTAAGAACAAGAGGACAGCAGTTGATGGGATTTAATACATGTAATTCTTCCATAAAGCCATTTATTTAAATCGCTAAATGTTTAACTTGGTTGTCATTTCTATTATGCAAATGTGTTCTCATCATTATTAAAACCACCAAATTTCCTCCTGAGTTGTTCCCATTTTATTTACCCTATTCCTGCATACTCTGAGTTTAGTGAGACCAAGACATTTAGTGATTTCACAATATTCATGGAAAAGGTCTGTTTATTTATATATATACATATATCCAACCAGAGTTTTAAATCTTCTCCTCCCATCATTAGGATTGTTGAGGAAATAACTGATGACAGTACTCCGTCTAATAAAGTACATCATGCTTATGTGTGTGATACCATATAGTATGAAAACCACTTAAAACATTTAAAAGTTTGTTAGTTAAAAGGAGATCTCCAAAGAATTCTGAATCTTGAACGTCACAGTCTATACCACCTTACAGCTACATTTTATCTTTTTCTGTAAAAATATAAAGCAAGGTTTACTTTCTATAGGTCTTTTAGAATTTCTAGGTAGGTAGCAGTGGAATTACAGCCTTTGTTTAAGAAGTAAACTAAACTGCATACTAAAGCCCTAGAGCTCATAGGTATTTTGCTTTGTTTCAAATTAAGATTATGATTGGTAAACTGGTTGCTGTGATCTCTATTTATAGCTCAGCCTCCAGATTACAAAGATTTATTTACTATATATTATTTACTACAGATACAGTAAACTGACCTTCTCTACAGAAAATCTTTTTGTTGGGATACAAATCAAGGTAACAGGTGATGTCCATGTCTGCAGAGAAACTTGAGGTTGAGTAAGTCTCCTGAAACAGAACCTCACCACAATACAAAGACATAAGAGTGTAATTAGTATAGCATCTGAGTGCATACAGGTGGGCTTTTACTGGCCCCAACAGTGTCTGATATAACCTAAAAACTAATTTATGGTTTTGCAGTTTTTCATATTTATAGCCATTTTGATACTATAAGACTAAAATTATATGAGAAAATAATTTTAATGCATATGAATATTCTAAGAATTTTAACCATTATTGCAAAATATTTCTTAATGTTAACATAATTCAAAATGTGAGTGAATAATTAGTAGAAAAATTGAGCTTCTTTCATAGAAAAAGGCTCTTATGAAGCATTTTGAAAACTTATGCTTAATTGGCTCCTAATTAGTCTTTACAAGATGAATTATTTTAATGCCTCATTAATTATTTTAATTATTTTTAAATTATTAAGGTTATCAATATTTTTAAATTATAATTGTTTCTATTAGCAGAAATTGATAAGATTTCTTAAAATTAGAGACCGATTAAATCAACCTTACTAAAAGTATAAATAAGAAAAATACTTTTTCTAATATGTTTTATTCTTCTTAGCTTTATTTTAAAGGTGCACAACCACTAACACAAATAAAATAAGCTTTCTTACCACTTTTTTGCATAATTATTAGCCCACAATTTAGCACGTTAGTTTAATTAGTCTTGATTTTTAACCAACAGGAAGAGGAAGGACCCTGTATAACTGCTATCAGTAATTTAGGCTTCTACTTAGTTGGTGGGCTTCCTGAAAGGAAGTGTGATTATAGAATAGCCTTTAGAAAATAAATGAATGGCTATGTCAAACAGTTGATGAATACTGATATAGTAGCTTTTAAAAATAGAACAGAATCCAAAATCTCTAAGTATCAAAGAGCTCGTTGCTTCAAACAGTGAATGTCTACTCACAGATGGGGTAACAACTTGTACTGCCAAAGAGATTAGTCAGAAATTCAACTTTAGAATCACAGATTATTCCCTTAATCTTATCCAGCTTTTTTTTTTTTATCATAGACTCATTTATTTATAAATTCTAAATAAAAAGCTTGATTTAGTAAAACCTGTCACAAAACAGGAAGAGCAATCTGAGTGTATTTCCTAGCAGTCCTGGGCTCTTATACATAAGCAACATTGCTGATGAATGATATTATGTACTTCAGAAATCTAGATCTTCTATAGTTCTAGATCTTCTAGTTCAAGCCCTTCATTTTTCAGATGAGGAAACTGAGGCCTAGAAAGGTTAACTGTGTTCTTCTGTATGTTACTTCAGTGAATACTCTGTCTCCAAGTAAGATCACATTTTTACATACCAGGAAGTAAGACCCAAAAATGTCCTTTGGTGGGGACAGTTCAACTCATAACAATGCAAATGTACAAAAGGACAGTTCAACTCATAACAATGCAAATGTACATTCTTCTAGAGCAAGGATCAAATTTTTATTATATTTTCAATGGGGACTATATTCCAAAAATGATTTAGAATCATTGACCTAGGAGAATGGGTATTTAAACAAGAAAAGATGGAGTAAGACATGTTAAAAGGAAACTGCAACTTAGAATATATGACAAGATGGGAAGAAGAGAAAATAGCCTTCAAATGGAAGCTAAATCACCATCTGTCAGTTCATTGGACTGGCATTTGTCTGGAGGTGCGCTGCACTGTTCAGTAACATAGCCACCAGCTACCTGAGACTTGAACACTGGAAATGTGGCTAGTCCTAAATGAAATGAGCTCTAAGTATAGACTACACTTTGATTTTCAAAAATGTAGTATGAAAAAAGAAGTAATATGTCTTATTAATACCTTTGTATATTAAATCTTGAAATAATTGTTTTGTATATATTAAGTTAAATATATTATTACTATTAACTTCATTTTCTTCTTTTTTACTTCTTAAAAATGTGTTTAATGGGAAATTTAAAATTCTATATGTCACTCATATATTTCTGTTTGACATACTGATCTTGGTGTTCTAAAAGGTTCCATCTCAGGCTGATTTTATGGTTCTGTAAAAGATGTATATCATTATGAAAGTGAAATCAAATTGTACTACCAAATTTTTATCAAGCTGTTAGTGTAAGGGTGTGAGATCTTTAAGTGGATACAGATGACTCTGGGTGTGATTGAGTGTTTATATCTAACAAATGCAAAAGGTATTACACTATCTTATTTATTTATTGTTTTTTGATTCATTGTAAAACAGACTTAAGAAAAAGCCTGGGTCATTTTTGTCCTTGGAAAATGAAGCTAAACATTTTTATTGACACATGTGTAACTGTAACCATGACCCAGTTAAGACAAAAAGTGGGGTAATGTAGCAATATTCTCTAAATTAGCTGACTATCTATAATGTAGTATTAAAGATTCTTGTCTCTTTGTGATTGTGACAAGGATTTGTGCCACAAAGAGTGCTTCTGGTTCCTTGAACCAATTCATCAGCATCATTTATAAGCCATATTTAAGATCAAAGGGATAGGAAGGTTACTAGTGATGTGGTTCTGGAATGTTGCCAGCCCACCAGCATTGACATGATACTTGCTGCAGCTTCATTCGACAGGGACTGGGAGTGTGTGAAGGATGGATATCAGCAGGCTTGCTAAGTAGAGTCTGAATACATGATGTCGTGAAAGGGCACAGTTACAAGTGGGGTGGGCAGACAAAGGACTCAAAGTGAGACCCTAAGTGCCAATTTCAAGCCTTGAGGTAAAACTCTCATTGGTACTGAGAAATAGTACCTACAACATGTATCTGTGACCCTCAGGGTTTTGTGCGGAGAGTTGTAATTTGGAGGATGACTGAACAGCAACAGCCAAAAAAAAAAAAAAAAGAACTTAGAGTACTGCTAGTCATGTTATTTCCCAAGCATAGTGGGCAGCCATATTAACAACCATATTTTTTTTATTTAAATGAATAACTTGGGACTATATCAGAGATTGTAATTATTGGTCTTTGGTAGTCCCATTTCCTGTAGTCTTTAACATTTCCTTTCATATTTGATCTGGTTCACTTTATTCATTGATATCATGTGCATGATTTCTGGAAGTATTTGAGTTTGTAACCCCTGGAAAATGATGATTATTCTGACAGTGATGACTATCGTTACCTGTCCTTGTAATTCTAATTCTAATTATTATTCCTCCCCCTTTTTCTCCTCCTTTACTACTACTGTTACTATTATTGTTCTGTTATGGTTCCATTACTTCTGTTACCATAACTTTATTACCACCATGACAACTACTATCAACTTAAGTATTTATCCGGGTGCCAGAATGTATTCTAGGTTTCTTAGATGCATTACTTTATTTACGTCTGACAACAATCCTACGAAGTATATACTGTTATTTTCACCATTTTACAGTCAAGAGATTTGAGGCACAGAAAGATTAGGACACTTTGAAGCAGTGCAGCTAATCAATTATAGAACTGGGGTTCTAACCCAGGAAGTTTGACTACAGAACTCATCTCTGAGAACCCTTCCTGTGCTAATGTTCCTTGTTTTCATTTAGTTGAACACTTTATTAAAATCTAAGAGTTCTGTGAGTATGCTTTTATATTTTAAATTTAAGTGTATTTGATGCCTTCATTTGTTTGTTTTAAGCACATTGAGGATGCCACTGCATTGTCTTCTGGATGCTTTTCTTTTTTTAAATTTTTGTTATGTTTATTTTTGAGTGAGAAAGAGCACAAGTGAGGGAAGGGCAGAGAGAGAGGAAGACTCAGAATCTGATACAGGTTCCTGGCTCTGAGCTGTCAGCAGAGAGCCCAAAGTGAGGTTCAAACTCACAGACTGTAAAATCACGACCTGAACCAAAGTCTGATGCTCAACCGACTGAGCCACCTTGCTGCCCTCTGACTTCTTTTCTTTTTTTTTTTATTTGAATATTGCTTTTCTTTCAATGTTTATTTATTTTTGAGAGAGAGAGACACACACAAACAGAGCACAAGTAGGGAAGGGGCAGAGAGAGGGCGACACAGAATCTGAAGCAGGCTCCAGGCTCTAAGCTGTCAGCACAGAGCGCAATGCAGGGCTTGAACTCACGAACCATGAAATCATGACCTGAACAGAAGCCAAACATTCAACTGACTGAGCCACCCAAGCGCCCCTTGAATATTGCTTTCCTGCAATTATCTCTATTCTTATTATCTCCTTCAAATATGTGCATTTGAACTTTATCATTCCATTCTCTGTTAGATTTCCATTTCCTAATTCTCTGGACTACTCATTGAGAAGTTTCTTCAGGTTTGTCTTCCAATTTTCTTTCTTTCTTTTTTTTTTTTTTTTAACAAATAGTTTATTGTCAAATTAGTTTCCACATAACACTCAGTGCTCATCCCCACAAGTGCCCTCCTCCATACCCATCCCTCCTCCCCCCCACATCCATCAGTCCTCAGTTTTTGTCAGCATTCAAGAGTCTCTCATGGTTTGCCTCTCTCCCTTTCCCCCACCATTTCCGCCCTTCTTCTCCCCCTTGTTCCTCCGTCAAGTTCCTCCTAATCCTCCTATACGTGCAAACATATGATATTTGTCCTTCTCTGCCTGACTTATTTCGCTCAGCATAACACCCTCAAGGTCCATCCATGTTGCTACACATGGCCAGATTTCATTGTTTCTCATTGCCATGTAGTATTCCATGGTATAGATAAACCACATCTTCTTGATCCATTCATCTGTTGATGGACACTTAGGCTCTTTCCATGTTTTAGCTATTGTGGAGAGTGCTGCTATGAACATTGGGGTACATGTGCTCCTATGCCTCAGCATTTCTGTATCCCTTGGGTAAATTCCTAGCAGTGCTATTGCTGGGTCATAAGGGAGTTCTATTGTTAGTTTCCTGAGGAACCTCCACACTGTTTTCCAGAGGGGCTGTACCAGTTTACATTCCCACCAACAGTGTAGGAGGGTGCCCGTTTCTCCACATCCTCGCCAGCATCTAGAGTTCTCTGATTTGCTCATTTTAGCCACTCTGACTGGCGTGAGGTGGTATCTCAGTGTGGTTTTGATTTGTATTTCCCTGATGAGGAGGGATGCTGAGCATCGTTTCATGTGTCTGTTGGCCATCTGGATGTCCTCTTTGGAGAAGTGTCTGTTCATGTCTTCTGCCCATTTCTTCACTGGGTTGTTTGTTTTTCGGGCGTGTAGTTTGGTGAGTTCCTTATAGATTCTGGATATTAACCCTTTATCTGATATGTCATTTGCAACTATCTTTTCCCATTCCGTTGGTTGCCTATTAATTTTCTGGGTTGTTTCCTTGGCTGTGCAGAAGCTTTTAATCTTGATGAGGTCCCAACAGTTTATTTTTGCTCTTGATTCCCTTGCTTTTGGGGATGTGTCAAGTAAGAAGTTGCTGCGGTGGAGGTCAAGGAGGTTGTTTCCTGCTTTCTCCTCTAGGGTGTTGATAGTTTCCTGTCTCACGTTCAGGTCCTTTATCCATTTTGAGTTGATTTTTGTGCATGGTGTGAGAAAATGATCTAGTTTCATTCTTCTGCATGTTGCTGTCCAGTTCTCCCAACACCATCTGTTAAAAAGGCTGTCTTTTTTCCATTGGATATTCTTTCCTGCTTTGTCAAAGATCAGTTGGCTGTATACTTTTGGGTCCACTTCTGAGTTCTCAATTCTGTTCCATTGGTCTATGTGTCTGTTTTTGTGCCAATACCATACTGTCTTGAGGATGACAGCTTTGTAGTAGAGGCTGAAGTCTGGGATGGTGATACCTCCCGTTTTGGTTTTATTTTTCAGTATTACTTTGGCTATTCGGGGTCTTTTGTGGTTCCATACAAATTTTTGGATAGTTTGTTCTAGTTTTGAGAAGTATGCTGGTGCAATTTTGATTGGAATTGCATTGAATGTGTAGAGTGCTTTAGGTAGTAATGACATCTTAACTATATTTATTCTTCCTATCCATGAGCATGGAATGTTTTTCCATTTCTTTGTGTCTTCTTCAATTTCCTTCATAAGTTTTCTATAGTTTTCATCATACAGATCTCTTGTATCCTTGGTTAGGTTTATTCCGAGGTATTTTATGGTTTTTTGTGCAATTGTGAAGGGGATCAGTTTCTTGATTTCTCTTTCTGTTGCTTCATCATTGGTGTATAAAAATGCAACCGATTTCTGTACGTTGATTTTGTACCCTGCAACTTGGCTGAATTCTTGGATCAGTTCTAGTAGGCTTCTGGTGGAGTCTGTCGGGTTTTCTATGTAGAGTATCATGTCATCTGCGAAGAGTGAAAGTTTGACTTCCTCTTTGCCAATTCTGATGCCTTTGATTTCCTTTTGTTGTCAGATGGCCGATGCTAGGACTTCCAGCACTATGTTCAACAACAGTGGTGAGAGTGGACATCCCTGTCATGTTCCTGATCTCAGGGGGAAAGATCTCAGTTTTTCCCTGTTGAGGCTGATGTTAGCTGAAGGCTTCTCTTAGATGGCTTTTATGATGTTTAAGTAGGTTCCTTCTATCCCTACTTTCTCGAGAGTCTTTATTAAGAAGGGATGCTGTATTTTGTCAAATGCTTTTTCTGCATCTATTGACAGGATCATATGGTTTTTATCTTTTCTTTTATAGATATGATGTATCACATTGATTGATTTGCGAATGTTGAACCAGCCCTGTAACCCAGGAATGAATCCCACTTGATCTTGGTGGATGATTGTTTTTATATGCTGCTGGATTCGATTTGCAAGGATCTTGTTGAGGATTTGCATCCGTATTTATCAAGGATATTGGCCTGTAGTTCTCTTTTTTTGCTGGATCTTTGTCTGGCTTGGGAATCAGAGTGATGCTGGCTTAATAAAATGAGTCCGGGAGTTTTCCTTCGATTTGTTTTTTGGAATAGCTTGAGAAGAATTGGGATTAATTCTGTTTTAAATGTCTGACTTCTTTTCTTGATGTTAAGGAGATTCTATCCTATTTTTTCTCTTCTCCTTTTCTGGGAATCCAATTATATCTACATCAGATTTTTCCTTATATTGGAGTTTTGATATACTATGAAGATATATTTGTTTGTTTGTTTTCCATTGGGTTGTTAGCTCCTTGAAGGTGGTACTTCCTCAGTACCTGGTTCATTCCGTGTCATGCAACAAAAAGGAATGTAGTATTTTTTTTTCGAAAAATAATTCATTTAGTGAATACAATTTGTGTATATTCTCCATATTGTTTTCTTGATGGAAAATGTATGTTATATACTTAGTGTTTATATCTCCATTGATGACATGTTTCTAAATATATAAAAGTGCCTAAGCTAGTATTGAACATTATGTATACTAAGTGGGGCTATTGTAAACTGTTTGTGTATTTAGCAAATAGTTGTCTTATGTTATCTACATGCTTTTCTTTGGTTAAAACTGTGTTCTATATGTATGTCATAGAGCACAGTTTTAACCGATTTCAAAATTGTTGTCTAAAGAGTCATTAACTTGTTTTTGAGTTGGAATGATTTCAGCTGAAGTTCACACTCAGTTATACGTAATAATAAGGACTTTATTATCTCACATACCAGGTGTAAACATAAAGAATTTCTGTTGTTGGATAAGTCAGTATCTTCACAATGTCATGAAGATCTCAGATGATCAGGTCTATCATATGTTTATATAGATTTCTTCTCAGAGCTTCACAAAGAATTGCCACAGACTCTTTCCTGAAATCATCACTTGTAAGGAAAGAAGATGGCGTATTTTCAATGATTAGCTTATTTAATCAAGACCTCATCCCTAAAGCTTACTCGCCTATGGAAAGTGAACAAAATGTTTTCTGTAGTTAAGAAAGAGGGGAGGTATAATGGATCTTGACTAAACCTGGAACAAGAGCAAACCTGAGAGTTACCTACTGAAAAAGTTCTATTTACCAGCCATTGTCAGAAATCGTTCTTGCTTGATGAAGTTGATTAGTAAAGGAATTTTTTAGGAAAGAAACTGTGAATTGATATTGTACAACTCTGCATTTTGCCCTGTGTATTAAAAAGTTCTTAGTTTGTTATCAAATCTGTGATGATTGAAATAATGTATAATAATTTTTTATAATGAAGTATAACTACTTGTTCATAATTTGGAATATATGTGGTAGACTCAACTTTAATTTCATATTGAGTTTTCTCATTTTGATACTAATTTCATTTTTTATAAATATTTTAAATTTATTTATTTTAAGAGAGAGAGGTAGAAAGAGAGGGAGAGAGAGAATCCCAAGCAGGCTCCACGCTCAGCATGGAGCTCAACATAGGACTCAATCTCATAACTGTAAGAAAATGATCTGAGCCAAAATCAAGAATCGGAGGCTTAATGGACTGAACCACACAGGCACCCCTCATTATGACTCTACATTTAACTATATCATCTTAATTATAAATTACATAAAAGCAAATCCATTTTCTTCTGTCCCTCCAAAGTTTCTTTCTGAAATAGGACTTGCATAAAGGTTTCAAGGAGATAAAACTATACTCCAAGCCAACACTTGAAAAGTAATGAATTTTTTCTTTGTTTTTTCTTTTTTTTTTTAATTTTTAAAAGTTTTTATTTATTTATTTTTGAGAGAGAAAAAGAGAGGGCAGTGGAGGTTCAGAGAAAGAGGGACAGAGAATCCCAAGCAGGCTCTGCACTGTCCTTGCAATGCTTGATGTGGGGCTCAAACTCACAAACTGTGAGATCATGACCTGAGACAAAACTAAGAGTATAACGCTTAACTGACTGAGCCACCCAGGATCCCTGTGATGAACGTTTTCAAGATTTCCTATAATAAACTCAACAGTACACAGTTGCTGCAAAATATGAGTCCACATGTAAGATTTTAAAAGTTGGTCAATAATGAATAAGCATCCATTCACCGTAGGTATAGAGGTTTCACAGTTTTCACAAACACTGCTTTGAAAGATTTGTTCTTGTTGTTGTTGTGTTTTTCACTTGTAACGTGTAAATATTGGTGGTAAACCTCCTTTATTAAAAGAAAAAAAATCTTCCATAATGTTCAAAACTAAGATGAAGTATATTGAATGCTGATTTTTAAGTATAAATTCACTTCACCAGTTTTGGATATATTGTCTTCCATTAGGCCTTTTGTGGTATCCTTCTTTTTCCATTTCATCATAAAGATTCACGGTTTCCTGTTTCTGATTAAGGTGTAATTAGAGGCAGTGCCCCTAAATATCTCTTTATTTGCAAAATGAGATCTATGTGCATTAATAATGGTCAAATGTTGGCAATTTCATGTGTTTCGACCTAATATTTGGTTTGCTTGGTGCAGAGAAATAGGGGCCAGCTTGATTTGGAGAGGATTTGCCCAACACCGATTAGCACCATCACTAAATCCCACCAAAAGGTGATTCAGATCAACAGAAACAACTGTAGAATTTAAGCACTGTAGTTCACGTGTTCCCTCTCTCTTGATCTGATGCCCTCTCTACTACCCGTTGTTGGAGATGAGTTTTCTGGTATTAGGAGGGACTGGTAATGGTGTGATATGAATGGGAACTTTAAAAAATGTATTGTGTGAATTGATCTTGAGAAATTAGTCTTTGATATGCACTGTTAACACTCTCAGACATTATGATAGCCATCATTGTCATGTGACTCTGGTGACCCAAAGGTTATTAAAACTTCTGGGGCCAGTAGTGGTGACAGTGATGATGAGGTATCAGGGATGATTCTATTATTGTTACCTCAAGGGACCAAGGATGGATTCTGGAAAAGATGCTATAGGCATTGCTTTGAATACATTTCCATTGGTTTTTATTTGAGAAAACAATATTTAAAATTGAGTACTAACAGGAAGATAACTTTGAACTAGAGATATATCATCTTAGAAATGATCTTCCTTCCATGAAAACTATATTCCAGGAGACAAATATTAAAAATATTCTTTGCTAGGGGCGCCTGGGTGGCTCAGTCGGTTGGGCGCCTGACTTTGGCTCAGGTCATGATCTCACGGTTCGTGGGTTCGAGCCCTGTGTCAGGCTCTGAGCTGACAGCTAGCTCAGAGCCTGGAGCCTGTTTGCGATTCTGTGTCTCCTTCTCTCTCTGACCATCCCCTGTTCCCGCTCGCGTGCTCTCTCTCTCTCTCTCTCTCTCTCTCTCTCTCTCTCTCTCAGAAATAAAATATTTAAAATTTTTTTTTAGAAATATTCTTTGCTAAACCTGAGTTTTATGACCAAATAAGTTCTGAAAACATGGAGTTAATAAAAATTAAACATATGTCCTTACTTCTAAATAGGTCAGTCTTTAATATGCTGATTAGTATGCATTTTCAATCTTGTTAAATGAGGACTACACCATGCACCATTTTCCACAGTTCAAGATTTGCATTATTAGAAAGTTAATTTATTTCTAACAGAACGTGAGATTATTGAAAATTAAATAAAGTGCATAACAATATTTGATATACTTTACTTTTTAATTTGACCTTGTATACTGAAATTAATTTTGTTGGTATTAAACTAGGTCTTTAATAAACGATATTTGCTGAAAGAGAGGCTCCTTTACAATGTTGTGAACATTTGTCTTTATTCCCTTTCATTGGTTATTCTTTTTCAGAGATGTTTGTGACATGCTTAGTTTGAGAGTGCAAAACTGAAGTTAAGTAATACTATATTTTAAAATAAAAATGTTGACAGCATCCATTTTTGAGAGATTTAAAAAATAATACATAGGCAGAGTTTACCTGGCAAAACTCTTGGCACTGTCCTTATTTAAAAAAATATAGATTTCAAGGGCTAATGCTTGGGACTTTTGTTTTTAAAAACTCTGAAGTTTTCTTTTCCTGATTTTCCACCTGCAGATCGGGCTCTATCTCTGCTATATTATGTTATAGCTTTTCAAGGAAAAAGAATATTAGATTTTGTTAGGATTAGAGTCAGAATTCACAATTAAGACATTGTGTGTTTACGGTATTATATACTTGTTTTAATTTCCATTGCAAAAGAAATCAGGAATAATGAATCATTTCTTTTAAAAATTCAATTGCTTTTTAAGTGACCACCTTTCATTTAAATCCAAAGACAAACAAAACAAACAAACAAACAAACAAAAATGGCTTCTGATAATTATATGGAGAACTTCCCATAGACACACTGTCAGTCGAAAAGACTTTATTTGCAAAGCCGACTTTTCATAGCTCATGTTACAAAGAGTGTGATCGACAGAAACTCAGAATAAGAAGAGAATTGTTTTAAAAACATAAAATGAAGGTGCCATCACTTTATTAGTATCTTTCTGTTGCCTCACCTCATGCTTATTTAAAGACAAAAATTTTAAAGAAAAAAATCAAATACTTTAGAAACTAACCTGCATTCTCTCTTAGAAGGAAAATTTGACATCTCTTTAATCACTAGCTCTTTGTAATTACAGAGAGGAAAAGTTACCTTTTTATAAGAATTTGTTTTTGGCCTAGAATTGCTTGTGTATCATTTGTTTGCTTAAATACCACATAAATTGGAATAACCCATGTGATTTAGATGGTACCACATTCTAATCCTGCTTCCTTGTTTGAACGTTAGCATCATGAAAATAAAGTATATGTCTGTAAGGAGAAGTACCAAAGCCTATTTTAATGGAAAGGACTTAAACTGAGCTGAGAGCTCATGTCTAATCTTCTCTTTATTATTGTGGATAGAATACATGTTTCTTACCTCTATATCAGGAAGGGACTCTGGAAGCCATGGATCAATAATGTATGTGAAAGTATTTGCACTCTGTAGATTACACAGACTAGTGTTATTCTAATCGATGTTACTCTTTTATTTAGGAATATATGGATTCCAAAGAACTTTTTAGATACAGGTTTTCTTGTTTCTCATACTTTTCGTTCTCTGTGTTCTAACAGTTAGTTGAGTTGATTTAGTGTTATTCCTGCATCACCAATCATAGTGCCTTGCACACAGTAGGATTTCTAACATTTGTTCACTAAGTAGTGAATGATTCCTTTCCAGCATGATTTAATATCTTTGAGATGAACATAATAAATGCAGTTTAAATTGGATTATAATATTTAATTCATCTTACCTGCCATGCTGTTTGAACACTATTCGTAAGATGTGGACACATTTGGATTTCTGTCGTTATCTGGCGTAACATCAGAACTGCCTCAGAGTTTATTTTAGCATCATCGTATTGCTAAACAAAGCCCGGCAGTTATGACTTTTGTTTGGCACAATTTCCTACCTATTTCAGAGAATAAAGTATAATTTATACTAGTTGTTTTTCCCCTAAGCTTCATAACGCTTATTTAAACATTGTATTATATCCAAATTAGCCTAAAAGACTCCATTCATTCTCTGTTCTTTGGCTGGTATGCCACTTACTCACAGATTCATTGACTATGATTGATTATAAACTGCCTCTGAGACCCACTTACACGGATTGGTCATTTGTTAGAGTTTAAATGAGTCACAATTCCCTCTGCTATTGGACTTTACAATGTGTAATAAGGTGTTTTTAATGACTTTCACTGCAAAATACACTCCTTTTATCTTCAGGCTAGCCTGGTTTAAATCTCTCTTTTGTTGGACACTACTCTAAAGAAAACTTTTATCCCCCATTATACTTTTCTTTCCATGAAACCATATCTTAGAATATTTTAAAAGCCAGAGGGCAATCTAATTATGCCTCCATTAAATATTTTCACAAAAATAAACTTTTACAGTATTCTACATCAACCTTTTCATCAAAATCACCTTTTTCATTTGTTGCATCCCTGAAAATGTTTTAAATGCACAGCAAACATCATCAACATAGTTGTGCCCTTGTCTAATTGTGAACTCCTAGAAAAACAGGATAAAACCTTGGTTTACTCATGTTTGCTACTCAGCATCAGCACAGTGCTTTGTATTTAATGGGTAGCCACCTTTTTTTTTTTTTTTTTTTTGTCGAAGTGAATTGTAGTATTTGTATAAAAGATTTATGAAAGGTCTTAATAGTGAGTGCTCCACGAATATCTCTGGTAGAACTTAACTGAAGACAAAAAATCAAGAGTAGGAGCTGAGCAGTCACATAATTCTCAGGTGGCTGGGTAAAAGACCAGGTGTTAAAGCACTAGGACTTTCACTGGAAACTTATTTTTTCAGTTTGGGGAGAACAGAGTATGTGGAGTTTTGCCCAAGTCTGTCTGCCCTTTTAAAATGATATCAAAATCAGGGTGCTTAGGATTACTGAAATCAAATTTTGTTCAGACCAAGGTCATTGAGTCTGCCAAATTTCTGGTCAGAAAGAGTAATGGAAAAGTGAACCAACATTGATTTTATGCTGCTCCGTGTGGGAAGCTGTGCTAGGTGCTTTGCATAATATATCTCATTTCATCTTGACCACGATCAATATCAGGACTTCTAGCTCTCAGTGCTAAAGAGAGATTCCAAGGTCACACAACTAGTGGGAGAAACAGCCAAAATTGGAACTCACTTGTGGGTGACAGTAAAGCCCATGGTAATTAATTACCCACTCCGTTATTCAGGCTCTTTTACTATTAATTAATAACTAGATTTGGTTGTTAAATCTTAACTATTTTACATAGTTCAACTGACAAGATTTAGTATAGAAAATGCTGAAATAAAATAGCATTTTTGGTCATTTATTATACTGCAAAATAGTTATTAAATTATTTTTAACAATTTAATTTTAATAGTTTAATAATAATTATTTAAAATATATATTAAATATATTATTTATTATATATAAATTTATATATAATATTAAAATAACAATAATTTAATAAATTATTTTTAATAATTTAATAATAATAAGTTATTATTTAAAATTCAATTGGATGCATAGAAAGGATCAATCTGAGATCAATGTAAATCTTATTTCTCTAACTTTGATATGGATAACCACATGTTCCTGTGTCCAGTTGGCACATGGAAATACTCAGCTGATTTCTGATTTTCTCTGGAAATGAATCCACAGAGGGAATCAGAGCCTCCTCAACTCTTCTCTCTCCTTAGGCACTCTAGAGGAGGTTACTGCTATTAATAATCGACTCTGTCACCGTTGAAGTTTCACTTTAGAATAATATCAAGTTGATCTTTTGCTTACTTATTGCCTCATTAGGAGGAACCCATTTTCCCTCAGAAAAGAACAGATCTCTTTGGAATTATGTATTAGCCAGAAACCTTTCCTTACTGCAACTTCTATTCTTTAAAAATTTTAGTTAACAACAATAATTACTGAGCGATTTACACCATCATTATTTGTGGCACTATGAAAATCTAGGTTTCAGTTGTAGATCTACTGATAACTTTCTTATCAAGGTGTCTTGTTTTTTGTTTTTTTTTTTTGTTTTTACCAATCTACCTGCATCTCATTTTTCTTATCTGTAAAGTGTAAGAAGAAAATTAGATAATCTGTGAAATTCAATCAGCTCTTAATTTGTAGTTTCCCAGTGTATTTAAAGTGTCCTTTTTTTCTCTAAGGAAGTCAGGGAAAGTCAGCAGTTTCCCAGGAGGTAACTGTAATGCCGCTTGCTAGAAAAATGTTCCAATGTTTTCTTTTACCTGTTGCCATCCCAATAATTCTTAAAGGAATTAGTCTTCTAAATGGTGGAGGAGACTGTATTATTGGAAGCTACAGTACATTTAAATAGGTTTAAATTTGGGGTGCCTGGGTTAAGCATCCTACTCTGGCCTAGGTCATGATCTTACCGTTTGTGAGTTCAAGCCCCATGTCAGGCTCTATGCTGATGTCTCAGAGCCTGGATCCTGCCTCAGATTCTGTGTCTCCATCTCTCTCTCAAAGGTTAAATAAACATTGTTTTTTTTAATTGAAGAGATTTAAATTTAAGCCCCTTTAGATACATATATTTATATATTTATTATTATATAAATATATAGTTTAATACAGTACCTGTCACATACTTAATAAAAATTAGCTGATGTTAGCATTGTTATTACTGTTACTGTTCATGGTAGTGGTGATGGTAAATACCACTGTTAAATGAAATAACATATTGCTATTTTATTTAAATTTTCATAATATTGAGAGAAAATATGCTAATAGTCTAAATTCTAGTAATTCGAATATTAAAAAAATCCTCGAATTTACCTTAGTGAAATTTGGTAATAGATTTATGAAGAGATACAGTGGTGGTACTCAGAACATAAGATCTTGCCTCTTGAACAAAAATACTTTTAGTTTGGAAAAAGGATCTGCCAAGCTTTAGAGACATGTGAGTTGTTGGAATAAACAATGAGCTTTCATACCCCTGAGCACTTTGAAAATTTGGACAAAACTGTTGTCCTCTAAAGATTCTTTTAGTACTTATTTGGGTCAGTAAATGTTATTAAATGCTCACAAAGCCCTTTCTTTAGTGAATTCTCTAATTTGCAGGCTGTTTTTCAGTAACACAAAAATAAACATTAAAGGATGAGGTAGAAAAAATATAATAATAAACACTAATAAATACTAATAGACAAAGTTAGAAAAAATATAATAATAAACACTAATAAATACTAATAGACAAAGTGTTCATCTGTGTATATATGTGAGCAAATGAGAGAACTGTATTTACTGAAGTGAGTTTTGTTGATGTTAAAGTAAGTTTGATTTTTCCATGAAGCAATTTATTTTTCATAAAAGAAGGAAGCTTAGGTCATACCTTTTAACTATACGGTGGTTTTCAGGTTCATCAGTAATAAAAATTTAAACCATTTTCTCAGGAAATATAAAGGTTTTTAAAATACTGGATTTTTGAAGCATAAGGAACTGGGCAAAATAGTTTTAACTTTTCCTTAAGAAATAGTTAGTTGCTAGGAGACCACAAATAGGTGCTAATGATTCGAAGTTTCAGGCAGCTCTCAAGCAGGCTTGTATCTCTTTAGAAAAGATGTTTAATCCTATTCACCCCAGACTATCCCATTAATAATTAAATGCCTGATGACTCTCTTTGCAGAGAATTTTAAAGTTTGTTGGAGAAAAGAGAAATAATTGAAGGGTAGAAGAAAATAATATGTTCGAAAGTATCAAATTAATTTATTTACACTAACATTTTTAAATGCCTCTTAGGTGTTGGGCCTGATGTCTGTCTGACTCCAGGGAAGCCATGTTAAGTAAGATGTTGTCTCTGCCTTTTAAGAGTTCCCTCTCTATTTGCGGAAAGAAACATCTAAATGATTAATTTCAATGCAAAATAACAAATAAGGATCCTGGAAGGTACTCAGTATATGGTTAAGTGAATGTGTGATTAATGAATGGATGTTCACAATGCTATGTACAAAGTCTGAGAAGGTAAAGAAAGAGGAATGTCTCTCTCTATCTCTAGTTCTTGATGTTTGAACTGTATTTTGAAGTATGAGTAGTAGAGCTAAAGAGTAAGCAGGTTGAGAAAGCAGCCCAGAACATTCCAAGTGGAGAAAAAAGATCATATGCAAAGGTATGAAGGTGTTTGTTGTTGTTTTTGTTTTTTTAAAAAAGGAGTGAAAGAAAAGGACATATTCAAGGAAGGGACACAAGTTGTATGTGATTGGCTAAGAGTGTGGATAGCAGAATGGGGAGAGATAAGCTGGATTTCTAAGGTGTAAGTAGATTGACATTTTAGAAAGATAAGTGGTTTGAGTGTGTAAGACTAACCAGAAGGAGAAAAACAGGGAGGTAAAGATGAATTAACAGGGTGTTGAATTAAAACAAGAGAAAATAATGTCCTCTGAGATGGGGAGGGGAGAGATGGAGAGCTATTTGGAGACAGATTTGACAGAACTTGACTTATTCCGTAAGGATGAGAGCATTGTGACTTTTATATTTCTTCCTTAAACCAGTAGTTTGATGGTAAGGCTAATAATCAAAATGAATGATTTAAAATTTTTAAATTTAAAATATTCAAATATTACATTTGTGCTTTAGGAGTCCCAGATTAAAAAAAAAAAAAAAAAATGTCCCAGAAACAGTTGGAACTGTGTATCCAGAGCTAGGGAAGCACACAAGAGCAGGCTCCATACTCAGTAGGTGATAGCAGAAGCTGGGAAATGTGGGTGGAATCACCAGGGTGAGCCAGCTGCATGAGATCCTGGGAGTTCTGAACTTTGTCCTCTACAGGCACTGTTTTTTGTTTTGTTTTTTGTTTTTTGAATGTTTTATTTATTTCTGAGAGAGAGAGTGAGCAGGGGAGGGTCAGAGAGAGGGAGACACAGAATCTGAAGCAGGCTCCAGGCTCTGAGCTAGCTGTCAGCACAGAGCCTGCCATGGGGCTCAAACCCACAAACCGTGAGATCATGACCTGAGCCAAAGTCGGACGCTTAACCAACTGAGCCACCGAGGCGCCCCTTCAGGCACTGTTAAGAAGAGCAAAGGTGCCTCAGCTGGGTGGCTCAGGTGGTTAAGTGGCAGACTTTAGCTAAGGTCCTGATCTCGCACTACATGAGTTTGAGCCCTGTGTTGGGCTCTATACTGACAGCTCAGAGCCTGGAGCCTGCTTCAGATTCTGTGTCTCCCTTTCTCTTTACCCTTCCCCTGCTTGCATTCTGTCTCTCTCTCTCTCTCTCTCTCTCAAAAATAAACATTTTTTAAAAAAGGAAGAAGAGCAAAGGTTAGTTTTGAGGTGTTGTTTAGAACCCAAAGTAAGTAATACAGGTGTATGAAAACTAGTTTTTGTATTTAATTGTCATGAATTAAATGAATATCCCCTAAGACTTTCAAAGAGTGATTCATTCATGGTGTTAAAAATTCAGTAAAACAAAGTAAATAACTTAAGATAATTGAGTTGTAAGATTTTTAAATTAATGCATTTGTTAAATCATTTCACTCATTTATTTTAAAATCCAAGATGCACAACATAATTTTATACTAGTCTATCTCTTTTGTAATGAATATAATGGATAGGTTAATTAATTTTATTAAGTTGAATAATACTTTTTCAGTCCCACTTAACTGATATTTTTTTTCTTCTCACCTCAGAAGAAAAATCTCTTTCAAAAGTGCCTTACACTCTTAAGGTAAGAAGGTTTTCATCTGAGACCAACAGTAAGAATATATTTCATATTTCAGCTGAGTATACACATTTGTCTGTATGTGTATATAAAGCTGACACATTTCATTTTATGAGACACTACTCACCCTGTTACATCTCATGAATTCTCATGTTCTCTAAGATATTTTAGTTTTTAAAATCTGGTTACCATCCACTTACTTTATAACTTAGTAATGGGTGCAGACAGTATTTGACCTGCTTAATCTCTTTTTAGTGTGTTGCTTTATTAATGCCTATTCTCTCACCTTCAAGGAGTCTTGTCTATGAAATTGTAAATGTATTCAATTCTCCTTTATCCTAAAATTAAAAAAAATCTCACTTGTTCTATGCATTTTGAAAATTATTATTGAATCTATATTACTTCCACATTTCTAATATATATATATATATTATATATATATATTATATATATAATCACCACTCGCCACTTCAACCTTCCTGTTACTTTGGCCCCTTTTCCAACACTTAGCATTATCATCCAAAATCACTTCCCTTGATAACAGCAAACCACTAATGTAACAGTTAATGTGCCAGGCTAATTACTTTACAAATATTAAAGTATAATAATATAGTATATTATTAAATATAATAAATAATAATAAGTATATAATATAATAAGTAATAATAATAAGTATAATAATAATAAATAATATAATAAGTATAATAAAGTATAATAATATAAATAATAATAATATTATTATTATCCATAAAGAGATTCAGTAGCTTGCTCAAGGTTACACAGATAATAAGCAGGGAAACTGGGGTTCAAATCTAGGTATCATCTATAGCTCTCTCTTAAACAAATTTCTGTAATACCACCTTGCTATTTACAATTTTCAACCAAGATATATTTACATCTCCCTCCTCCTGATATATCATTTCCATTTAAAGTCAAACCTATTATCCTTAAAGACTGACATGTAATATTGGAATAATATTGTAGAAGTAGTAGTGGTTGGTAAGTAGTCTGGCTGTGTGTTTGTCTTACTTCAAGGGATAAGAATGATGTCTTAAGGGATGTGGTGGCATTTCACAATGATGAGGAGGTTGGTTGAATGCCCAGCGAAAATGAAAATGTATGTAGGGGTATATTGGTATGCTAGGGCTGCCATAATAATAATAAAAAAAAAAAATACCATAGCCTGGGTGGTGTACGTGATAGACATCTATTTTCTCATGATTCTTGAGACTGGAAACCCAAGATCAAGGTGTTGGCAGGTATAGTTTTTCATAAGGCCTCTCTCTCCATTTGCACATGGCTGCCTTTTTGCAGTGTCCTTTCATGACTTTTTCTTTGTGTGTGAGCATTTCTGCTGTCTCTCTTCTTATAAGTTTACTAGTCATATCAGAATAAGGCCCACTCATATAGCCTGACTTAACCTTAATTACCTCCTAAAGACTATATTTGTAAATATAGTCACATTCTGAGGTATATTGGGTGTTAGGGCTTTAATATACGAATTTTGGGAGTACACAGTTCAGTTTTTAACAAGGAGTTTCTTAACCATGAAAAGGGCAATCAGTTGCACATAATTACCCTTCAAAGGACTGTGGATCAATTTAATGAAAATGAGAGCTAGCAAAAAGATATCAACAGAGCATTGATTCTGAATACTGACATCAGCAGGATAAAGGAGACAATAGATGAGGAAAGTGGAAGCACATTTTAATGATGTGTAGGAAGGAAGGGCAAGAAAGAATAATATACTAGATTTGATGACCTAACTAGCCTCCTTAGGTATAAGCCAAAAGTTGATGTTCAGGGCTCTGAATAGCTTACATCTTTGCTGTGTACCCGTCGCTGAGAAAGACTAAATTAATGGAGTGGAGTAAGCAATAGTGGGGATGTGGAAAAGGAAGGCAGGCTGTTGGAGCATATCTTTTTGAGATAATGTGCAAATGTTTTTAGAATTGAATGGTTGTAACTAATTTAAACATGTAATTTTTTTCTAAAATTCAAAAGCTATACTATTTTATAGTTGAGTGTAGTGGATATAACTCCTCACCTACTCAAAGTATTAATGATTTCTTCCTTATTATGGATCACATTTTACTATTCTACATGTCTAGTAATTTTTTTATTATATACTGGTCACTATAATTTATGTTGTTGAGATTCTGGAATCTGCTGTCTTCTTTTAAAGAATGTTGAGTTTTGTTTTGACAGGTAGTTAATTTATTGGCAAATAAACTTCATCCTTTCTTTCAAGCATAATTGAGGTGGATCTGTACTTTTTGGGGGTGTCACCTGCATGCTTAGCATTTTCAGTGTGGTATTTTGCTCCACCAGTGAGATGTTCTGCATCTCATAGTATATGTAACATTTGGAAATATATATATATACACACACACACACACACACACATATATATATATATATATATTTTTTTTTTTTTTGAGAGAGAGAGAAAGCAAACATACGTGGGCAGAGGGAGAAGGAAAATCTTAAGCAGTCTCCCTGCTGGGCTTGGAGCCCAGTGCAGGGCTCTGTCTCATGACTGTGAGATCATGACCTGATCCAAAATCAAGAGTTGGACACTTAACCAACTGAGCCACCCAGGCACCCCTGTAACATTTGGAATTTCTTTTTAGTTTACAGCTCTGGCTTTTTTTCTGCTGGGCCACACAGCCTTGCTCTGTTCATGTGCAGTTTATTATTCATCTAAGATATTAAGACGGCCCCTTTGGGGGCTCATTTTTATTTACACTTATCTGTTGCCCAGTATCTTGCACTGCAGATTTCAACTATTTCAGTAGTCCCAAACTCTAATTTCTGTCTCTTCAGTTGAGTGAAATCATTGTGTTCTACTTGGGCTCCATCCACCTCTCTGTATGAGGTACAGAAAATGCATGAGTCAGAAACACAGAGTGATCCTTAGCTCTCCTCTTATTATTTCCCTTCTTTCTGGAATCATAGTCCTATTTCTCACTGTTGTCCCCTATTAAAAACCAATAAACTCTTCTTGAGAAGTTGAAAACATCTTTAACATGAGTTTTGATAACATTAAATTCGGCTTTGTAGAGGTTGCTTTCTGTTGAGGTCAGTTTTACACATTCATACTAACATTAGTACTGTTTTGAAGAAGTTAAACGTGGCTATATATTAGTAACATATCAAAGATAAATCACACCAGCTTGAAACATTAATGTAAAGTTTTTTTAAAAGCCCCATCCTGCGAAGGAGCAGCATGTTAAAATCACTTGGGCTGAGAAAAGTGTTCTGAGAATGGTTCTGTTAAAGAAAGTTTGTTTTCTTAACTCTTGATGTCATCGGGTAACAAAATCAACATTCTTCTGTATTTAATGAAAATAGGTTTCAAAATAGCAACAGGTGTTTTGGTAATAAAAAACTATTCATGGCTTAAATCATTAGGGTGTCCTATTTTCTTTATTATAATTACTGAAACAAGAGATTCTGAAATTAATCTATTGTTATGTAAACTTGAAGAAGGAAGTCTAAGAAGTGGTCTTATTGATCTTTAGACCTATTCTGGTTAGTGTAACAATTTAGTTAAGAGATTTTAAGATAATTTATTGTGTAAAAACAAAACAGAGATATGTAGTTACTAGAAACCTAGGAATATCGTTTTATTGCCAGCACAGAAGTAACACCTTAATACATATAAAGTAAATGAGGGAAAGTTGTTGACAAATAACTTTGTGAATACTTGTGTAAGATTTTTCTCATGACTGTAAACATATCTGAGTTTAAGTTTTCAGTTTTAAAATGTTCATTTGATATCTGTATTTAATAATAATTGATTATCTAAAAATGAATATGGATGAAGTAAATAATTGAATGATGTTTTAAAATATTTCATTTGATCAGAGAAGAAAAAATACAAATTAATTACAGATAACAGTTTGGTTAACATTTTTTTCTTTTCTCCTTTTCTCTCTTTCCCCTATCCTTTCTTTCTCTTCCTGCTTTCTTTTTCTATTTAAAAACACATTTAGATCTAATATTATTGTATATTATTGTGATCTAAGAAGAGAATTTGAGGCTAGGTCTCAAACAGTGAGATAGTTCTTAGTTATCTGGATAACTCAAAGGTTCCAGTTACTTTTCTGAGAGGTGATATTTGTGTTTTGCCAGTTTTTCTGGATAATTGCCTCTAAACCCTCATTTTCCATAGCTTTCGAGAGTCATGGCATTAAGGTGTATTCATACCATCCTCCTGCCCAACTTTGATCGTTTATGATCGAATTGCTTACTGCTTATTTGTACTCTTCCTGCTTCCCTCAGTTTAGGATTCAAGTCAATCGTTTGAGTGTCATGATTAGCTTGATAGCTAAGCTACTGTTAGCCAAGGTCTTGCTCTTGGGAAGATCTTAAATCTTGCATGATTATATTTAATGTTATTGTTGCATTAGTTTTGGCAACATACAATTTGAAACCACTTTAAATAAGACAAAACGTCTAAATTTTACAAATTTTATTTGCCACCTAAACCTTTTAAAAAATGTATTGCATGTTAAAGGGCAGTGATGTTTTTTTTAAAGGGCAGTGATTTTTTTTATCAGTAAATTTTTATTTAATTGTTGTTTCTGGATTGTTACCCCTTTATGAGTAGAGATTGTGTCTATTAATTTTTTAAAGGGCAGTTTTGTAAATTTTATATAAAGAGTAGGTTTTGAAATTATGACACTTGGCATCAATGATGATATCCAAAAGAATGTAAGTATTCTTTTTTGTTTCTGTTGAATTAGTCCCTGAATGAGGTGAAGCAAAAATTTTGAACTGATGCCACTCTAAGAAAATAACAGCAGCTTTTACTCAAAATGATTTATGAACTCATTAAATTTACCTTTTCCCTCTGCAATTCAAATTGGTCAAATAAATCCAATGGCAATTATGTAGACAGTGAATTTAAAGCATGTTGTATAGGCATCCACAACAATCCTGTGACCTACAGGAAGTGTGTTATTGACTGTTGAATACTGATTCTTAAAGATCTCTTTTTTTCATCTTCGTGTTTCTGTGTTTTCTCAGCCAAGTTATTTATCCTAGTTTCTTCCCAGTTATTTTTTTTACCTCTATTTTTGGTCTTAGTTAGGAATAGTACTTCTCACTTTCATTTAGAGCATTTATACACTTTTATTTTCCAATTTGTGTGTAGGTGTGTGTGTGTAGGTATAAATCTATTTGTCTATATGAACAGTAACACACATACACAAACTTTTTCTGCTTCTGTATTTTCCCAGCTGTGTTATGATAACTTCCCCTGTGTAACTGTGTTTTTTGGCTAAGATATCTGGTAACCATTATTTACAAATAATATACTCCTTTGTACAAGGTCAGACTATTCTCCACAAGAGCATTTTAAATGCCAACTCTAATTTAAAGTATTAGGCTTTGAAATCAGTGTTTAGTTTATAATGAATACTATTGGCTTTTTTTTTTTAGAAGTTATGTTTATGGATAAACAAATCAGTCACATTTTTATTTTTGTTTAAGTTTGTATTTAACTACAAAAATTATGCCCTCTTTTAGATTTTATTTATAAAATCTTCAGTATTTTCATTGCTGCTATTTTTATTTAAAAATATTTTGAATACCAGTAGTGTACCTGGCAATATGATAGACCTTTTTTCCTAAATTTCATTAATTATGGGATAATTATAAATACCAAAATGTGGGTATACATATAATACCTACTTCATTTGAAAGACTGTTTTTCTATTGGTAGCCTTATCTTTTTCTTCCATTTCATACAAAATTATAATGTCTAAAAATTCTAGCACTTATAGTAGTAGTTTGTCCATTTTAATTTATGACAAAGCATTATGGTAAATGTACAGGTGTAAAGAATTATTTTATGAATAATAAAATAATTATTTTAGGGAGAGTAAGATGATACCTCTCTGAGGCCTACTATGTCATGATATCCCCACTTCCCGTTTCATGATTAAAATATCTTAAAATTGGTACACATGGGTGGCTCAGTTGGTTGAGCATCTGACTTGGGCTCAGGTCACAATCTCATGGTTCATGAGTTCAAGCCCCACGTTGGGCATTGTGCTTACAGCTCAGAGACTGGAGCCTGCTTCAGATTCTGTGTCTCCCTCTCTCTCTGCCCCTCCCCTACTCATACTTGGTCTCTCTTTCCCTCTCTCTATCAAAAATAAACACTTAAAAAATAAAAATAAAATACCTTAAAATTGAAATTTGGACTTGTTAATCATTCATTTATGAATTATGGTGTGTTAGCATTATATATGCATAAGTTATATATTTACTAATATAAAAATCATATATTTATCAATTTAATTAATATTTATTTTAACCTTCCTTAACTGTGTTCTCCAGGTAAATATAAATTTCACCAGGGGTAAAAAAAACATATTTTTAAATAGTTCTGCCACTTGTCTACTGTTGCACTTAACAAGTGTATGTCCACCAGTAATGGAAGGAATCAAGCCTGACAAGAGTTAATATCAGTAGGAAAAACTTATGAACAAGTGTGAGTAACTTTAAGATGTGAGGCCATTGACAAAGAAGTGGTAAGCACTACTTAGGTAGCCAATCAAGGAAGGTGATATCTTCATCCATGAAAGAAAACAATGAAAAGTTAATTGGTAACCCTAGAGAAATCTGACTAGGGAAGCATTGGAGGAACTGATACATCTTCCACAGAAGATTAAAATGATGACATTAAACCAGGAACGCTTGCAAGTCAAATCTTTCTATTTTGATGATGTGTTTAGGTTATTGAAGGCCTCCAGTAATTTTTTTTCAAAATATAATGTCTCTACAAAACTTCACACCATGGTAGTTATAAAATATTTATAGACAAATATTATACAGAATTACATACACTAAGTATGACTGTATTTAACGGGACTTAAAGAATTCTTAAGGGTAGTTTTGATTAATTGTGATTGTTTGCCATATGCAGACTGTACACTAAGATTCTACCCAACTGTATATACTGCTCCTTAGGAGACACAAAACCGTTTTTCCACACTTCATTTTTCTAAGTCTGTGACCTTCCCACTCTATACTACAGTGATAAGAGTAGTAAAAGATAACTATGGGAGTACAAAGGAGGAATATCTAACTGAGACGTCTGAGGCCTCCTGAAACAGTAATATCTTTATGAGATAAAAGGGATGGGTGAGAGCCAGTTGAATGGTAGGTGTAAAACACTGTATCTGGAAGAAAATTGTAAGTGCAAAATCCAAGAGGGAAGAGAGAAAGACAGAGAGAGAGAATGCTAGGTGAATCAGACAAAATTCAGTAAGACTGTTAAAAGTAGTTTGAACCAAGAAAGGAAAGGGATATTGAAGTGCATTAGAGAGTTTTACCTTTACTTTGAAGGCATTGAAAAAGGACATGACTTGATTAGATTGCAGCTTTAGAAAAATTGTCCTAGATGTTTTCTAGGGAATGAATTGTAACCACTTTGGCTATTTATAAGCTATAGTAATAATCTAGAGAAAAGATTGTGGAATACTGTAGATGCAGAGAATTACTGGACAGCTTTAAGAGCCTTTTACTGGATACTGATAGTATGTGTAAGATGAAGTTTGGGAAGACATCAAGAAGGGTTCCCAGTTTGGTTTTTGGCAAGTTATGGAATACTGGCATTAAACAGCTTTGGCACCAGTGATTACTGAACAAATTCATAAATAGAATATCTAATGTAGACTGTACATTCATAATAAACTAATAAATTCCCACTGTTACTCTCTTTGTCAAATCAGTGCTTAAAATTATGTTGATGGTGTTTGTCTAATTTTGAGTATTAAGGCAAAAGGATATACAGTTATCTGTTTTAGAATAAAAACAAAAATTCCTTTATTTGCCCATTAAAATCAAATTTTGGGGTACCTAGGTGGCTCAGTTGATTAAGTGTCTGACTTTGGCTCAGGTCATGATCTCGCAGTCCATGAGTTTGAGTCCCATGTCGGGCTCTGTGCTGACAGCTCAGAGCCTGGAGCCCACTTTAGATTCTGTGTCTCCCTCTATCTCTCTGCCCCTCCCCTGCTCATGCTCTGTCTCTCTCTCAAAATAAATAAATAAGTTAATAAGTAAATAAATAAATATATATATAAAACATTGATTTTTTAAAAAAGTAAAATCAAATGTTTAATGTAAAGAAAATCGTGTGGATATTTGAAAATAAAGTTTCTGAAGAAGAAAATTCTTGTTTGGGCAAGACATTTAACCCAATACGTCCTTTAAAGTGCCTAAAAATGCCATACAGTACATTTAGTGCTTCTTATAAAATTCAGATAATATAAGATAATCATTTTTAAAAGGCATAATGAATTATGGAATCAGAGCTTTGTTTTACCGTGTGTGTGTGTGTGTGTTTATTATATTTGACACACAATGTTACATTAGCTTCAGGCGTACAACACAGAGATTTTAAAAGTTTATATGTTATGCTGTGTTCACCACTAGTGTAGCTACCACCTGTCCTGCTACATCACGATTATAATGTCACTTATTGTGTTCCTTATGCTGTGCTCTTTATTCTTGTGACTTAAAGGATATTTCATTTGTAAATATCTTCTTGCATTCAGTAGGTTATCTGTTCATTTTATTGATGGTATCTTTTGCAATGCAAAAGCTTTTTTTTTTTTTTTTCTTAATCCAAATACTCTAATTTTTGCTTTTGTTTCCCTTGCCTTAGGAGATGTATTCAGAAAAATGTTACTACGGCCAATGGAGGAGAAATTACTGCCTACCTTCTCCTTTAGGATTTTTGTGGTTTCATGTCTCACATCTAGGTCTTTAACCTAATGTGAACTTATTTTTGTATATGGTGTTAAAAGTGGTCCAGTTTCATTCTTTTACATGTAGCTATCCAGTTTTCCCATCACCATTTATTTCAGGGCTTTTCTTTTTCTTTCTTTCTTTTTTTTTTTTTTTTTTTTTAATACCAGAAGTAACTGTTTGGTTTCACTTCTCCACACCCAATTTATAGATTAAAATAAAAACCTTCACAGAGTTCCATATAGTCTTTTTGTCAGTGATTAATGGCAAGGTTTAGGATCCTTCTGAAGTATTTTATTAACTCAGTATAAACATTATCTTAGTTATTTGACTATTTGGCAGAGAATTTTTTTTTTTTTAATTCTTAGTAAAAGTAGTGCTTTAATCACATTTGGTTTGAAGGCTAGTTGGGACATGTCTAGCATTGCAGATCTTTTTGAAAATCTTTGCACAGTTTTCAAGGGAAGCCTCTGAAATTTAGCCTCATATTTGTCTCTTTACAGAACCATTATGAACTCGCTAAATTATATCACAAAAGCATTAATCTTATTACAAAGAGATTTAAAGAAGTACAAATAAAATAGACTACTTTTTCTTAATGTATCAAAGTTATTTGAACATTTTCAAACGTTAAACAGATACTGGCAAACTGAAGTGGAAAAGTACATCATGTCACATAAACTCAGTCAAGTCCCTCCTGCTAAAAAAGAAAGTGTCTGTGACTTAAAAGTCACAAAGAAATCATCTGTAATCGGGGCGCCTGGGTGGCTCGGTTGGTTAAGCATCCGGCTTCGGCTCACGTCATGATCTCACTGTTTGTGGGTTCGAGCCCCACGTTGGGCTCTGTGCTGATAGCCAGCTCAGAGCCTGGAGCCTGTTTCTGATTCTGTGTCTCCCTCTCTCCCTGACTCTCCCCTGCTCGCTCGCTTGCTTGCTCGCTCGCTCTCTCAGAAATAAAGAACACATTAAAAAAAGAAAAAAAAAAAGAAATCATCTGTGACCTTATGTATCTAGTTTACTGTATAATTATGTAGCTCTTTACTTTTACTACACTTTTGTTATTTATTTTGAGAGAAGGAGAGCACATGTGCAATCTGAAGAAGGGCAGAGAGAGGGGGAGAAAGAGCCACTCAAGCATCCCAACTTTTCCTACTTTTGTCCTTTTCAGATTTTGACTCACTAGTTAAACTAGTGGTCTTGTCCTCATCATGACCAAGTTAAGAGAGTCTGGTAACACATTATTTAAAACAGTGTCGCTGGGGTGGACCAGTCGTTTAAGCATCTGACTCTTGATTTCAGCTCAGGACATGGTCTCAAAGTTCATGAGATCTAGCCCTTCCTGGGGCTCTGCACTGGCAGTGTGGAGCCTGCTTGGGATATTCTCTCTCTTTCTCTCTCTCTCTCTCTCCCCCTGTCTCTCTCCCCCCTCCCTCTCCCTCTCCCTTTCCCTCTCCCTCTCCCTCTCTCCCCCTTTCCTGCTCATGTTATCTCTCTCTCTCTCTCAAAATATACATTTTAAAAAATACATAATTTAAAACAAAACTGAAAAATTTCATATACCATTTCTTTAAAATGGGTGTATGTTTTATTTTGTGTCCAAAGTTTTCATTCATACCACTTCAGTGAAATCCTAAGCTCTGTAAAATATCTAGGCTTTATTAAAAGTTGACCAAAATTTAAAAAATGGAAATTTCAAAAACCTTTCAATCTCTCTGAAGAAAATGTTAAGACTTGCCTTACATTGACAGAAAACCATTCCTGTCTCATGTACAACAATGAAAGCTTTATGCACAGTCCAAACATTTCATGACATAGGTGACAGGCAGAGGCCTCTTCACAAAGCTGTTGAAAGCTGAAAAACTGTAGTTTTGTTTTCAGAAAACTCATTAACCATTAGAACTGCTTTTAACTACCAAATGATATAAATTGAAGGCTAGTGTTGCTCTTTCATAAACTGCTTTTCCTCACTGATATTTTTCTTTTCTTAATGTTAACTAGACTACCAGCAGCTCACATAGTTAAACAGTAGAAAAGTATTTTACATAGATTCAGAACAACTTTTAAGAAGTTATCTGTTAATTTTGTTAGCATTTAAGAATTTATATCAGCCAGCCAACTAATATGCATTGAGGGATTACTGTGTGTTTAGAACCCAGCTAGTCTGTCTTATAATAGCAGTGAATAAGACAAACTCAATCCCTACCTTCATGGAGCTTACAAATATTAAAGAAATTATTACAGCATGATGAAATCTACTAAGAATGCTGTGGCACCATATAAAGGACTATCCAAAAAGGTGACGGTACAGCTTCAATTTAGAAATGCTGTTTGAATTCACTCTTACAAAGCCTTAAAACTTAATTTTTTTATCTAAAAATTTTTTAATGTTTATTTATTTTTGAGAGAGAAAGAGAGGGAGAGAGGGGGACAGAGAGAGAGGGAGACAGAGAATCCGAAACAGGCTCCAGGCTCTGAGCTGCCAGCACAGAGCCTGACGCGGGGCTTGAACCCATGAACCGCGAGATCATGACCCGAGCTGAAGTTGGACGCTTAACTGACTAAGCCACCCACGTGCCCCAAAACCTAATTTTAGAACCCAATCTTTTAGAACCCACTTTGAGTAAGCCCAGTTTACTCAAAGTGAGCTAGCCTTTTACATTTTCAACTTTGGGAAATTCACTACATCCCATACTGATGATTATGCTTTCAAAACAAATATTTATATAAGGAAGAAAAGTAATGTGAGAAATCAAGTTGTAATTAGTGCTTAATAATGAAAGAGAAAAAGCTTCACAGATTAGTGTGGAAAAACTAGTAAAAGATTGGAAAGCTGCATCTACACTAGAACTTTTAAATTAGTTCCTTTATATAATTGTTTCAGTGATTTATGGTATTCTTGCAAATAGTGGCGTTCTCCCTCTCTACCCAGCTGTAATCTTTTTGAATACCTGGTAGTGGTGTCTTCTGGATAGTCCTTGACACATAGAAACACTTATGTGTTGAATAAGTGAAGGAATGACTGAAACTTTAAGATGTAAAGAACTGAGTTCATTTGGTTAATTTTTTTAAAAAATCACATTGTTTTATAGGTGCAGAACAATACTTAATATATTCAAATTACCATTTTTTAAATGCTGTGAATACTTCTGGAGTCTGTACTTTATCTTTAGTGGCCCACCCTGCCTCTGACATTGACAGTATTGGATTTCTAAAAATGACCTCTTACATTACCCTGGTGTCAGTAGGTATTTGTCATTAAGTAACCTCCAGCTGTGCCAGCTAAAAGAGGAGCTTGGCTTTTAGAAAAGTATTTATATGTGGACACACACACAGACACAGACACATACACTTTAGTGTGATGTTACTTGGTGATTGTTGATTAATAAGTTAAACCATTGACCTTTTATGTAAGGTGGTCATCATTTATTCAGATTAGATTGTGAAAACTGGGTAGCAACTGATTACAGATTTGAAAAAAGTCTCTTTGATGAATGGTGAGGGAAAATAATGTTTGCTTGTTTGGTCAGATTAGAAATTTACTACCTCAAGATAGGCCACTTTAAGATACTGCTCATTGAAGAATGATGTGACCTACCTTATCTCAACTTCTTTTTTACTTATCTTTATACTGTCAATAAGACAAACTACAGGAACACGAAGTAGCCCAAGTCAATGGTTGGCTGTTTTCCCTAGTGAAAGAAATAGTGTTTTTTGAAGTTTCATATTTAATTAGGGTCATATCTTGAGGTTTGGAAAACAGAATGACTTATTGAATGTAAACCCTTCATAAATATTTTTGAAATGATTAAATGAATAAAATAGTGAGAAAACAGCCACAGCAGACTGGCTACTATGTATTTATAACGAATAGTTCTATCATAATTGAGTTATTTTGATTTTTGGAAAACCAAGAATCCATCTTATTTTGGGTTTTTTATTGTTTTAGCTTTATGTCTCTCTTAAGCTATAGATGGTAGCCTAAAAGTTCCTCAGATTAATCTAAATTAATCTCAACTTGATCTTTTCTAAGGGCACACAGATTTTATTAAAATATTTAAATGCTGATATCAAATATTTTTGACACTATGATTTATAAAACATTTTATCTCATTTGATCATGTCAGAAATCATGTTTAAACTATGCTTCTCATCTTAAGAACTTAAATTCTGTAATATGATCAAGGTAAATGGCAGAAGTAGAGACCCAGACCTAGATCTTCTGATTCTGCTTTTTACTGCACCTCATCTAGGGGGATGTAAATGAGTAAATTTTGATTAAAAAATAAAATATACATTTGAAAATAAGGGTTCAAGTCAATATTTCTCATTATAACACTTTGGGTGATATATTAGGGATATAGCAAAGTAAAAAGCATGACCACTAGCTGGCGGGTGTTTATGATCTAATTGAAGAAACAAGATGTATCCATAAAAAGAATACCAATGTAAGACAACATGTGTGTAGTGAGTATGTGTGAAGCTTACAAAGAAAGGAGAGATTGCTGTGGACTGGAGCTACTGGTATGACTGGAGTGACCGAACTGGGCTGTGCTGGAAGGGAGCGCACAGTTGAGTTTACCAGATAGTTTAACTCATGAGATTTATGCAAATGGCTGGCAGTTTAGCCAACAGTGTCATTTCATCTGGACATTGAGACATTGAGAGTACCCAGAGAAGCCAACACCGCCTCTCATGTCTGAATCCTGCCAAACTCCTGTGGTTCTTTTGTCAGAGGAGAAGAAGTGTGGCTTTCTCTGGAGCCACCTTTCACAATAACAAGGCTTGTGTAAAGATTCCCCATTTTCTAGATTCAGTGAACCTAATGAGAACTTGAAATTCATCCCACCAGTGTTTCAGCTGTAGTAAGTTCATTGGCAAGAGTTTTTGTTTTTTTTTTTTTTTTCTTTTCTTTTCTTTTCTTTTCTCTTTGAAAAAAAAAATCCTGGAAATGGTGAAAGACACATTGTCATGACAGAGGCTGATAATAATAGTAAAATCTGAGAATTCTGGAGGTGAGATCTCAAGGGAAAAAAACCATTCAGTATTAAATTCATACTTCTTTGCTTAGACCTGAAAGGTTGCAAATTTATTTAGCATATCTGTCTCCTTTTTCTCTTCCCTTCTTCCTTGCTGTCCATACTTATCTAGTCATGCTCTGTGTCTTTCATGAATACCATTCCAACCAGACCACATTTCTTCTCATTATCCTTTGAACATTTGCCATTCTTTTCCAACTTTCTTCAAGTTATTTTTCATACATAAAATGAGTCCATACAGTCTGGTAAAGTTAATAAGAATTGATTTTTTTTCTTAAAAATGGGATGCAGTACTTGAAAGTGAAAACTTCAGTCACTGCCCTTAAAAATATGAAAGGTTATGAATAATACAGACTTGGAAGTCCCATATTTGACTTCATATATATACATATACGCATATACGTGTGTGTGTGTGTGTGTGTGTGTGTGTGTGTGTGTGTGTGTGTGTGTATTCTTCAGATCCTTTGTCATATATAAAATGGGTCTGCTTATTTGGAGACCCAGAATAATTTTTCAAGGGATCCAATGCCAGAATAGCAATAAAGTATCCAGTATCAAGACCAAATGGAGTTAGAGGATCAAATATTAGCAAAGTAGAAGATGGAGGTAGGATGGGTCGAAATTTGAGGACTGCTGAAAATGAGCAACATTATGCTTAGGTACCAGGGGCTCCTTGGGTGGCTCAGTCGTTTAAGCATCGAGTTTGGCTCAGGTTATAATATTGCAGTCCATGGGTTTGAGCCCTGCATCAGGCTCTGTGCTGACTCAGAGCCTGGAGCCTGCTTTGGATTCTGCGTCACCCTTTCTCCCTGCCCCTCCCCAACTCACGCTCTGTCCCTTTCTCCTTCAAAAATAAATAAACATTAAAAAAATTAATGCTTAGGTACCAAGTGTGGAACTTCTGCCTCTTCTTCCTGGTTTCTGGCATTGATGGAGAGGAAAGAATAGCATGGAACCTTTTACTTTTCTTTAAAGTCTATATAAACATTACCAAAAGTTTATTTTAAAGGAATATATGAATTAAGAAAATTGATTACAATGCCGTTTTCTATTACATGTATAGAATAAACTGAAGGAAAAACTATTTCCCATAGTAAAAAAAAATCAAAGAAGATATATTTGGTTTAAACAGTAATTAATTTGCATGCTAGCCCCTTTTCCTCATGGCCACATTATAGAGAAGCTACCCTGTCATTGTCAAGAAAAAATAGTAAAAATGGTGCAGTGAACTGACCCAAAACACTTGGTTATACACAACTTTTAGATTCTTTCTGGTAAATAATGAAAGATACCAAGAAGCTTGAAGTGTGAGGATAATTATAGTAAATTGTCAGATTAAGTCCCTCCTGCTGTACACACACACTTCTCAACTTAATATTTAGTAACAAGTAAGCACAAAATAATTTATGAACTGGTTATATACTTGAAGAAATTCCAGCTGTCTGTTTTTTAGGTGTCTCAGTCACACTCTCGTATAAAAAGTTTACTTTTGGCAAATGTAAGGGAGGAGTGATGAGGCGGGAATGATGATTTCTTCTGATATCAGATGACTACAGTTGTCCAGAGTTCACAACTGGACACAGAACCACTTAAAAATTTACCACGGGTATCATCTCCAAGATTAAACAGACCTCAGTGGATTATATCTACTTCATAAAGTGGTGGGGAGTACCTCTCTCAAATATTTTAGTCAATTTGTGTTTCTGGAATACATTTAAATTCACTCATGAGAGCCCATATGCCATATTCATCCTTCTTGTTTTCATGCTTTGTGTTCATCAGGAGATCCACATTTTTGTCATTCAGTATATTAATAAACTATTATTTATATACAAATGGCCATTTATATACAGAAAGGCCTCTCTTAGCTCCCTCAAGAGTATGGTCTTTACTATTACAGTCAGAGAAAGACAAATACCATATGACCTCACTCATATGAGGACTTTAAGACACATAGGGACATAGGGAAAGGAAACAAAAATAATATAAAAACAAGGAGGGAGCAAAACATAAGAGAGTCTTAAATATGGAGAACAAACAGAGGGTTGCTGGAGGGGTTGTGGTGGGGGGGATGGGCTACATGGGTAAAGGACATTGAGGAATCTACTCCTGAAATCCGTGTTGCACTATATGCTAACTAACTTGGATGTAAATTTAAAAAATAAGTTAATAAAACAAAACAAAAAAAAAGAATCCCACAGTCTGCTCCTGGGCTGTGCATCTTTGAGTAGATGTTAACAGCATCAGGGTTATAATTCACTCTGACTAACAACACACATTTAATTTCATTGTATTTAAAGTAAGTTCTAAACTTTATAACATAGTATAACCATATTGCATATAAAATAACCTTTTGGGTACCAATAGTTTAAGTCATTATTGGGAGTTTTGATTTGAATGTCAGAACTTTTTGATAACTTAATTTTTTAAATTTTACCTTAACATTTTAACTTAAACAAATTTAATATTATTACCTTCTGGATGTACAACATGTCATTAAATGCAGTCTTTTTTCATGTCAACAGTTGAAATATCGACAATTGAAATAACTCTGACACTCTTACTAGATTTGTTCATAGGCAAGTCTGTACTTTGTTAATTGCTTACGTAACTGAGTAAATTCTATGTAAGAACAAACTGGGGATGAAATCAGGGAACCAGGTATCTTCCATACTTATCCCACAGCCTAATAAATTAGTGAAGTCATTCAGCTTGAATGTATTCAGAGAAACACCCTTTGTTATCTACTCTGCTCTACTAACACATTTGTAGGGATTAGTAAAATAAAGTAAGAGTAATCTAGTGGAAATTCTGTGCCCTAATAACTTAAACAGCTTTGCAAAGTAAAGTATGCTTTGATTGGTAATCAGTATTTTAATATTTATCAAGGAATACTTTATCCACTAGGGAGAAATATTTTTTAGTTGTCTTACAATAAAATATCAACTCAAAGGTTGTGTGAGTTCAAGTTACTTAACCTGTCTAAAGCTGTGGTTTCTTTATAAGTAAGATGAAGGTAATAATATTAAGTTCCTCTCAAGGTTAAAGATTAATAATATATGTTAAACCCATAATGAAGTGTCTATCACATGTGTTCTAACAAATGGTAGGCATTTTAAGAAGAAAGACAAAAGACTTCGAAGAGAGTGGTCAACAGTGTTCAAGTAATTTCAGGACTCTTAAAGCATGGGTTACACCAAGTGATAACTCAAAATACAGACTTTTCTTCTAGAATGTGATACATGTGTGCCTGATAAACCACTCACTCTGCAGAACTGTGCACTAAAAATAAGCTTATGGGGAAAATGAGCTTATGGAGGAAATTAAGTTTAGGCAGACCACTCAAAATCTATGCAGCTTTACATTGTTGTTATTAGTTCTCTGGTTACAATCCTAATGGAAATATTAACTCTCCTAACTTTCTACCAACATTTGGACCCAACGTCACAATCACCTAACCATTTTGCATCACATTTCCCCTCAAATTGAGGAGATGGCAGTTACTGAGTGCATTTGATTCCAGTACTTTTCATCAAAATTGAACATCTGACTTAAACTACAGAGAAAAACATGTTCACAGCTTCTTTCTTGAACAGAAAGCTGAAGTGTTGCAAAGTGTAGGGTTCTTGACTCCACTAAACTAGCATGTCAACATGCTAGAAAAAAATCGTATGATGTAGCAAGATACCCAAAGTCTAAATTATATTTATATTGTTCATTATTTACCAATGGCAAAGGGGTTCTTTTATATAAATATATAATATAGAGGAATATACTGTGTATTAGATGAAAGAATTCTGAACTTCCCTAAAGCTCGTTGGAGCTAAGTTGTTTATAGGGAGTAAGGAATATAAATCATACATGTTTCTTTTATTGCTTCTGTTTCAGGTGTATCAAGCACTTTTAGGGATAGTTTAATGGGTTAGCTGCAGTAGAGAAATTTGTTAGAGTTTTCATACATTTCTCCTGTACGTATTCCCCACAGTTGGCTAGAGAGTATGAAATTATCTCTGGACCACTAGCAGAAGTCCCCATTCCTCTTAATAATTACTGTTTAATATCAATTTGCTTTATCCTGTTCCTATAGCTGTATTTTCCCCCAAGAAAATACACCTCTAAAAGGTGCCTCTAAGGCACTTCTGTCTCATTCTAGCTCTGAGAGATCAAACCGCCTATGATGTATTTGGGAACGTTGTTGTGTGAGATAGGCAGAAACCATTTTGATCAAGTTATTCCATGTGTACAATATACTTTACATTTTACATGAAAGTATTACAATCTAGCTGGCTTACTTTACTAACTATTCATGAATTAATAGAAATGCAGTTATGCTAAATTTTAATTGTATCACTTCCTATCAGTGCTAAAGCAGCGAGTTCTTACAAATCAGATGCATAATTTTGGTGGGTCATGTTTTTATATTGTTTTATTTTAGCTACTTCTGGAGGAGATGATTCCATTATTTCAAGTCCTGATGTCACTGATATTGCACCAAGTAGAAAGAGGAGGCAGAGGATGCAAAAAAATCTTGGAACAGAACCTAAAATGACTTCTCAGGTGATTCAGCCTCCAGAAAAGGAAAAGTAAGTTTATTTGTTTTTTTGCTTATGCCAAATTATGAGATATTATTTTAAAATCTAATACCTGATCTCAGGAATTATCTTTTTATTTCTGAATTTATTTAAGGCTGTTTTTAAAGAACAAAAATTGTTATTTTGGAAATTGTCAAATGTTCAAATCAATATCTTTTCTCTGGTATTTGGTTAATTCCTATAAATATTTAAAACAGAAGTGCTAAAAATATAAGTAAAATGGTTTTTCTTGTGATTTTTATAAATTAATTAGAAATAGCATGTAGACACCAAAAATATTAGAATCCATCTTGAGTTCAGTAAAGTATTTCAATCTGATTTACTGATTTAAGTAGACCCATGTAGCGTTCGAATTAGCTACCTGATTTGATCATGCTTGGAATTTTTACAGTGAAATGTCTCTTCCTAGTCCACAGCTATTGGGAATTATGTGCTTTATTTTTACAGATTTTCACTCTTTGGTTCAGATACCCTCTTTTGATCTGCATCCCAATTTAGTTGTAGTGAATTGAGGAGTTGGGATAATTAACATTTTATTGCAACAAAACAGTCAGCATTTATAAAGACTATTTATCAGTTGAATCCCAAATGAATGTGCAAATCGTGTGTGTGTGTGTGTGTTTGTGTATGTGTGTATGCCATGAGAATTTCTTTCTTTTCCTTTAAATTTTTTATTAATTAAGCAAATAGTTAATGAACAGTAGCCATATAACAAATGATATTACAGATCAATGGTTTCACAGTGTGGAATTAGGACCCCCAGGACAGTCCACAAGCTCCATCTCTTCTTCAGTTCCATACCTGTGTGAGGCCAGTCTCTTTCATATATTTCATTTAAAATAATATATCACATCTGATTAAATGCAGCAGCTTATGAGAATCCAACTCTTTTCATTCAAGCCAGACATGAAACAGATTTACAAAAGTGTAAACATAGTCCTCATGAGATTTTTTTGTTGAAATATAATGATCTTTCCTAAAGAATATCATATCATGTTATTATATACTAGGTTTATTCTTTTTTTAATGAATTAATAAAGATTTATAAATTTCCTGGTTTTTAATTTTGAATATGATTAATATACTCAATATAAAAACACCTCTTGAGGTCCTCAAGAACTTTCAAAAGTAAAAAAGACTTTTTTTTTTTACATTTTAAATTTTTTTGCTTCTGAGAGCAAAAAGTTTTTAGGATTTTGTTGTAGACAATGAAGATGCCAAGACAGGTACAATCCAAGCCCTCAGGAAATGACAGCCTAACAGGAGAGAGTTGAGTTTATGGTATGAAAGTAAGCATTGTTCAGTTAATAGTGAAATTGTTTTGTTTGTCTATTTATCATTGGGTTTCTATTCTCTCCACAATTGGCCTGATGTACAGGTACTCGAAAATGCCATTATGTCTTTATGCCCTTATGTCTTCAGACAATACATATAAAAACAATATACACTAAACTCTTATTGATTTGTACTTAGCATCTGAATTTATTCATTACTCGTAAACATCTGGCTTCATAGAGTTCAAAGGGATCATATCTCTTATTTAATATCTATCTATTTATCATAAACATCTGGCTTCATAGAGTTCAAAGGTATCATATTATCTCTTTTATTTAATATCTATCTATCTATCTATCTATCTATCTATCTATCTATTTATTGGAGAGAATGAGAGAGAGAATCAGCCGGCTGTGAGGGGCAGAAGGAGAAGGAGAGGAAGAATCTTAAGCAGACTCTATACTCATTGTGGAGCCCAGTGTGACACTTGATTTCACAATTGTGAGATCATGACCTGAGCTGAAATCAAGAGTTGGACACTTAACCAACTGAGCTACCCAGGCACTTCTGTATTATCTTTTAAATAATGAACCAAAAATATTTCCAGTTTGCAAATATTAGAGTAGCAAAAATATACCTGTATATTAATATGGGAAAAAATAAGATTACAAGCCGTTTGAAGTATTCCAGAAACTCTGTACTTCATTCATTCGATCTGTAGGCAAATTAGCAATGAGTATCAATTGTGTGCTAGACAGAAACTAGATGTTGGGAATTCAAGAGAATGGAAGACAGACACGGCCCCTTTCCTCAGGGAACTTTTGGTGTAATTGTTTGGTCTGATGATGATGTCAGGGTCTAGGGAAAGAATGAAATGCATTGCTTTTATGTTAGAGAGCTACACCTTAGTTCTTTCCAATCTGTATATGAATGATATACAAGGTTTTGAGGTTACCAACATTTTCTGATTACACAATATTGCTTGAACAGATTTCCAATACACATGATACAGAGATGAAAGAAGTTTAGATCTGGGTCAAGACTAAATATTTTATTTAGGCTTTTTAATAAAGATAGTGTATTTTCTTCTATCAATTGTATGCAATTAATGTGTTCCTTTTCTATATTTTGATAATCATGTTAGCACTTATTGTGTTTATTTTCACTACTTTAAAAGTTGATATCAAGCCATATGAGCTTCTTTGAATTGTCTACTAATTATATTACTTTGGACCTTTTGGCTCAACTGACCCTAACAAGAAATGGAAAACATATGTTAGATGTCAGGAAGAATTTTAAAGATTAAAGGAAATTTAGTTTATCAGTCAAATGTTGAGTGGTTGATATCCTGCTCTACAATTCCTCTTGCTTTGCTCAAATAAACAGAGAGAGAAAGTATGTATTTTCCTTTATCCTTTGGGTTTTGTTTTTTCCATTTTGAATATAGAAGACTGAAATTCTATGGCTCCTAAAGTTTGAAGTGCTAGTTCTTTCCCAGTTTTTTTAAAATCAAAAACATTAGAAAGCTTCTATAAAACAAAAAAATAAAAACAAGCTCACAACTGTAAAGAAAACTTAAAATAAGTCGGTCTCAAATATTGATGGTTAACCCTTATTTTATATTTTTAAATTGAAACTACTACCTAAATTAAAATTATCACTTCATAATGCTATCTCATTCACTTATAAGGAACTAGGTTATTTTACTTTTTAACCATAAACACAACTTAAATATGATATGCAAGGAGCACATTCTGACTTTTTAATATTGCCATCCTAGTGAAATGGGATTAGAGACCCCAATCCAGTAATTCTAAGCATACCTCACTAACACAGACAGATCAAACCTAGGTCTCAGATTCACATAAAATGCCCTAAAACCACTCCCACTTGGGATGTAGCTTAAAAATTTGGATTATAATTCCAAAGATTCCAATCTAGAACCTTAAGGCTGGTGTTCTTCCCTCACTCTATTCTTGCAATCACAAAATTAATTGTGTATATTTCTGTCTCCTAATAGATTGTAAGCTCCTTCAGGCAGTGGACCAAGCATGGGCTTTGTAAGAAAATATTGGTTGTGCTGCTCTGGAAAAATAATTATATAAATCTTAGCCTGAGTTGTTTTTTATCCATAAGAAGGGTAAATTAATATCTACCTTGTAGGGTTTGTGTAAGATTTAATGAGAAATCACATATAAAACATTTATCACAATTCTTATATATTTTCTATCTCTCTCTTCTCTGATACCTTGCCACTATATACCAATAAAAGTATCACTTAAATGCTTAAATAAATGTAAAAATTACCATGATTTTGTGTTATATATTAGTATTAGTATAGATTAGTATATACACAGATTAACATACATTAGTATTTTTTTTTAGGAGTACAGAGTAACCCATGGTATTTAGAAATATACTAAAAATTTTACATTGTGAAATACTCATAAACACATAAATTTAAAAATAATTTTCTCATTCATAGACATCCTTTTTTTTAAACCTTACCTTTTTCATGAATTTTAGTTGTTAATACCTCATTAATGTGTAAATAATTTATTGCTAAATCATGTTTATGTTTTGGAAGTAGTACATAGGTCGAAGTATAATAAACTTGTAGATATTGGAAAAGTTTACATATCAAGTGGTGTGATCCTTTCAGTTTACAAGTGGAAAACTAAATTCCAGAAAGAGGAAATGATTTGCACAAACTCCAATAGACATAAAAAAAAATTAAATCAGAGCACCTATGATCATCCCTTCCTCCACTTTGTTTTTGAAATGAAGAGCTGGATAAACCAAGGGAAGCCCAAGAAAAAATGTGGAACAGGCCCACTTGGGACTATTTGAAGGGACTAGCGGCCCTAGAATTCTTCAAAGAGGGCTTAGGACACTAAGATGTTTAGAATTAGGGGTCACTATCTTTACAGCCCTTAGTAGTAAATACACCAATGTATATGTGAAGTTGTCAGAGAAAAAGGTGTTTAGAAAGTTAGGAAATTGTAACTTAGCTGCCTTTGATAAAAAATGCATTATTTTTCAACTGAGAGAAGTAAATCAACTTATAAATAAACCAGCAACTATAGTTAATAAAGCTGTTTGACCAATGGTGTTTTCTTTCAGTTAACTCTGCTAAAGTAGATATTGCCTGCTTATAAACCTATACTACATGGTAAAAGTACATGAAATATTTGGTTGTATTTCTCTTTAAGTGTATGTTTTAAGGACATTGAATAGAAGTAACTCTTAGATGACCATTATCAAGAGTTTTCAAAATTCTGAATACTTAACTAATTGTGTAGGTACAAAGATATTCTACTGTACTGTTTTTCTTTGTATTCTTTGCCATGCTTAATTAGAAAAAAATGAAACAGAGAATGAATGCATTATATAATTTTTTATACTTCCTAGTGAAAAATTGCACAGAAAGTTTGAATTTATAGGTTACATTACCACGGCATTAATCATTATATAGCATTAAGTTTATCTGGGAAGGTTGTTTTCAGTTCTAAGAATATGGTGGCTTTCTTTTTAAGTTGCTCACAATGTTGGGGCGCCTGCATGGCTTAGTCAGTTAAGCAGCCAACTGTGGCTGAGGTCATGATCTCATACCTTGTGGGTTTGAGCCCCGCGTCAGGCTCTGTGCTGACAGCTTGGAGCCGGGAGCCTGCTTCAGATTCTGTGTCTCCCTCTTTCTCTTTACCTCCCCTGTTCTCTCTTTCTCTCTCTCTCTCTCTCTCTCTCTCAAAAAATAAACACTGAAAAATAAAATAAATCATTAAAAAACAAAGTTCCTCACAATGTTATTTCCTCTGTATCCTCTGTGGTAGCCTCCGAGTAGAGTTTATATTCATAGTATGACTATTACATGATTTCACATTGACAATAGAAATACACTGTAGATACTGTTTGTTGAGAAGAAAAGAATTCTATCTATTGTTTTCCCTCATTCATATACTCATTCATTCATTCATTTGTCATTTTATAGAGTACTAGGGATACACTGCTGAGACAGGCCCTGATGTCATAAAGCTTAGTCTGTGAGAGAAGACACACATTAATTATATCATTAAATCAATCTATAATTGCAGACTTTTGAAGGATTTCAGGCTTTAGGGGAAACATGGCAAGGGGAGCTGTGGCTCGAGGAATCATTTGAGCTCTCATATGAAGGATAAAGAAGAGTGACATGGTGGAGTAGAGAGCAGAGTACTTAATTAAAGTCCAGAGGCAACAGCCTGTGAGCATGACCCAGGTGTCATGTGTAAGCGATGGCGTGTAGGGAGCCAGAAGGGCGCGAGTGTGATGAGACTGAGGACTGCTCAGAGGCCACACCAAGCTGGCTTTTTTGCTTCTTGTTAACAATTCAGCCTTTCCTTGAAATAGTATTTCTGTTTCTTATATCACAGGGGACTTTTCTTCTGCTTTCTCTACTTTTAATACTGTTTTTAAACTCACACTCTTAAGAGTTATAAAATATCATATCAACTAGAAAACTCTGGTATTTTCATCCTTATTGCATCTTCTTACATATGATCATTTAAAATTATCTAAAACCATTTTTCTTATTTTATTCTTTTTTTAACAATATTTTCAAACTGCTTAATGTTGTACAATTTTGGATTCCCAATAATACAACTTTCATTCTTTTGAAACACAGGAAACTAGGAAATTGAAAACATAACGAAACTTATGTAGAGTGTTCCCAGGGATAATAGCTTAAATTGGCATGTGTTAGCAGTCCTGAGATATAGGATTGTACTGCTCTTTTGTCTTTTTATGGTAAATATAAATGCTTTATTTTTTCAGGAATATTTTTAGATCTTTGAAGAGTTCCTACTTCTAGTAAGACTCTGAAATCCTTGAACGTGTTATATATTGATAAATATTCATTAAACAATTTTAGTGTGACTGATCCACACACTATGATTATGCTTGGGGAACACGCATCCTGTTCTGTCAACCAGAATCAACACATAAGAGTTATTATTCAACATAACCATATGCTGCACATTCCTCACTATGTACTATCTTACATCAGTTGAAATTGTGATTTATAGAGTTGTTTGGTGTGACTTTTTAATCCTGTGTATTAAACAAAATGAACCAGCTGTCAAAGACTACAGAAATTGTAAGATTACTTTCGTTTTTATATACTTTATTAATATCAGATAAAATGCTCAGTATAAACAAAAATATTGTGAAATTATAAATATGTAAGGGCACAATATATATCTAAATGAAATATTGCCACGTTCAGGCTTTATTAGGTACTGAGTTTAAATTTTTAATGAGGTCATGCTTTATAATACAACATAATAACCAAGGAAGAATTTTTTATTTAAAATTCTTTAAAATTCAGAAGCTCTTAATTCTTCCAATATTCCAAAACAACGAATGTAATAGAAGTCTTTTAATAGCATTCTGTTGGTATGGCATGAAGTCAGTGATGACCAGGTAGACTCATGGGATGACCTTAACAAATAGATTAATTAATTCATTCATGATTTACTTATTTGGCAACATTGAGTCAGTGTATCAGTCTTGATGAAATTAGCAACCAGTGAATTAAATCAGTCAATGAACAAAATGCTCAAATTATATTATTTGATTAGTACTTTAATGCTTGTCACATCTTCAGCTGTTTCAGCCTCTTTCTCCCCAGTTCTCTTAGCCTTTTTCTTGCTGTTCTCTTTCTCAACTCTGTATTTTCTCTTACTTGAAAAAAAACTGGTTTTAAGAGCTAATGAAATTAGAATCTGAACAAGGGGCCTATAAATGAAAACTTTACCTAAGAATTAAGGCTCTAACCCTGAGGAACGTGGCCAGGAAGAACCAGAACAATATACAACCAAATGAGAATTATGCTGGAAGCCAAGACAGGGAATCAAACACAGAGATGCAAACCATACAGGCCTTGTTACCAGAACTGAAATATAAAGTTCTTATTGTTTTTATCAGAAGCAACTGCTAACTTAATTTTGAGCTTCCTAACTAGAAGAAAAACAAAAACAAAAACAAAAAACATATGAGTCCCTGCTGTCGGAATTGCTAAATATATGGATCAGAACAAAGTGTCTCTAACTCTGAGATTCTGAGATTTGGTGGGAAGAAATTCAAGATGTTTATTGAAGTTAGTTGATAATGAGTCTGGGCTTTATTCTTTACAATAACTTTAGCAGACTTCATTCTGTAGAGTATCTAAAGGAGATCTTAACAGGTAATCTGTAAGAGGTTCTATATTCAAATAAGTTTGTAAATGGCTGCCTACCATAGCTTCCACACTTCCATGTGCTCTAACCCATAGAATTTGGAGATATATATTTTACAGGCTCTGCGAAACCCATAGTAAATAATTCATTTGATATTGCAGTCACTTTTGAAATGTACTTAAGCATAGCACGCACATGCAGTCTGCCTCTCCCCTCCCAAAAATGACTTAATAACAGTTAACAATCCAAGGAATAATATTTTGCAGGGCTCTCGTTTGGGATATGAACTCTCAAAATTCCCAAATTTTTAGAAATATGTGAACCATAAACCAGAATTATAGACTGTTAGCCATTGAGTGTATCTCAAGAAAACAAATAATGTATATATGGGACCTCACAGGAAAACTGGTGCATATATGCCAATGCCCTCAATCCTCCTACCTAGTTAACTTACTGCTTGTCCAGCATATGACCATTGGGAGCAGCAGGATCATTTTCTAAGAGAATTCTAGTGATTTGAACACATTCTTAAATCCCTAAATGATACAGTTCAGCATCTCAGCTGTGGGGTAAAAACATCAAAATAATTTGGTCCAACAATACAAATAAATACTTGTCTTTAGATACTGTTGTATATTGTTTGTTTCTGCATGCTAACAAGTAAAATAAATAGGTTCACACATCTCATGCAAGGCTCAGATATGATTTAGGCTTCTATGTGATGAGTATCTTCTGAAAGCAAAGGGTTCATACAAAGGTATGTTCTACCATACAGCCTTAAAAATATTATTAAATTATAACTTTTTACAGATGTTGCTCTTTGAACTGTAGTGAAGAAAATTTAACTGGTTGTTCTGAATCATCCTGTATGTAGTCCCATTAAATAATTGTGTAGTGGTAATAATTTAGATTAGTTAGGGAGGTGGTAAATCAGCACACACATTAAGTTTATGGCTTAATTAGCCAAGGTTACACAATCTTATCAAAGTCCACATAGCTACAAGGACCAGGAAAAGATGCAGCATATTTTAGCACAGTATTTCCTTACCTCATTGAGTGGGGTTAGGCATTAACACAGCCACCACTGAGATAGTTTGTAAAACACATGGTCTTTTTGGACCCAGGATAGCTCATTTCTTTCCTTTTTAATACTGGCAGCTTACAGCATCATCCTAGATGAAATTGCACAATATATGCACTTTTGTTTAGAGAAATGATTATATACATCAGTACCTACTAAAGTGAAGTTACGTTTTTCAAAGCTTTTCACGGTCCTAGAGACTCCAGTTCTGCATAGTAACCCAGTCACAGTCAAATAGAGATGGAAATAAATATTTACTATCACTGAGATTCTTTTTATGGTGAAGTTTTGAAGAAACTTATTTGTTTGCCTTCTGATACATTTATTTCTATGTTTTTATTGTCAATGTCATAGATTATTAAAAAATAAAACCTAATAGTAGAGAGTGGAAGAGTCCAGTGTTGATCCATTTATTTATTTATGAATAAAATGTTTAAGAGTATTTTTAAGTTCACAGCAAAATTGGGCAAGAAGTACGAAGAGTTCCTATGTATCCCTGTTCTCTACACATGTACAGTGTCGCCCACCATCAACATTCCCCAACAGAGTGGTACATTTGTTAAACTGATAAAGTTACATTAACACACCTTTCTCACTCAAAGTTCATAGTTTGCATTAGGAATCAGTCTTGCTGTTATGCATTATATATATATATAAAATATGTTATAAAAAAATATATATGTGTATATATTACAAGTATACACTATTGTAGTGCTGAGTAGTTTCACTACCTTAAAAATCCTATGTGCTTCACCAGTTCATCCCTCCCTTCTCATCATTTTACCTTTTCCAGAATATTATATAGTTGGAATCATATGGTACATAGCCTTTTCATAGTGATTTCTTTCACTTACAATATGCATTTAGGGTTCCTCTATGTCTTTTCATGGCTTCGTAGCTGATTTCTTTCTAGCACTGAATAATATTTCATTGTCTGGATCTGCCACAGTTTATCCACTTACTGACTAAAGGAATCCATTTATTTTTCAGTACTACCATGATACTCTATATTTGCAGATCTCTTTTTCTATACTTTATTTGAAAAACAAGGCTCATACCATTTATGATGTAGCCTGCTATTTTTAAATTTAACTATAAACATTTTCCACTTTAGTAGATACATTGGTTCCACATCATTTTATATTTCTAGTATTCCATTGCATAAATGTATCATAATCTCTTTAACCAACTCCCATACTGTACATTTAGGCCTTATTCACATTTGTATTATTACAAAGAGTGCTGTATATACTTGTACATAAATTTGTACGTATGACTGATTATTATTTTACACTGAATTCCCAAAAGTGAAGTTACTAGGTCAGAGAGCATATATACTTGTTAGTGCTTTGTTATATTTTGCCAGAATTCCTCCAGAAGGCTGTAACAGTCTGTACCCTCCCAAGCAGGGTTTCCTTTTTGTTCTCCAGTTCATTTTGATCATTGCCAGATCATTTTAATTATTTAATCACTGAATATTTCATTGCTTAATTTTTATATTTAACCATTAGAGAAGTCTCGTGTTTTTCTGGCATTTACTGATTTTATCTTTTCCCATTTTATCTTTTGTCTACTATCTGTCCGTAACCTCAGCTGATTTTTAATGGAGGTCTTTGCCACCTGTTGTTTTATGAGAGCTTCTTGTACTTAAATATATTAATCTTTGTTTTTTCCAGCTTATCATTTGCCCTTTAATTTTTGTTAATGACATTTGTACTTGTGTAAGTTATTAGATTAATCCATAAATAATAATGATAGCATTTAATGTTGATTGAATATTTATGACGTCCTAGGTCCTGTACCAAATTCCTCATATGTATTATCTCATTAACTATGCCCATTTCATAGATCAGGAAACTCAGACCTAGAGATATTAATTTGCCCCAAATTAAGTGCTACATCTTTGATTTTGAATCTAGAATCATCTTTTTCCAATGAAAATTATTCTGAGTTACTTTTTTCCTGCTTAAAAATTAATAATTAATATGTATCTGATTACTGTGTACTAGGTGATGAGTTTAGCACCGAAATTCCATCAACTCAATTCTCACCACAACTCTGAAATAGGGCTCTATGTATAACTGTATTTATGAAAAGCTAAATTAAGATGAGTTTCGATGAGTTTCAGTGAGATTTAACTGCTTGTAACTGCTTGTTCAAAATTTCTACAGTAACACAGTAGAAATAAAATGAAGCTCTGTGAGGACAGAAATTGGGTTAATAATACCTGCTTCCTACCTATCCACCTGAATATCGAGGTCAGATGAGATCATGTGTATGAAAATACTGTCTAGGTTGGATACTCTAGGAATATGAAGCACTGTTATTTTTAAAGCACTATTATCCCTCTGTTTTCAGCTAAATCTTAGAAGTCTGTTCTTGGGAAGGTAACTGTGTTTATGCAGTTTTCTAACGTGGAGTGTTTCCTTTTCTCATAACTCTTATGGAATTGAGGATTGCCCATAGCTTTCTATGTGTTAACCCAGCAGATTTTCTCCCTTCATTTATCACCCAAGAAGATAATGTTGGAGGAAAATAATACAATCAGAAGACCATGTTTTAAAAACAGTTTGATTAAATTCAGATGCATATATATGCATTTGTATTTTATTATATCTATTATTAATCATTTAAGATTTAATTTCCCACTTAAGTTATTTACTTATTTTTTGTTACAATTCAATCATTTCCATCTGCCAGTTTAAAATATGGTAGTTGGCCATCTTATTTTTTCAGAAAGGATCTGCTTTCATGTTTATATCTTAACAATTCCTAAGAACTTATTGCTGCATTTTCTAGTATAAACCTCATTGTATTTGAAATTTGTGTGTGTGTGTGTGTGTGTGTTTAATTTTTCTTGAGAATATAATTCATCAGATTCAAATTTCTAGTTTTTGAATATTTTTGGTAACTGAACTTTAAAAGTTCTTTAGTGTCAAATTATAGACTAAACTTAATGTGCGATTGCTATATATTTACTTTGGTCATCGTGAACAAACCTCATTTTTTTATACAACTTTTAATTTTATCATAATGTTTATCTTAGTTGCAAAAGTAAACACAGTGGTGGTTTTAAAGCGAGATAGGTTTTTATTAGCTGCACTCTGTGTTTACCTAACTGTTCAGGCTGTGGCTCTCACTTTCCTTGCCACATGTTTTGATTAATGGCCCTCTGGACTTGTTCCAGAATATACTGATTATGGTCAGTGCGCTTGAAAGATGATTTATTAATTGTGTTTGCAGCTCAAAATAATTAAGTAAAGATTGATCATAGGTATTATTATAGGTTTGCCAATAAAATCAGCAGTTATATTTTAAGATAAAGTTCCCCTAAGTGAATTTTTTTTCACTATAAAGGACAAAATAATATTAAAAATATATACATATTCACTATTAACCATAGCCTTATGGCTTTTTAAAGCATGAATAAATGTATCAGAGATTTAGTCTTCTAAGTGCATGTATTTTAAGTTCTGTTTTAACACAATTTCAAAATAATATGTTTCATGATTACATCGATGTTAAAATAAAGTATTTCCTTGTTTATAACTCACCCTGGGAACAACCTTTCCTACTATTCCCTCAGGCTATTATATGCGTTTAGATTTCAAATTACTGACAGACTTGAATTTCTGTTTAAAATAATTTTTACTTGGAAGCTGTTAAAATCTTTCTCTTTTTTAGGTAAAGGGAATTTATCATTTATTTCACATATATTATGTTCCCATTTGAAAGACTTTTTTACGTCAAATTTCTCTAAATTTGGCATGATCATAGTTATTGTTTCAGGCATTTTAAGTGCTCCATCAATATAGAATAATGTGTAAATATTCATTATACTGGTTAGAGGAGTTATTAATCAAAAGAATTGACTCTGTTCATAATTTATAGTTCAATATTGGAAGAAAAATACATTTATTCTTTATATTTGGTATACCATATTCAAAATATATACACTTTAGCATTGAAATTCTATAACTTAAATGGTCTATTATGATATGTAACTAAATGTTGAAAAGGTAGTTTGTATTAAAACATCATGAAATGAAATAAAATGTTTTATCACAAAAGAACTGAACATTGTTTTGTGTTCTAAGCTTATGTGGAGGTACAAACCAGTTGTGTCAAAACAAGAAGATGTGAACTCTCTAAGTAACTGAGATGTTAGAAAATGGAGGGGGTAAAATAGGATAAAGAACAACAAACAAAAACTGAAGTAAAGGAATTAAAAATATGTCATAATTCATAAATATTATTCAGGGATTTTGCTTGTTTTTGGTAAATCATTACTAAAGAACAAAGAGTACAGAAATGCTTTGTTTAAATATCATTATTAAAAATATTTTCAGTAAAATTTTAGGACATGTACTTTGTTTAATTAAAATCTTTTATAATAATTTCATTTCTAAACAGTTCCTAAAAATAATAATTTCTCTAGATCAAACTTATACATGTGTTTTTTTAATATTATTTTTGTAATGAGAATAAATTATGTGTATTGAATAAGTCCATTTGTCAGTACCAGCATTATTGAGTACTTTATCCTGTATACCACTTGTAGAACTTCAGAATAAAGAGGTTGGTGTAGGCTATGTCTTCAACAATCTTTTTATATGATATAAAACAATGAAGGAAGTTAATCAGTAGCACACATTTGTCTTTTGTGAAAAAATGTCTTTAAAATGTATGACTAGAATTTGCCAAATTCCACAGTAGGTACAAGAATTATGAAATTTCAGAGGAGGGTGAGTTGATATTCCATCTGTAGGACTGTAAAATAAGGAGATGTGATAAAATTAGAGAGTAAGTATTGGCTTTATAGAGGAATGGATATTTCTAGATAAATAAACTGAAGAAAGATACTGCAGAGACGAATATTGAAGTCAGCCTCCTGTTTCCCATTCTGTTTTTTAGTGTTAACATATTAATTTAAATTTTAGTTAATATACAGTACAATATTAGTTTCAGGAGTAGAATTCAGTGATTCATTATTGACATACAATATCCAGTGCTCATCACAACTGCCCTCCTTAATACCCATCATGAACCTAGTCTATCTCCCACCCACCTGCCTCCATTAACCTTCAGTTTGTTCTCTGTCATTAAGAGTTCTTGTGGTTTGTTTCCCTTTCTCACCTTCTCCCCCACTTTCCATAAATTCATGTTTTGTTTCTTAAATATTCCACATATAAATAAAAAGCATATGATATTAGTGTTTCTTTGGCTTATTTTGCTTAGCATAATACATTCTAGCTCCATCCACATCATTGCAAATGGCAAGATTTCATTCTTTTTGATGGCTGAGTAATATTCCTGTGTGTGTGTGTGTGTGTGTGTGTGTGTGTGTGTGTGTCCATTCATTATCCATTCTTCTTTATCCATCAGTCAATGGACATTTGCAGTCTCTCCATAGTTTGGCTATTGTTGATAATTTTGCTTATCCCCTTCAAATCTGTGTTTTTGTATCCTTTGGCTAAATACCCAATAGTGCATCTGGGTCATAGGGTAGTTTTATTTTTAATTTCTTGAGGAACCTCCATACTGTTCTCGAGAGTGGCTGCACCAGTTTGCATTCCCACCAACAGTGCAAGATAGTTCCCTTTCCCCTGCATCCTTGCCAACACCTTTTGTTTCTTGTGGTATTAATTTTGGCCATTCTGTCAGGCATGAGGTGGTATCCAATTATGGTTTTAATTTGTATTTCCCCTATGATGAGTAATGCTGAGTATCTTTTCATATATCTGTTAGCCATCTGGATGTGTTCTTTCAAAAAGTGTATGTTCGTGTCTTTTGCCCATTTATTTACTGGATAATTTGTTTTTTGAGTGTTGAGTGTGATAAGTTCTTTACAGATTTTGGATACAACCCTTTATTAGATATGTCATGTGAAAACACATTCTTCTATTACATTAGTTGCTTTTTAGTTTTGTGGGTTGTTTCTTTCTCTGTGCAGAAGCTTTTTATCTTTATGAGGTCCCAATAGTTAAATTTTGTTCTCTCCCTTAGGATTTTAATGGTTTTCTGTTTTACATTTAGGTCTTTCATCCATTTTTAATTTATTTTTATGTATGGTGTAAGAAAGTGGTCCAGATTCATTCTGCACGTTGCTGCCCAATTTTCCCAGCACTATTTGTTGAAGAGATTCTTTTTTCCATTGGATATTTCTTCCTTCTTTGTTGAAGATGATTGGCCAAAAATTTGTGGGTCCATTTCTGGCTTCTTTATTCTGTTCCACTGATCTATGAGTCTGTTTTTATGCCAGTACTATTTTGATGATTACAGCTTTGTTGAAGTCCCGAATTGTGGTGCCTCCACCATTTGTTGAAGAGACTGTTTTTTTTTTTCCATAGTCTTTCCTGCTTTTCAGAGATTATTTGGCCATAAAGTTGTGAGACTCCCTTATTTTTTTTTATTAATAGAACCCCCTTCCAACACCCTGTGCATCCCCAAGTTTTAACAAAGCATGTGGCTACCAAACTAGAGGCTACATTTCTCAACTTCACTGGCAGCGAAGTATGGCCATGTGACAATGTCCTTCACAATGTGATGCGAGTAGAAATAATATGTAAAATTTGGGGATCTTGCCCTAAAATGAGTGGGTATGCATTTTTCGCTTTCTTCTCAGTCCATCTGGTGCCTAGGATTTAAGGAGGACATCCTAGGAGATGGCAGAGAAATAAGAAAGGAAGAATCATAGTCCCTGGACATTCTCATGGAGCAGATCAGCATATCCATTGAGAAATACCCAGTTACCTATAGACTGTTCTGTGAGAGGAAAATAAATGTGTAGCTTGATTGGGTTATGGTACTTTTGGGGGTCTCTTTGTTACAGAAACTTGAGATATCCCCTAACTAAAAAGAAGGGCTTTTCTGTCAGAGGAATATAATTCAATAAGCTAAATACATGGAGAAAGAGTCTGGAACACAGTGGACCAGTGACCATGAGGTGCATAGACATGTGAATAAAGCTGGTAAAGTAGATGGATCTCAGATCACAAAGGAACTTGAATGCTAAGCTGATTTATTTGGACTTCTTTTTTGAATATAATTAGGAACTGTTAAAGGGTTTGAGCCAAAGAATGGCATAAGGAACAGTGCTTTATGAAAGTTTCCCTGGAAATCATATATTTGATGGAGGGAATGTTTGTAGATCATCAGTGAAGACAGGAGGATATTACAGTAGTTCAGGAAGAGTTAGTCTGAAGAAGGGTAGTGATTGTAAGTGTGAGTGTGATTGGAAAGGAAAGGAAGAGATGAATTGAGAAACACTTAAGATTGTTGTCTTCTTATTACTAAAGACCTTGGAAGCCTCATCAGTTTTGAAAGCTATTTATTAGACATGGTCTTTATCAGAGTAAGTCATTTGTCTTACTTTAGAAATCAACCTACCACAAAAGCTGGATAAACAGAATGTGGCGGTCATGGGCATTGACTTCTGAAAAGGCTAAAAAAGTTTCCTTTTCCAGACTGGCATATTTATATACTCAAGTATATATGTGTATATAGCATATTAATTTTACATTATTTTACTTCTTCATTTATTTGATGTTTTAAACTTAAGTCAGCATATAGGTAAGTATGTTAATCAGTAAGCTATCTTCAAATCTTACTTTTAAGAAACATTGTCACTGTGGAAGGTATACTATAGCCTCAAAGACCTTTCTGGATGAAGGGGTTCTTGTTGGCTCCGACCACAGGAAATATTCCATCTGGACATGTATCATGTATTTTCATTTCAATCTGAAGTGATGGGTTTCTCTTGCTTAGAGAGATATGATATTCTACTTATAGACTACAGGAAAAAAATAACTTTTTTTGCTTTATGATCCTTTGGATATAGTGCTGATTTTATAAAGTGTTTTTACTAGGGCCAAGATCTATGACATTCTAGAAATTTTCAGACTCTGGGTGATAATACAGGAGTTATATTCATGAGTGAATTTTACAAACTAATAAAGCTAAGAGATAACGTTATAAAACTGAACAGACCTATATATCCCTATTTCAAGAAAGCCATGAAAATAATAATATTTACCAAGGTTTATTTTTGGCAATAAATGGTGCCACATAAGGCATAAAAACTGGTAAAGAAAACATTTTGTTTGTTTGTTAACTGCTATATGTTTAAGTAAGACAAATGAAGATCTCAGTATTTGTACTGAGTAATAAGACAGTATATTATATTTTTATTTTGTCCACTTGTTTCAGATAATTATTTTATAAATGAATAATTAGTTATAATGGAATTTATTGATTATCTAATAAAAATATATAGCCACATAACCTTTACATAAATGTTTTGTGGGACAAAAGGCTTACTGTGTAGATGAAAGCCCATTTCACCTGGGGTAATTTCCATCCATTGGCCCTAGATCTGCCTTCTCTGTCACATCAGATGAGTCTTCTACATTAAAGTCACTCATATAGAATGGAGTCATGTTATCAGTGCATACAACGTGTATGTATTCATTGTACACGCTCTGTTTTCTTCTTTGACCATAAAGAGGTCAGCGGAAAGGGAGAAGAAGAAGAACATTTTAAATAGGTCTGGACTTCCTGTTCATGTATATGCCAGGAGGAGGTATCAAGTGGGAAACAGATCTCCTTTCCCCCTATCTGTCTGAGCTTCTATGATCCTTATATACCTTGGACAGCACATTTAAAAAGAAACCTTTTTCATATAACATGGTCATTAAACACAAGGCCACTACTTTACAGTTTCTACTGCTGGATGGAAAACAAATAGGAGGAAAACTGTAGTGCGGGAGTGATTGAAATTGGTGTATCATACCAGTTATATTTTGCTAAGGATTTTTCAGGATAATATAATTTTCACATTATGACTCTTAATACAGTTACAACCCAGTCCTTGAATAAAATAGAAACTCATTTAACATGGAGATCATCACATCCTCTGAGTTTTTCTTCTGTGAGCTGCAGAGTCTGAATTTATCAGCATTCCCCAAGTATAACATGCTTTGCTTGTGGTTATTCTCTTGATTGGAGTTGCCTTTCACTGAATACATGTAGTTTGCTAGTGTTCCAGTGAAGTTGTGTTCCCAGAGCCCGCCTGTAATCTCAGATGTGGTCTCATCTATACAGAGACTAATAGAATACCACACTTCTCTTGATGTGGGATGTTCCCCAGCTGTTATACTTTTCATTCCCAAGATATCACTAATTTTTATTTATTTATTTTGTTTTTTTACAAATAGTTTATTGTCAAATTAGTTTACACATAACACCCAGTGCTCATCCCCATGAGTGCCCTCCTCCATGCCCATCCCCCCCTCCCCCCACATCCATCAGTCCTCAGTTTTTGTCAGCATTCAAGAGTCTCTCATGGTTTGCCTCTCTCCCTTTCCCCCACCATTCCCCCCTCTTCTCCCCCTTGGTCCTCTGTTAAGTTCCTCCTAATCCTCCTATACGTGCAAACATATGATATTTGTCCTTCTCTGCCTGACTTATTTCACACAGCAGAACACCCTCAAGTTCCATCCATGTTGCTACACATGGCCAGATTTCATTCTTTCTCATTGCCATGTAGTATTCCATGGTATAGATAAACCACATCTTCTTGATCCATTCGTCCGTGGATGGACACTTAGGCTCTTTCCATGTTTTAGCTATTGTGGAGAGTGCTGCTATGAACACCGGGGTACATGTGCTCCTATGCCTCAGCATTTCTATATCCCTTGGGTAAATTCCTAGCAGTGCTATTGCTGGGTCCTAGGGGAGTTCTATTGTTAGTTTCCTGAGGAACCTCCACACTGTTTTCCAGAGGGGCTGTACCAGTTTACATTCCCACCAACAGTGTAGGAGGGTGCCCGTTTCTCCACATCCTCGCCAGCATCTAGAGTTCTCTGATTTGCTCATTTTAGCCACTCTGACTGGCGTGAGGTGGTATCTCAGTGTGGTTTTGATTTGTATTTCCCTGATGAGGAGGGATGCTGAGCATAGTTACATGTGTCTGTTGGCCATCTTGATGTCCTCTTTGGAGAAGTGTATGTTCATATCTTCTGCCAATTTCTTTACTGGGTTGTTTGTTTTTTGGGTGTGGAGTTTGGTGAGTTCCTTATAGATTCTGGATATCAACCCTTTATCTGATATGTCATTTGCAACTATCTTTTCCCATTCCGTTGGTTGCCTATTAGTTTTGTGGGTTGTTTCCTTTGCCGTGCAAGATATCACTAATTTTTTAAAGCCTACTTAAAAATTTAAGTACAGTGGTCCTGAGTTTCTCAAACTACAGTCATGCATAGGCCACCGTTTAGATTTGTGTTGTGTATGAGTTTCACCACCTACTTCCACAGTGTTTACCCCTTCTTGTTAACACTTACACTGAGTTAATTATCTATTAAATTACTTTATGTTGTAAATTAAATACATTTAAAGAAAAAGCCTCACAGTCTTATTTTTTAATGTTTATTTATTTATTTTGAGAGAGAGCTAGCATGAGTGGGGAAGGACCAGAAAGAGAGGGAGAGAAAGAATCCTAACTAGGCTGCATACTGTGAGTGAAGATCCTGATGCGGGGCTCAAACTCAGAAACCATGTGATCATGACCGGACCTGAAATCAAGAGTCAGATGCTTAACCTACTGAGCCACCCAGGTGCTCCAAAGATATATACATTCTTAAGTGGAAAACCAGTCTTACTTGAAGGTGAAAGAAAATTTAATTTTAAATATAAAATTAACAGACACAATAAACTCTTCTATTCTTACCTCAAAACTCTGTACCTAAGTATGATTCTCTCTATTAAAGGGGTGCCTGGGTGGCTCAGTTGGCTAAGCATCCAACTTCAGCTCAGGTCATGATCTCATGGTTTGTGGGTTTGAGCCCCGCGTTGGGCTTTGTGCTGATAGCTAGTTTAGAGCCTGGAGCCTGCTTCCGATTCTGTGTCTCCCTCTCTCTCTGACCCTCCCCTGCTCATGCTCACTCGTGCTCTCAATCTCTCTCTCTCTCTCAGAAATAAATGAAACATTAAAAAAGATTTTTAAAAAAAAGACACACTGCCATCTAAATGACATCTCTTTTAGAGAGAAATCACCAATTTTATAGTTGCATTAGTTGCTGCTACATCATTACTCACCATGAAACCGTCTTCTGAGGGCAGACCAATAGAGTAAGGAGTTGCTGTGTGATTTGGGTCAAGTTACTTATCTACTCTGAGCCTCAATACTGTAACTTCTAAAATGGGAACGGTGATACCCACCTTATTGAAGTTAATGAGATGACAAATATAATGTGTTAGTAAGCACATGGTAAATGTTCGATATTCTTTACTACTGCAGTTCTTATCTTAATTTTCCCTTCCAGTGTCCAGCTGTTTAAGTTTAATGTAGATTGTCTTACAATGCAAATTATTTACTTATGGTAATATTATACCAGCAAAGCATTTAATTGTAGTTTATTATTTTTAATAATTTACAATCAAATAGAGTTTATCCTCTGAAATTCCTATGCTTTTGGCTTGAGTAACTAGTTGAACGGTGCAGTTTTCAGACAAAGGACACACTGAAAAAGCAGCAGTTCTGCAGGGGTGCCTGGGTGGCTCTGTTGGTTAAGCATCTCACAGTTGATGTTGGTTCAGTTCATGTTCTCACAGTTGTGAGACTGAGCACTGCGTTGGGCTCTATAAGCATGGAGGCTGCTTAAGATTCCCTTTTCCTTGGGGTGCCTGGTTGGCTCAGTTGGTTAAGCGTCCGACTTTCGCTTAGGTCATGATCTCGCGGTTCGTGGGTTTGAGCCCCGCGTCGGGCTCTGTGCTGACTGCCAACTCAGAGCCTGGAGCCTATTTCAGAGTCTGTGTCTCCCTCCCTCTCTGACCCTCCCCTGCTCATGCTCACTCGCGCTCTCAATCTCTCTCTCTCTCTCAGAAATAAATGAAACATTAAAAAAGATTTTAAAAAAAAAGACACACTGCCATCTAAATGACATCTCTTTTAGAGAGAAATCACCAATTTTATAGTTGCATTAGTTGCTGCTACATCATTACTCACCATGAAACCGTCTTCTGAGGGCAGACCAATAGAGTAAGGAGTTGCTGTGTGATTTGGGTCAAGTTACTTATCTACTCTGAGCCTCAATACTGTAACTTCTAAAATGGGAACGGTGATACCCACCTTATTGAAGTTAATGAGATGACAAATATAATGTGTTAGTAAGCACATGGTAAATGTTCGATATTCTTTACTACTGCAGTTCTTATCTTAATTTTCCCTTCCAGTGTCCAGCTGTTTAAGTTTAATGTAGATTGTCTTACAATGCAAATTATTTACTTATGGTAATATTATACCAGCAAAGCATTTAATTGTAGTTTATTATTTTTAATAATTTACAATCAAATAGAGTTTATCCTCTGAAATTCCTATGCTTTTGGCTTGAGTAACTAGTTGAACGGTGCAGTTTTCAGACAAAGGACACACTGAAAAAGCAGCAGTTCTGCAGGGGTGCCTGGGTGGCTCTGTTGGTTAAGCATCTCACAGTTGATGTTGGTTCAGTTCATGTTCTCACAGTTGTGAGACTGAGCACTGCGTTGGGCTCTATAAGCATGGAGGCTGCTTAAGATTCCCTTTTCCTTGGGGTGCCTGGTTGGCTCAGTTGGTTAAGCGTCCGACTTTCGCTTAGGTCATGATCTCGCGGTTCGTGGGTTTGAGCCCCGCGTCGGGCTCTGTGCTGACTGCCAACTCAGAGCCTGGAGCCTATTTCAGAGTCTGTGTCTCCCTCCCTCTCTGACCCTCCCCTGCTCATGCTGCCTCTCTCACTCTCTCTCAGAAATAAATAAAACATTAAAAAAATTAAAAAATAAAGATTCCCTTTTACTCTCCCTGTGTCCTCCCCCATTTGTACTCTCTTTAAAAATATATATATATATAAGTTTGCAGAGCAGAAAATTGAAAATTTCTGTTTGGTCTAGATTATATTTAAAATACTTAACAGATATGAAAGCAGATGTATCAAGATATAGGAGTCTGGAGTTTCTGGGTGAAGTGAGGTCTATAGCTAAAGATTTGAGAGTCCTAAACATTTTGGAATACATGGTTATGATTTTGAAGTGAGAACAGTCAGGATAGGTAGATATTTCTCTTCACTAAGTATTGAGTAGTTCCTAATGTGGAGCTTTAAGCAACAAATACAGTAAAGGTAAAGGAGATACTATTGGTAGTGTCAAAGTTCAATGCTTTATTCTTGAATACATTGTAACAACTGTAGAAAATAAACTCAGTTCATTTTTTATTATTTTATGGATTCTGCATGGATTTAATAGCCAGGTAATTTATTTCTGGGCTCTCAACTCATCTGAACAATTTTATTATCTGTTCCTGACAACTTTAGTATTATATCAGTTGGATTTTAAATTATATATAGTATAGGGGGAAAGGGTCCAAATCACACTTTAAATTGAACTGTTCTCTTCCTGTATGATTGAATCAAAGAATTTGTTGGGAGCCTTTTAAGTCATAGATTCCAACTTCGTAGTCCAGGCAAGTAGAAAAAACAGATACATGAAACCATAATAGAGCAGTTATTTGGGTGACTGTGATAGTCATTAGTTCTGTTCACCAAATATTTCCAGCTTTCTGCCTCCTGGGCACATGTTAAAATTGCACTTCAATAGCTATAGTTGAGTGAGGCCATGAGACTAGGTCTTACTAGCAAGTTTTGATTAAAAGTGTCTTGTGTAATTTCCGAGCCAGAGAGCTTTCTTTCCTTCTGCTATAATGATTGGCAGTGTCGGTAGCTGCCCTGTCATTCTAGGTCTTGGAATGAGGACAGCACAGAATGGAGCCCCCAGGCCACTCCTGATGGACATATGAGAAATGTTGAATGAGACACAAATGCACGAATGAGAAATTAAAGCTTTATTGTTTTAAGTCACTGAGATGTTGGGGTACTTGCTACCCAATATAGATTAGGTTGGACCTCAGCAGTAGATATGGAAACTTTTCCAAATAGAGCATATTCTTAGCACCATCACACTACTGTCTAAAAAATTAGGAACCACAAGACAACATTGGTTGAAAGTTCACTACCAATGCCAGGAAGTAAATATGAGCACCTTTACCAAAGCAAAGCAGAATAAACCACGGCTTAGTTACTTTTTTACAACGTTAAAAACATGTACCGTATTTCTAAATGTTACAATGTGAAAGTTTCATAGTCTCTCCCTTCCACTGTGATTGTATATTATAGAAACACTAGTAGGAAAACTGCAAATTCTTCATTAGTTCGGCAAACAAATGAATACCTTTTTTAAAGAAGAAAAAAAATAGTATTGTCAGGTTTTTCTCAAGCAGGTAGTAGGAATTGATTTTATTATTCACAAAGCTATTTAACAAATGCTCTTTTATAAGCTCATCTTGTGCCAGTCAGACAAATGGAGTCCAGCTCCCATTTAGAAGGTTAAGAGAGAAAACACTCAGAGATTTGACATCACTCCACCCCACCTAATGACTTCACTTTCCATTTGACTTGCTTTTTGTTATTTACTGAACTAAAAAATGTACCATCCAAATTAAAGCTGTAGTCTTTGCTCCCACCAAGTATGTGGAGATTAACCACAATGCAGATGATCCAAAAACTCATAAATTGAGTAATTTTTAGTCATAGAATTTTTAAGGTGGAAATAGAGTAAGATAGTCCTTTCTGTTCCTTTACCAAATAATTAATGATATCTTTATCCATTGTTTAGTTGTATAAACTGGCATAGAATGTTAGCCAAATAAAGCATGCTAGGACTTCATGGTCAGTGTCTATGCACAGTGACTGTGTCCTCATTTCTCTGTATGTCACCTTTCCTGGAGTTTATTTTGGTGCAGTGTTTGCTTACACTACACTAAGAGCATCTAAGGAAAAAGATCTGGTGTTTCAAATTAATGTTTGCCAAGCATCTCCCCTGTACTTTATTAACTACAAACTAAATACTATTCCACTTAAAAAGAAATCTTAAAATACTTGTAGAGCTATACAAATATCAAGTAAGAAGGTAGGAGATCTGGGTCTAAGTTTCAAGCGTGTCATTTACTAAATTGTATGCTTTGTTTAACATCTTTCAAATCTGTCTCCTCCTTTCCATGTCCGTGTCACTGCTTTGGTTTAAGACCTTGTTACATAGCTCCCTTCCAGACTTCACACAGCTGCCAGAGTGACCCTTCTAAGATGTTAATCACTTCAGGTCTTTTAATGAGTCCCTATGGTTTTCAGGATAAAGTCCAAACCCCTTAGCATTGTACACAAGCTTTTGACGAGCTGCCCCTTGCCTACCTCTGGCCCTGAGGTTGTAAACTGGGAGGCTCTTAGCAGGATTCAGCTCTATGTGTATGTTTGGTCTGTTTTGCACCATATTTTTTTAAAAATATAGTATGAATGTTAATTTAAAAATTGAGAGATTTCTGACTTCTCTTGAAATTAGAAGATTATCCTCTCACAGGTTGGCAATTGGCTGTTCCAACTGTTCTCTTTAGTGTTTTCTCTCTTAAACTTATAAATGGGAGCTGAACTCTATTTGTCTGACTGGTACAAGATGAGGTTTTAAAAGAGCATTTGTTAAATAGCTTTGTGAATAATAAAATTGATTCCTACTACCTGTGGGAGAAAAACCTGCAAATGCTATTTTTTCTTAAAGAAAAGTATTTATTTGTTTGCCATATCATTGAAGAATTTAGTTTTTTTTTAAGTTTCTATACTATACAATTACACTGGTATTGAGAGACTATGAAACTTCCAAGTTGTAACATTTAGAAATATGTTACCTATTTTTAACTTTGTAAAGTGTAGCTAAGCAGTGGTTTATTCTGCTTTGCTTATAGTAAAAGTGTCTTTAGAGAGGACAGTCCCTCTCTAATTTACCACAATTCTTACTCGCTGAGATTTCACTTTTGGGCATTTGACGTAACTTGTGGGCATTTGAGTTTGCATCCACCTCTGGCCTCCGCTCCAGCCATTCTTTAATGTTCATTCTTATAGCACTGAATTATATATACCAAGTTCTTTCAAAGTTTTATGCTTACTCTTGCTTGGAGTGCCCTCCTTTCCTTCCATTGCTTTATCACACTGACCCATTCACTTCTTTCAAAGTTCACTACAGTTATTGACTTTAAAAACTTACCCCACCTTCCCTTCTGATGTACCTGTATCGCCTTATTCTGTCTGTCACATTGTATAGTATTTGTTGATTTATTTGTCTGAATCCCTCTTTAGATAGTAAAGTCCTTTGGGGGCATAGAGGGTATATAATTTGTTTTTGTGTTACAGTTTGGACTCAAAGGAGTCACTGTTGGCCTCAGTGCCCTTGTTTATAAAATGATGAGCCGTGATCACAAGGGAGATCAGATGACCTTCAGATGTTCTTATTTGGAAGTCTGCTCTCTGTTCTTTTTTGGGAATCTGGGGTCCGAGGTTGCTTTGAACAGATTTTGACCAAAGTTCAGATACGTACTAAATAAGACTTAAGGGGATTAAAGCATGTGGTGTCCTAAAATACCAAATAACAAAGCTTTCCTCTCCAAAAGGACCATATACTTTGGTTAGTCATTCCTACATAGAAGCTGACTGACAGATCATTGTCCAAGACCGCCAAAAGCTAATCCATTAGATATCTGATGACATTTAACAGAAAGGAATTATTGGTGCTTCAAAGAGGTCATCTATTTAGCCTTAATAACAACCTATTTGATATCATGAGGGAAAAAAAGGAAAGATGAGAAAATATGTTAGGCAGAAATTAAATCTGATTCAGATGCTTCACTTGGACTTAGTTGCCATGAAAAAAAGCAGACTGGAAGATGAGTACCTCCTGCCAGTGGCAAATGAGTTGGGAGGAGATGATTATCATAGTCAGCATGACAATGAATGCCTTGAAACTGACCTCGAAATCCAGCCTCCAGGAATCCCTCTTTAAAAAAAATAAAATAAACTCAAAATGGATAAAGGACCTGAATGTGAGACAGGAAACTATCAACACCCTAGAGGAGAAAGCAGGAAACAACCTCCTTGACCTCCACCGCAGCAACTTCTTACTTGACACATCCCCAAAAGCAAGGGAATCAAGAGCAAAAATAAATGATTGGGACCTCATCAAGATTAAAAGCTTCTGCACAGCCAAGGAAACAACCCA